>NC_041222.1:47970483-47995294 GCF_002837175.3 Physeter macrocephalus | reverse complement strand
ATGTATATGTATAACTGATTCACTTTGTTGTAAAGGAGAAAGTAACACACTATTGTAAAGCAGTTATACTCCAATAAAGTGTTAAAAAAAAAAAAATAACCTAGGCAGTACTAAGATCCTGAACTGAAACAGCAACAGTTGGATGGTTAGAGGTAATAAAAGAGGAAGACTTGATGCACCATGAGGACTAACTGAATATAGAAGCCAGAAGTAAAAGATAGTATGAGGATTTCAAACTTGGGAGATCTGTAATTAGAAGGACTTTGTCCCTTGACTTTGGAAGGTGAGGAGAATGAAGACTACTGTTTTACAGACTTTTATTTAGGAACGAAAGCAGGGCAATTAGACCAAATCTAGCTGGCAGCTAAAACATGAGACTGATATTTGGAAGACCTGAAAATTTGACAACCTTCCCCACAGATGTAATCATTTAAATCATGCACTACGTGAAGGAAGAGGACGGGAATAATAGCAAACACACTTGCACAGCATTTACTATATGCCAGGCACTGTTCTAAATACAGATATTAAATAAATGAAGTGATTATTAAGTGAATTGCAATATGAAACATAGTTCTACATTCAACTACAAGGACCTTATTCTATTACAGAAAATACTAGAGTTAATACTTATTCAAATAATATAAAACTATCAGTGTGTAAAAACAAAACAAAAAACTGGCAATTGTGAGCAAAACTGCAAGATTTTTGAAGTTCCTCTGCATTTGGATATGCAAATTTAAACAATTTTAATTTGTTCAAAAATAGAAATTTTAAAAAATATTTCTCGTACTCTCCTCTGTTACTCAGCTATAGAAAGCCATCAGATGAATTCTTAGCCATTAAAGAGCAAATATGCTAGAATTTCATTAGTTTGTGCTCACCATTATTTTGGATCCTATGCCTTCCTTTTGGACTTTTTCTTACTGAAATATATTTTTTAGTAGATCTCTCAGTGAGGCATTAAGGGTTTTTCTGTTGTAGTCTTTGAAATAAATTTTTTTCAGCTATACTAAGGTATAATTAACAAATAAAATAAGATATTTAAAGTCTAAAACATGATGATTTAATATATGTATACATCGTGAAAGGCTCCCCCCATTAAGTCAATTAACACCTCTATCAACCTAATGAATTTACCGTTTTGGTGGGTGAGGGAACATTTAAATCCTATTCTTCAGAAAATTTCAATTCTACAACACAGTGCTAGCAACCACAGTCACGTTATACACAGATCGTCAGAACTTATTTATCTTATAAGTGAAAATCTACCCTTTTACTCACTTCTATTTCCCCCAACCCTGGCAACCACTTTTCTACTGTCTGTTTCCTGAACTTTTTAAGATTCCACATATAAGTGATAACATGCAGTATTTGTGGCTCTGGCTGGCTTATTTCACTTAGCATAATGTCCTCCAGGCTCATCCACGTTGTCACAAATGACAAGTATTCCATTTTAAAAGCTGAATAATATTCCTGTGTGTGTGTGTGCGCGAGCGTGTGCAGACGCGCACATATATATACACCACGTTTTCTTGATCCATTCGTCTGTTGACAGATACTTAGGTTGTTTCCATACCTCAGCTGTTGCAAATGATGCTGCAATTAATGTGGAAGTACAGATATCTCTTCAGAATAATGTTTAAATTTCCATTGGACATATACCCAGAAGTGGGATTGCTGGATCATACAGTAGATTTATTTTTAATTTCTTGAGGAAGGCCATACTGTCTCCATAGTGGCTCTTCCAGTTTACATTCCCACCAAAAACTTACAAGGGATCCTTTCCCCCACATCCTCTCCAGTATTTTTTATCTTTTGTCCTTTGAATGATAAACATCCTAATAGGTGTGAGGTGATATCTCACTATGGTCTTGATTTGCATTTCCCTCATGATTAATGATGCTGAGTACCTTTTCATGTACCTGTTGGCCATTTTTGTATGTCTCTGGAAAAAATTCAGATCCTTTGACCATTTTTTAATTGGGTTTGTTGTTATTGAGTTGTATGAGTTCCTTATGTATTTCAGATATTATCCTCTTAACAGATGGGTAGTTGACAAATATTTTCTCCAGGTTGGCTTTTCATTCTGTTGATGGTTTCCTTTGCTAAGCAGAAGCTTTTTAGTTTGATGTAGTCCCACTTGTTTATTTTTTTTTGTTCACTTTGCTTTTGTATCAAATCCAAAAAAAAAAAAAAAATCATTGCCAAGACCAATGCAACAGAGCATAACCCTTATGTTTTACGTCTCAAGTACAACTCTTTAATGCATTTTGAGTTGATTTTTCTGCATGGTGTAAGATAAGGATTCGTTTTACCCTTTCGCATGTGACTACCCAGTTTTTCCAACACCATATATTGAAGAGACCATCTTTTCCGCATGTATAGACTTTGCTTCTTTGTCAAAAATTAATTGACCATATATGCATGGGTTTAGTTCAGGGCTCTCCTATTCCATTCCACTGACCTATGCATCTGTTTCTAATGTCAATACCATACTGTTTGTTTGTTTGTTTTTAATACCATGCTGTTTTGATTACTACAGCTTTGTACATAGTTTAATATTAGGAATTATGATGACTCCAACTTGGTTCTTTCTTAAGACAGTTTTGGCTATTTGGAATCTTCTGTGGTTCCATACACATTTTAGGTTTGTTCTTTGTCTGTCTGTGAAAAATGCAGTTGGAATTTTGATAGGGATTGCATTGAATCTGAAGATCACTTTGGGTAGTATGGACATTTGAACAGTAGTAATTCCTCCAATCTATGAGCACAGCATATCTTTCTGTTTATATGTGTCTTCTTTGACATCTTGCATCAATGTCATATAGTTTTCAGTGTACAGTTATTTAACTCCTTGCTTAAATTTATTCCCAAATATTTTATTATTTTTGATGCTATTGTAATAGGGATTGTTTTTCTTAATTTCTCTGGTAGTTCATTTTTAGTTTATACAAACACAAATGATTTCTGTATACTGACTTTATATCCTGCAACTTATAATGAATTTGTTAATTAGTTCTAACAGTTTCTTGGTGGAGTCTTTTGGGTTTTCTACATATAATAACATGTCACCTGCAAATAGAGACATTTTTACTTCTTCCTTTCTGATACTGGTGTCTTCTATTTCTCTTTTCTTGCATAATTGTTCTGGCTAGAACTTCCAGTTCTATTTTGAATAAAAGTGGTAAAAATAGGTAACCTTGTCTTGTTCCAGATCTTGAGGGAAAGCTTTCAGCTTTTCATCAGTGAGTATGATGTTAGATGTGAGCTTGTGATACACGACTTATTATAATTAAGGAACATTTCTTCTATTATTATAATTAAGGAACATTTCTTCTATATCCAATTTGTTGAGAGTTTTTATCATAAATGGATGTTGAATTCTGTCAAATGCTTTTTCTGCCTCTATTGAGATGACCATATGATCTAACTTGACCTAACTGTAATTAAATTCCCATATTTCCTTATTGACTTTCTGTCTGACCTATCCATTGTTCAAAGCAGGGTATCAAAGTCCCCTACTAGTTTTGTATTGCTACATATTTTTCCCTTCAGATCAGTTAATGTTTGCTTCATATGTTTAGGTGTTCCTCTTTTGGGTACATAAGTAGTTACTAGTTCCTCTTGATGAACTGACCCCTTCATCATTACACAATGACTTTCTTTATCTCTTGGTACAGTCTTTGGTTTAGAGTCTACTTTGTCTGATATAAGTATACTTATCCGTGCTTTCTTTTGGCTACCATTTGATGTAATATTTTCCCCATCCCTTAATTTTCAGTCTAGGTGTGTCTTCAAAGCTAAAATGAGTTTCCTTTTTTTAAATAAATAAATAAATAAATAAATAAATTTATTTTAATAAAACAAAACAAAACTGACCAGGAATAAAGGGCAGAGAAGAGTTCTCAGCCAACTTTCTCTGCACAGTAGAATCACCTGGGCCTCCTTTCTAGTGATTCTAATTTAATTAATCAGATCTGGGGGTGGAACTTGCATGCATTTTTAAGCTTCCTGGATTGTTCTCATAAGCTCCAGGAGCAAGAACAACTGAGTTAAAGGAATGTCAGTGCAAAGGGGGAATCAGAAAACACTGGGCACACCCGTGCATACTGTAGGCTCCTGCACCCTAGAGTCAATCAGTCAATGTACCAGCTCCTACTTCATGACCTTGAGCAGCTTACTTCCTCTCTCTGATCTTTGGCTTCTTCATCTCTCTAAGATGTATGTTTTCCTTCTCTTTCTAGTCTAAAATCACTTCCAAGTGGTTGACTTGAGACTCAGCCTCTGCCATCCTACATATCCGTTCACTGTCATCCTCAAGACTTTTGGACAGCAAACCTTTACTTTGCAACATCTCAAGAAGCTTTTTAATAGACTCATCTCGGGCACTGAGGGTCTGTTTCTGCGTTTCGATTCTCAGCTCCATTTCCTCCAAAGTCTTCCTCAATAGGAACAGTTCCTTAGCCTGTCTGTCATGCTCAGCTTGGAGCTGCTGGAAGTTCTCCTCCGTCAGTTCAATGGTGAAGTGCTCTGCTCCTTGGTTGCCACTCTCTTGCTGCAGCCACTCTATATCTTTTGACTATAGAATTTAGTCAATTTACATTTAAAGTATTTATTGAAAGGTATGAATGTACTATTACCCTATTGTTAATTGTTTTCTGGTCATTTTCTAATTCCTTTGTTCCTTTCATGCTCTTTTACTTTGACATTTAATGATTTTCTGTAGTGGAATGCTTTGATCCCTTTCTCTTTATCTTTTGTTTATATTCTATAGGTTTTTTTGTGTGGTTACCATGAGGCTTAAATTAAATATCTTATTTTTATATCAGTCTCTTTTAAGCTGATAACAGCTTAATTTCTAATGCACACAAAGGCTCTACATTTTTACTTTCCCCCCTCACATTTTGTTTTTAATGTCACAATTTACATCTTTTTATATTGTGTACCCATTAACATATTACTTTAGTTAGTTATTTTAATACCTTTCTTTCAACCTTCATACTAGAGTTATAAGTGATTTACCCACCAACTTTGCAACATTACAGTATTCTGAATTTGACTATGTATTTATCTTAACCAGTGAGTTTTATACTTTCATATGTTTTACTGTGACCAACTAGCACCCTCACGTTTCAGCTCAAATAACTCCTTTAAATATTTCTTGTAAGGCTGGTCTAGTGGTAATGAATTCCTTTAGTTTCTGTTTGTATGAAAAACTCTTTATCTCTCCTTCAGTTCTGAAGGACAGCTTTCCTGGGTAGAGTATTCTTGGTTGGCTTTATTTCTTCTTTCAGCATTTCGTATGTATCAGCCCACTCTCTTCTCGCCTGCAAAGTTTCTGCTAAAAAATCTGCTGATAACCTTACACAGATTCCCTTTTAGGTAACTGCTTTCTCTTGCTGCTTTTAAGATTCTCTGCCTGTGTTTAACTCTTAACAATTTAATTATAATGTGCCTCAGTGTGAGCTTCTTTAAATTCATCATATTTGATATTCTCAGGCTTCCTAGATCTGGATGTCTGTTTCTTTTCTCAAGTTAGAAAAGTTTTCAGCCATTATTTCTTCAAATAAGCTTTCTGCCCCTTTCTCTCTCTCTCTTCTCCTTCTGGGAACCCTATAATGCATATAGTAGTCTTCTTGATAAGGCCCGTAAGTTATATTCACTTTTTTTAAAAAATTGCTCCACTGATTGAATTCCACTGCCCTGTCTTCTAGTTCACTAATCCTTTCTTCTGCGTGATCTAGTCTGCTGTTGAATCCCTCTATTGAATTTTTCAGTTCAGTCACTGCATTCTTCAGCTCTGTGATTTCTGTTGGTACTTTTTAATATTTTCGATCTCTTTGTTGAAATTTTCACTTCATTCATGCACTGCTCTCCCAACCTCAGTGAGCATCTTTATGACTTATTTTGAACTCTCTATCAGGTAAATCACTTACCTGTGTTTCATTAAGATCTGTTTCTGGAGATTTATCTTGTTCTTTTGTTTGGAACATATTCCTCTGTTTTTTCATTTTCCTTGACTCTGTTGGTTTCTGTGCACTGGATAAAACAGCCACCTCACCCAGTCTTGACAGATAGATCTAGTGTAGGGGATGAACCTCATCAATCAGCCCAGCCCAAGCTCCTAAATGTCTCTCAAACCTTTGTGACTGTCCAAGTCACCTTCTTTGTTCCTAGTGGTTCCCAGTACTTGAGGGTGTGCTAAGACTCATCATGTCCCAAAGAGGAATACTGCATTCAGGCCCTAGATGCAGGCTGATTAGAAGCCAGACTCTCAGGCAACATCTGGAAAAGTATGTATTAAGCCCCTTCCAAGGAGAAAAGGGAACAGGCATTTTTGCCTGCGCTGCACTAGACCTGTATCTAAAGCTACAGGCAGGGGTTGGGAGGGGGTCCTGTAAATGCACTCATGGCTTTCCATTACACTCAGAATAAAACTCTACGAGTCCTACATTACCTGTCTGCTGCCTACCTCTTCAATTCACCATGTATCTCTTCTTACGTGATCCTTTCACCACTGAATTATAGGCTTCAACAGCTTGTAATATTTAAAAAGGTCTCATCTGCCTTGTTCAACAATCTGTTCTCAGCAGCTAGAAGTCTTGAAACATAGATCTTACTAAATATTTAATGAATGAATACCATGCTCATAATCATGAATTAATTTCATACAGTACAATTACAGGAGATTGGTGTGTGGAAAACTCAAGGATAAGGTCTCAAGACCAAGACTGTATTGACTCCCTTAAAGAGAAATTTGAAACAATCACGAGCATTCTCCTTCAGCTCCAAACACCAGTGAAATGGTAAATAATAATGATAATTTTTAATCATTTAAAAAAATACAGACTTCCTGTAATGATAGAGTAATTTATCCTGGGCTAATGCTCCTGCTGAGAAGAATTACAAGCTCTGGAAAACTTTAAAAACACTGTTTGAAGGCACTGGCAAGCAAACAAAAGCAGAGAGAAACTGGATGGGATCTGATCCTTGAAGAATGAAATCACACTGAATGAGGTCCACATTTATCCATCTTTATCCTGAGGGGACTACAGAGTCTGTGTAAGGCGTATGTAGGCACTGGAAAAGAGGACAGAGCTCTTGTACAAAGCTGTAGTCTTATTGGGTAGAAGTATCAGGGAATGAATTTTGGAGCTGCTAAAAGAGGTAGAAGTTGAAAGCAGAAATCCCGGGGGTGGGGAAAGGGAGACATGGGGGGCTGACTCCTGAACTCCCCTCTGTGTATGAGATGAAAATCCAAGAAGCCCAGGGAGAGGCAGTAACTGGAAACCTGAAAGAGTCATGAAGAGATTTCAACAGCTGCTTAGTCCTTGGAGAGGCAGAATTTGGAGTTAAAAGGTAAACACCTCATGCTTTCCATTTGAACTTCCAGAAAAGCCATACTTGAGGAATAAGAACCACATCAGAAATAAAGGCAAAACTGAAACAGACCTGTCCTAACAGAGCCTACAACCAAGTTTTCATAGGATCAAGCTAATCTGCCAGTAGATTTAACTGAACTGCCTACTAGAACAAAACTCAATACTTTAGAGAAAAATTAAAATCTACACTATCCAGAGCTTATACAATATATCACCCACAATAGACAACCATCAGTTGAAACTTACTTAACATCAAAAGAAAAATGTGATGTAGAGAAAATATATACAGAAGAAATATTTGAAAAATATTAGCCAGTTTTTTTCTAAGTTCTTTAAAAAGCAACAGTCCACTAATCAAAAAAAGTTACCTAACCCCCATCAGTATAAATCCATACCTAGGTACATCATAATCAAACTTCTAAAAATCAAAGACAAAGTAAATCTTAAAGCAGCCACAAACATACAGTAACACCAAGATAAGAAATACAACTGACATCTCTTCAGGCCAGAAGGCAAAGTGCTGGTAGGGAGGAAAGAAAGCTGTTAGCCTAAAATTCTATGACCCACAAAAAATAACCTTCAAAATTTATGTCAAAACAAACATTATTCCTGGATAAATGAATGCTGCATGAACACACCACCAACAAACCCAAACTACAAGAAATGCTCAAGGAAATTTTCTGGATTAAAGGGAGATGATACCAGATACATATTCATATATACAAAAATGAATGAAGAACCCCAAAATAATACACATGTGGGTAATCAGACTATTTCCTTTCACTTCTTAAAATTTTTAACAGAAAACTGACAACTGTTTAAAGCATTAATGATAATAATGTATGATGTAGCTTATAATAGATGTCCAAGTAAAACAGATGACATCAATAGCTAAAAAGGATGAAAAAGAATTTAAGAAAATCTTTATACAAATAAATCCATGATAGCTTGGAAAAAGAAGAAAAGGTGCCAGCAGCAAATCAGAAATGTAGAATAATTCCTGAAAGATTAAAAGCAGATGGGAATAGGTGACAGAGAGCAGAGGAAATACACTCTATTTAAAGTACACGGGCTTCCCTGGTGGCACAGTGGTTGAGAGTCCGCCTGCCGATGCAGGGGACACGGGTTCATGCCCAGGTCCAGGAAGATCCCACATGCCACGGAGCAGCTAGGCCTGTGAGCCATGGCTGCTGAGCCTGCGCGTCCGGAGCCTGCGCTTCACAGTGGGAGAGGCCACAACAGTGAGAGGCCCATGTACTGCAAAAAAATAAATAAAGTACACAGAAGAAAGCATCAACAAGCATAAAAAAATTTTCTGCACACATACAAGACCCACGAATATCCAAAGATAATCAAAGATCATCATCTACTGGGAGCTGAGGTGGAGGAAGGAAGCATAAAAAAGTCAAATCAGAATGAAGAGCAGGGCTTTCCTGGAGGCACAGTGGTTAAGAATTCACCTGCCTATGCAGGGGACATGGGTCCGATCCCTGGTCTAGGAAGATCCCACATGCCGCTGAGCAACTAAGTCTGTGCGCCAGAACTACTGAGCCTGTGCTCTAGAGCCCGTGAGTCACAACTACTGAGCTCATGTGCCACAACTACTGAAGCCCGTGTGCCTAGAGCCCGTGCCCTGCAACAAGAGAAGTCACCACAATGAGAAGCCCGTGTACCGCACAAAGAGTAGCCCCCACTCGCCGCAACTACAGAAAGCCCACACGCAGCAACGAAGACCCAACACAGCCGAAAATAAAAATAATATAAATCAATTTTTTTAATTGAAAAAAAAAAATGAACAGCAGAACAACTGACCTCAAAAGAAATAGAGATAATACAGGAAGAGAAATTTTTTAAAAATATTCTACTTGTTACCCTCAGAGAGATTGCAGAAGATTTTGAAAATACAAAGTATCATTACATGATCATCAAAAAGGAGCAGAAAATAAAAACAGTTTACATTTTTTTAAACAAGTACATTTCAATGAAAGGGTTGAATACAACTAAGGAGGACAAGTAATAATCTGGAAGACAAAGTCAAGACAAACTCCCAGTTTCCTGTATCAGAGATAGAGAGAAAGAGAGGCAAAAAACTAAGAAATGTAGAGGATCAACACAGAAAGTACAACTCTAAGAGCTCTAGATAGAGAAAGAAAAAGAACACAGTGAAGAAAAAAAATTTTTAATAAAAGAAGAAATTTAATTGGCATTAAAGATACCTCGGCTCATATTAAAAGAATCTTCTGAGAGGAGATAAAGATTAATTTTAAAAAGACTTATACTTGCACAGATCAAAGCAAAGGGTTAGAACACCAAAGACAATGGAGAAACTAAAAGAGTTCAATTTAATTCTGACTATTCAGTTTCCACCTATCACATATAATTATGGCTGATGGAAACATACATGAATTCAGATTGATCGCTCTTTAAATTCATAAATGATAACCTCAAATGGGTCTTTAGTGCTGCTCCCCTATCATTTTATATTTCCTTAGTTCATTTACTCTCATTCTAGACAACTCATACCTTTTCCTTTCTCCTCAATCACCAAAACTGCAACCCTCATTCTTAATTTCCACTTCCTACATTTCACTGAGAAATACAAGCAATCAAAAGGAAACACCTGGGCTTCCCTGGTGGCACAGTGATTGAGAGTCTGCCTGACAATGCAGGGGACATAGGTTCGTGCCCCGGTCCGGGAAGATCCCACATGCTGCAGAGCAGCTAGGCCCGTGAGCCATGGCCGCTGAGCCTGCACGTCCGGAGCCTGTGCTCTGCAACGGGAGAGGCAGAGAGGCCACAACAGTGAGAGGCCCCCGTACCGCCAAAAAAAAAAATGAAACACCTAACAACTGATGCACATACATCCTTTTCAAATGTGGCTGAAATATTTACGAAAGTAGACCACATGTTAGGCCACAAAGCAATTATCAACAAATACTAAAGGAATCATACTCTATATGATTTCCATTCAAAATATAAACAATGGAGCAAGCAACTATTTTATCTATTTAAGACCCATAATGTTGATTAAATGTTAGAGACCATGATTAATTTATGTAATTCTTTAAAATACTGAAGAAATAACAACACTGAAGAGGACCACGGAAAAATGTGAAAGTCAGCTTTATCACTACCTATTCTTTTCATTCTCTGAATCAACACTCTTTTCTAAAAATTTTACTGAAGTATAGTTGATTCACAATGTTGTGTAAATTTCTGCTGTGCAGCAAAGTGTATATCAACACTCTTAACAGTCTGATGAAAATTTTTCCAGTTACAAAGTATATTAAATTATTTTTTAAAAGTCAATAATACTCAGTATTCTGTAAATTCGTGCTATGTTTAACACTTCAACAAAAACAAACAACACTGAAAAATATGAAGATCTGCATTTGAACTGATGTAAACTTACCAATGGCACTTAAAAATTTCTTATGAAAAATATGAACACTGATAAAAGTATCACAACATGTACTATTTTCCACAATGTTCTCTGATCACAATGGGATTAAACTAAAAATCAATAACAGAAAAATAATTTTAAAATCCCCATATATTCAGAAATTAAGCAACATAATTTAAAATAACCCATGGGACGAAAAAAAAGTTAGAAAATACTTTAAATTCAATGATAACCAAAAAGTGAGTGAAATGCAATTAAAAAGAAAGGCTGAAAAAAATTATTTAATGAGCTTTTGTTTCAACAAGCTAGGAAAAGAACAACAAATCAGCTAAGGACCACAGAAGGAAAAATATATAAGCAGAAATCAGTGAAAAGGAAAACAGACCAAAGCAAACTTTACAAGCTGGCTTTTTAGAAGCATTAATAAACTGCTTTTAAATACTAGAAAGACTGATAAAGAAAAAAGAGAGAGAAAACATAAATTACCCAAATCAGGAATTGAAAAGTTGACAGCATTACCAAAACTTAAATATTAAAAATGTTTAAGAGTATAAAAACATTCTGCAATAAGTTTGAAAAATTCTAAGAAATTGGGCAAGTTTCTTTAGAAACACAACTTATTAAAACTGACACAGGAGGGCTTCCCTGGTGGCGCAGTGGTTGAGAGTCCGCCTGCCGATGCAGGGGACATGGGTTCGTGCCCCGGTCTGGGAGGATCCCACATGCCGCGGAGCGGCTGGGCCTGTGAGCCATGGCCGCTGAGCCTGCACGTCCGGAGCCTGTGCTCTGCAACGGGAGAGGCCACAACAGTGAGAGGCCCACGTACCATGAAAAAAAAAAAAAAAACTGACACAGGAAAATATATAAAATTCTAAATTTTTAATATTTGTTAAATGAGTTGAATGTATAATTTAAAATTCTTCTACAAAGAATATTCAATGAATGCCCAGTGACATTCTTGGTGAATTTTTCCAAACATCTGATGAACAAATAAACAATGAGCTTTATAAAAACTCAGTAAACAAAAATTAAAAAACATTTCTCTACACATTTTAAGAGAGCACAAACATGATACCAAAATGTAATAAGGAGATGACAAGAAAATTGTGGGTAAATAACTCTCATAAAGCATATAAGAAAAAATACTAAAAAAACCAAACCAAAACAAAAACCAACAACAAAAAAACACTGGCAAATTGAATCCAGTAATTTTTAAAAGAATAATAAATCTTGACTGAGTTTGGGAATTCCCTGGTGGTCCAGTGGTTAGGGCTTGGCACTCACTCTCACTGCCAGGACCCAGGTTCAATCCCTGGTCAGGGAACTAAGATCCTGCAAGCCATGTGGTGCAGGAAAAAACCAAAAAACAAAAAGAACCTCGACTGAGTTATTTACAACAGAAATGCAAGGTTAACTGAACAATCAAAATTCGATCAATATAATTTCCCACATTATTAGAATAAATGAGAAAAGTAACATATGATCATTTCAATAAATGCCAAAATTGCCTCTATTAAAATTATACAACAGTTCATGATAAAAACTCAGCAAACTAATAAAAATAAAAGCAAACTTCTTTATTCTGATTAACAGTAACTACAAAAGACCTAAAATTAATTACTTAATGGCAAAATATTGATCTTGTTCTTCTTGAGTTAAAAAACTTAATATGCATGTCCAAAATCAGGACTTCTATTCAACATTGTAGTGGAGGTCCTGGCCAGTGCAATACCGCAAGAAAAAGAAATTAAAAGTATAATGATTAGAAAGGAAGAAGTAAAACTATCATTATTCACACATGATATGACTGTGTAAATAGAAAACTTAAAAGAATCTAAAAATTACTAAGTGGGATTCCCTGGTGGCACAGTGGTTAAGAATCCACCTGCCAATGCAGGGGACACAGGTTTGAGGCCTGGTCCAGGAAGATCCCACATGCCGCGGAGCAACTAAGCCTGTGGGCCACAACTACTGAGCCTGCACTCTAGAGCCCATGAGCCACAACTACTGGGAGGAAGACCCCACATGCCGCGGAGCAACTAAGCCTGTGGGCCACAACTACTGAGCCTGCACTCTAGAGCCCATGAGCCACAACTACTGGGCCCACACACCTACAGCCTGTGCTCTGCAGCAAGAGAAGCCACCACAATGAGAAGCCTGCACACTGCAATGAAGAGTAGCCCCCGTTCGCTGCAACTAAAGAAAGCCCACGCAGCAATGAAGACCCAATGCAATCAATCAATCAATAAATAAAGTTCCCTTTAAAAAAAAATACAAATTACTAAGTGAATTTAGTAAGGTTGCAAGATACAAAATCAATATATAAAAATCTATTGTAATACCATATATCAGAAACAATTAAAAAATGAACATTCTAAACCAATATAATTTATAACAGTAAACAACACTAAACAAAAAAATATCTAGGAACAAATCTATTGAAATATCTACAAGAACTCTGCAATAAAAATGACTAAAACATTGTTAGAAAAATAAGGCCAGAAAACCTGAATAAACATTTTACTAAAGAAGACATAGAGATGGCTAACAGGCACGTGAAAAGGTACTCAACATTGCTAATTATTAGAGAAATGCAAATCAAAACAATGAGATATCACCTCACACCTGTCAGAATGGCTATCATCAAAAAGTCTACCAATAATAAATGTTGGAGAGGATGTGGAGAAAAGAAAACCCTCCTACAATGTTGGTGGGTACTGTAAAT
The DNA here is from genome assembly GCF_002837175.3 of Physeter macrocephalus. NCBI lineage: Eukaryota > Metazoa > Chordata > Mammalia > Artiodactyla > Physeteridae > Physeter > Physeter macrocephalus. The sequence goes on along the minus strand of NC_041222.1, from coordinate 47,981,781 downwards.
TGGTGCAGCCTCTATGGAAAACAATGTGGAGTTTCCTCAAAAAACTAAAAATAGGCTTCCCTGGTGGCACAGTGGTTGAGAGTCCACCTGCTGATGCAGGGGACATGGGTTCGTGCCCCCGTCCGGGAAGATCCCACATGCCGCAGAGCAGCTAGGCTTGTGAGCCATGGCCGCTGAGCCTGCGCGTCCAGAGCACAGGCTCCGCAACGGGAGAGGCCACAACAGTGAGAGGCCCGCATACCGCAAAAAAAAAAAAAAAAAAACCAAACAAACAAACAAAAAAACCTAAAAACAGAACGACCACATGATCCAGCAATTCCACTCCTGGGTATATACTCGTAAAAAACAAAGCCTAATTTGAAAAGCTACATGCACCCCTACATTCACATCAGCACTATTTACAACAGCCAAGATATGGAAGCAACCCAAATGCCCAGCAACAGATGAATGGATAAAAAAGATGTGGTATATATACAAAATGGAATGTTACTCAGCGAGAAAAAAAAAAATTCTGCCATTTACAGCAATGTGGATGGACCTAGAGAAAGTTATGCTTCATGAAATAAGTCAGAGAAAGACAAATACTGTATGATATCACTTACATGTAGAATCTAAAAAATAATACAAATGAATATATATACAAGGAATAAACAAGGAATGTACAAGGAATAGACATTTTTCTGGAATAAAGATTCCAGAGAAAAATGGAAAATATCTTCATGACAACAGAAACTCCTCTAATTCAGTAATAAAAAAAGAGGTGGGGAACATTTGAACAAACTTAAAAAGGAGATATAAAATTGCCCAAAAGTACTTATGAATAACAGCTGAATATCACTAATCATTAGGGAAATACAAATTAAAACCAAAGATACTTTCACACACCCATCAAAATGGAAACTTTTTAAAAGACTAACAATATCAAATGTTTAAAAAGTTGTAGAGCAACTGGAACTCTCATTGCTGGTAGGAATGTTAAACTGAACAGTCACTTTGCAAAAATGTTCAGCACTTTCTTACAAAGTTATACATACATTCACACTATGATCCAACAATTCTACTCCTTGGTGATTTAGCTATAAAGTGCATACTTTTTCCTTGCCCCTTCCTCCTTCAGGTTACCTAGAATGAAGACACAGTAGCTGAAGCTATACAATGACCATCTTGCAACCATAGGTGACCCTGAGAATGGAAGTCAGTGCAAAGGTTGGAAGAAGAGAAAGAGTACAAGTAAGTAGCTTCCTGACAACCAGGGAGCCACCAAGTCCAGCATAATCTATAGTTTCAAACTTATTTTACTTCAGAGAAACATAAATCCACTATTATTTGTATATTCGGTAATATGCAGCCAAACCAAATCCTAACTGATATACTTCTCCAGATATACTCTCAACTCTTCATGCAACCTAAGACATTTCAATAAATAAGTATATCTTTTCTTTGAATTGCTGCCCCTCCAGGACTCTCCTATCTTGCATTTATGCTAAATATTACTTGTATTCAAACCTAGTCAAGAAGATACATTATCTTCAAGATTGTACAGGATTAAATCAAAAGGATTTCACACAAAAGTACATTTATTTTTTAAAAGAAATGTACTCAAAAAGGCATTCTCTCACCAGCTTCCATCCTGAGGTCTGATTTTAGCAGTTTCTGATAACAGAAGCAAAAGAAATTGCTGAAGCACAGCACAGAAATATTTACTGCAAAATCACAGAAACTAGTGAGGAAAAAGTTATGATTGGAAAATCTGTAACACGGAAAATCCTTTCCTTCTGTTCCTTTGTCCCTAACACCATTCTAGAAGACAAATGGTTGTCTTTTCCATAATCCCTCACCCTCAACTACTAAACTTAAAAAGTTCTTTGAGAATGGTTTGAGAAAAATATAAACTCTATTATTAAAGGTGTTGGAATAATATCTGAATACAATTTCTCACTATTCATGCTCATATAGATTCTAGTTTTGCTTCTCCAATTTAAAATTAAAATGTATGGCTAAGGGGGAATCATATGGTATGTGAATTATGTCTCAATAAAACTTTTTTTTTGAGTATGTGTATTTTTAGGAAAAACAGAAATGTTAAACAATTACCCCAGATACCTGTTTAGCATCAAAACAACTAAACTTTTGTTGTCTTCATCTCTTCTCATTTCTACTTTAAGTTTGTCCATTTCTACCACATATTTGGCTAGCCAAACATACTTTTCAGTTCACACTTGGTCAATCATATCTAATGCAATACCTCCCTAAACTATAACCAAACATCCAAGTATGGGGACAGCCAAGAAAATTACATAACATAAATTGCACAAGGGCAGAGACAGTCCAGTTTGAGCTTCTTGTCAATGGTAATGGGAACATCATGTTTTCAACAGAAATCATGAGTGAATAAGAATTTGGATCTACTTTTCAGTAACTATTGTTTGAAAAAGGTCTCAGATATGAAACAATAAATTATTTCAGAAACTATAATAGAATATATATGGTGAAAATGACTGGGCTGTGCACTGCATACCTTGATCCCTGAGGAATCCATCCTGAATCTGAGATTTCTTACTGTGTAGGTATATAGGAAGCACCAAGACACAGAAGAAGAGTAAGCTTGAAAGGAAAGATGAATTTTAGATATTTGGAGTCAGAAGCACCTACAAGACAATTAAAAGGAAGATTTGTAGTAATCAGCTTGATATATGAGTAGTTAGAAAGGATTTCTTGATTTGGGATTTGAGAGGCTGGGTATCCAGTATTACAATTCACAGAATAGGACATATAGAACAAGGATAGTTTTGGAGGAATGATGAATTCAATTTGGCACATTATGAAATGAGTTACCTGTGATATATCCAGACTGAGATATCCTATAGGCAGCTAGATTTATGAAGGCTAAGAGGAACATAATGTGCTTTTGCTACAGATTTCATAGTCATTATACATAAAGAAGGTAGCTATAATCATAGACATATATGAAGCCCAGATATAAGGTATAAGGTAGGAAGAGAAGAAGGTCATAGATCAAATCCTTGAGGTCACACATTTAAGGACTACCCAGAAATGTCAGGGATGGAGGGCATAAAGAAGAATGTAGCAAAGAACTTGAAAAGAAACGGACAGAAATAAGAGGAAAACTAGAATTAACTGTGTAAAAATTCATTGATTACTGCATTTTTCTGTGTATTTTAATAAAAATAAGGTTCCCTTAGAAAAGAAAAGAAGAGCAAAGAGTTTTATGAGAAGAGTTATCAAGTATTATGAAGAGGTTAAATAAGATAGAAACAGAAGAGAAAAAATTCACTGCACTTGGTAATTAAGAAGTTAGTAAAGACTACCTATAGGGAAAGGATCTGAAGGGTAAGAATGGCTTTTTATTTTCATTTGGTTTCATTATTTTGAGTTTCCTCATCTCAAGCAAGGCTTTCAACTTAGAATTCTTACCCAGAAGAATACAGGCATTCCCAAACATTCGAAGATTCAAAGTTTACCTCAAAAGCAGCATTTAAGAAGTTACTTTCTTAAGATATAATATACCAAACCAGAGGAGTATATCCAAAGAGATGATATCAGGTCCAGAAAATAGATTCAATCCTGGAAAGTAGTAGAGTTAAGTTATATGATGAATGCTGGGCAGCAAGCCTGAAGCACACTCAGACCCAACAGGAGCAGAGGGACTCTAGAAGAAAGATTTCAGAAAAAAGTTGAGTGTTAGACTGCTTGCTATGATTTAGTTCAGAACAAAAACAAAACACCCAGCGAGGACATGATAAAGGAAAACGTGAAAGTAAAAAAGGCAATTCTAGTGGGAGAAAACTTTACAAGAAACGGGATGAAATTATAGCATATTCCTAGGCTCTAAAACAAAAAATCCTCAATATAATATAAGCATTGTTGTTGTTTTTCAAATTTAACATTACCTACAAAGCACTAAAGTGTTAAGTATGGTTACTGAACAGAACATAAATGTTAGTCTTAACATAAAAGTACAAATTTTATAGAGGCTGAGAGGTGAAAGCAAGGAGGAAAGCTAAACAGAAGCTTGGGAGAGAAGTGTTAACCTTAGAAATTGAGAAATCAACAAATATTGCCAATGGTTGCTGGAACAAGTAATAAAGTTACAAATATATTACCTTAGGTTACAATGATAGCTAATATAAGAAATAAAATAGTGAAATGTGTAATCTGAGGAAAAGAGGAGGAACACAGTGGTATAGGTAACAAAGAGACTGAAATACCAGAAGTTAACAGAGTCAAAATGGTCTCCCTCCGGAGAAAAGGATTAAAATTGGAAGAACAGAGCTTTTCATTGCAACTGGATAGTTGTGGATTATTAGCTCTTCCGTGTGATCTGACTTTTTAAACCAACGTAAATGAAACATCTAGGGGAAAAAAATAAGAGAGTAATTAGGAAATAAAATCAAGGTGGCAAGGCTATTCTTAAGGGTGAAGAGCAGAAAAGAAAAAGGATAGATAACTGCTGATAGTTAAAGATCAAAGGAGAATATAAAAATAAGCTAAAACATATTCTTGAGCTACTAGAGGGGGAAAATAATGATAATACCAAAGAAAGTGGTGAAAAACAAACAAAGGAACGAGGTGTTAGCCCTAGAATAGATAGCAAGGAACAAGATCAAGAGCACAGTGTACAAAAAGAAAGCTAAAAACAGGAGGATAAAACCAGAGTGGTATAATTAACAGTTTACAACTTCAGAGATGGACTACTGTTGTAAAGTATGGACAACACTGCAGAGTCAAAGACAGAAACTGTAAGGTGTCCTTGGGTGAGTTCTTCAACAGATAATGAAATGAACTATGATAATGTTAGGAGAAGTGGTTTAAAGAAAAACTAAGTTAGATGCCAAAAATTCTCAATTAATGACATGGAAGTAGACAAGGAAAGAGTAGCAGACAACATCAGGGTAGACTGAGGATGATATAAGCTGCATCATAATCATCTCAAACGACAAGGTTTTTTGGTTTTGTATTAGCGTAGTAGATGTTATAGAAATAGCCATGTAAATACTTCCTCTAGACCTTAGGGTAGATGTAATGCAATATCTTTAGGAAAGGCAACATTCAATGAAGGTAAGAAAGCAGAAGGAAACTGATGCTACAGACAACCCAATTTATAAGGGAATAAGGAATTTGGAAGGACCTTATAAAAAGGACTAAAGGGGAATCAGCTGAAGAAGTAAAAATAATAAGAAGACATGAATACATAAAATATTTTCTGGCAGTATATGAGAATTTTGAATTCAATCAAGCCTGTAAAATACCAATTTACAGGAAATGCAGAGAACAGAGGAAAAGATTAAACTACACCATGAGGATATGATCAGCAAAACCTGTATTGTGGGAAACCAGAACCAACATAGTTAAAAAAGCAAAAAAAAAAAAGAGAAGAGATGAAGGAAACATATATCAATAGATTAAAAGAAACTGTAAAGTCACAGCTGTAGACCTATTTGGATCTTAGCATTTTTAAAAAAACTATAAAAAAGAAAAAACATTTATGATATATCAATTAGAAATTTAATTACTTGCTAAATACCTATAGATGTTAAGGAATTGTGATTCCTTTATTTTTAAAAAAAGTTCCTATATTTTAGAGGTACATAAGGAAATATTAATGAAAAAAAATATGATGTCTACAATGTGCTTCAAAATAACCCAGTACTGGGGAAAACAGATGGAACCGAATTGACCACAGGTTATAAGGACTATTGAAGCTGAGTGATAAAAGTATGAGAGTTCATTATACTTTCTTTATCTCTACTTCTTTATGTTTAAAATTCTCCCTAACAAAAAAGTTTTTTTTAAAGGATGTCTGTTATATTTTATCTAGCATTTCTTAAGAAGAGTGTTTTCAGGTTATTCAATAAGAAAATTTCAGAATATAAAGTCCCAGATTTTATTTTGTATGTTATAATTCACCTCTCATGCAGGTGTTAAAGAACTCTGTAAAATTTACTAAAGCTAAAGATACTGATCTCTAAATGCAGTAAAAGTTTAATTTATTACTATTCAGACAAAACAACAAAGTGTCTCTAATTATCCTTAAAAATATCCCAAACAGGATATTTTTAAGATATTCAGTACTATCACCATTGTATTTCTAAAATATAACTGATCAAACTTAACACTCTCCTTTACAAAACCAGTTTGAATAAATCTGCAAGAAAAAAAGCATTGTAAGAACTTACGAAAGATACCTTTTTAAACTTTTCCCTGACTATAGATACTTAAATATTTAATTTATAATCTAGTTGAAGAATTACTAGTCCCAATTCTTGTCCCTTGTCTAATCTCATCACATTGTTCAGCACATTTCTTCTTTGACTTCCTTCACCTTTAAAATGTTGATACAATCACTGTACATCGTACTGAAATAATTTAAAACAATGGTTCTCACCCTGGCTATAAGTTACAATAACACTGGGAACTCTATAAATAACAGTGCCCGAGATCAAAGGAACGATATGGTCTCATAAAAACTTTACAATAATTATTAGTCATGATCAAAGATACAAGGGAAAGATTAACATTCATGAAAAGAAGAACTATAAAAGAAAATAATTTCAGCAGAATATGTGGGATAATGATAACCTAGAAACAGATGAAGAGAGGAGTAGTAAATTGGAAGGTAGCACTAAGATATTCAACCAGAAAGCAACAATGATAAAGACAAAAAAAAAGAAAATATAGTTAAGAGACATGGAAAACCATCAAGGAAACTATTTTTCAAGAGTGAAAAAATGGTTATTTTCAGACATTTCAAAGCAATACAAAGACAGAATGTTAAATTACACACATATTCTGATTAACAGATCTATTAAAAGATACATTTTAATAAGAAGAGAATTCAGACAGAAAGTACTTAAGGTACAGCAGTAAGCACCAAAATGGACAAATTATTGGTAAATGGTATTAGGTACTGACAGGTGTTTTTAAGTGAAGCGGGGAAAAAAAACTCAAGAAACACGTGAAACTGAAACTTTATATAAGAGTAAGAAGAGAGGGTATTTGATTGCTTCTTACCTATAATAGGGTTCAGGGCAGGCCACCCCAAAATATGCCATTTTAGCATACTGATTATTTCGAATTAAAGTTACTTAAACAGCTGGTATAAGAAGAACATTCTGACCCACCTTTGTTTCTTGAAAGCGGGAAATAAATCTCCCACGTGAAGGTATCCTCCGTACACTAGGAGGATAGAAGGCATCCTTATCACCAGAGACAGGGAATTCAACGTTGAGAAAGCTATATACACTCAGTTACTTCATTAATTTGCTACCCCAAGCCCAAATCCCTTTGCTGTCCCAAAACTTCACAAATAATTGTTTTTTTGTCTAAAAGGGTATATCAACAGCCTTCTTTGGTCATTTCTTAGGTCCCGTATCTATGGGACCTCCATATGTATCAAATAAAATTTGTTTTTCTCCTGTTAATCTGTCTTGAGCCAATTTAATTATTAGACCAGCCAAAAGAACCAAGAGAAGTAGAGGGGAAATTTTACCTTCCTCAACAGTTTTGGCACAGTCAGTAGGATCTTCATTTGCTGGAAAACTGCCTGTTCCCAGGACTGCTGCAGCTGAGAAATCCTGGAACCTCTGATAAGAGCTTGCAGCAGGTAAGAATTCTTACCATGTCCGCCTTCTGGATCTCTGTCTGTAGGGTTCCAGTGAAAGCAAAAGTGGTGACAGCCCTTTTCTTCTTTCTAAATTTAGATTAACAGAAGAAAATATTTGTGTAACAAGTTTCTTTGGCATAGAAACTCCAGTAAATTTAATATGAGTACTTTTGGTTTTTATTGATCCTTTTCCTCCCAGAGATGGTCACCATTTTTATTTGTCTCTGTTGTGTCATTTGTACTAAGGAGGAAAATCCACAGGCTAGAACATAGGCATAAGCCCTATAAGCCTGCTGTTTGAACCAGATTTCACAGACTAGTGAGTTCAGTTCTCATCAGACCAGTATTTGTTTAGACAAACTCTGCTATGGGTTCCCTATGTAAAAACCAGATGAGGTTTTTCACTTCACCTTGTTCTACATCCTGAGAGCTTGGCTTTGTGTCCAGTGAAAATATTCTCTCTGATCTCTACCATCGGAAAGGTACACTTGCCAGGGTGTACCAAGGTGATCAATCAAACATACTGGGGTACTGAGACATGAAGTCACAAGCAGCACTCTGTCCAGCAGTGTGAGATCTCAGGGTAATCTGTCATAAGGGGTCCCAGTCCATAAGGGGCCTCTGTCATCTAACCTTTGTTGTTTTGTTAGTGCTGGAAAAGTCCCATTCCAGTAACACCTGCCTAGTGTTACAGTTTAGCAGGTCTGTAATCGGAGGTGTCTCACATTCTTGGGGAAACCAGAGATACAGTTTTCACTACATAATTGTTACACCTATGCAACAAAGGACTTTGCTTTCTTAGACTATCTTTGGGGTATGAACTTTCTGGATAATGTGAGAGCTGCAACTCTTGCCCTCTCTTTGGGGACACCTCTTGCATCCATAGTAAAGCCATAAAAATGCTTATTTATGGTTTAAGTTGCTATTTAGAAGATCCTACTTGTCAATGCCCAGACAGTAGATCCTTTGAATTGGAAAAACTTTTAAGTTTTCTCATCTTAACTGTCTTATTGGTACCTATGGAAAGACCAAAGTTAAAAGCGGATACAAAGGAGTATAACGACTAGCCTTAGGTACTCCTTCAACGAGATAAAAGAACAGAAATTGAACTCAGAACAAAATTAATAATCAAATCTGGCATAAATCTCCCTTCTCCTCCCTCTTACACACCTCTTGTCCCCAACTCTATCCCTGACCCTCCGGAAGACCATTTGGGTCTATGGGGCAATGGTCTAAATACCACCCCTCATGGAGGAAAGAGATGGCCAGAACCTCTCCCAGGACCGCCTGCAATTGACCAGGAAATGACTCAGCTAGAGGCTAATATTCAAGGCATGATAGGGATGATATTAGAGGATTTCTCCCCTACAGTGAATTGGACTAAGGTCATATTATGCACTAAGAAGTAAAAATTTAAATAGTAATTACCTGAGAGTTCTGGTAAGAGGCAAATACACTCCAAAACTCCCAAGAGAAAACTTGCATTCTTTCGCTGTCCCTTAAAGATGTAAACCTTACTATATCTTTGGAATGTAAATATCCCAGAAGGTGTACAAAACAATGCCCAAACTCACCTGAGACTATAGAGAGAAAGAGGCCTTTTTAAAATACAAACTGCTAAAAGAGTTATCTTGCCCAAACTCTAGAACACAGCCTCCTTAAGAGCACTTGTCAAGAACAAATACAGGCAGCTCGGGAGAAGACGGCAGAAGAGTAAGATGCAGAGATCACCTTCTTCCCCACAGATACATCAGAAATACATCTACACGTGGAACTGCTCCTATAGAACACCTACTGAACGCTGGCAGAAGACCTCAGACCTTCCAAAAGGCAAGAAACTCCCCACGTACCTGGGTAGGGCAAAAGAAAAAAGAATAAACAGAGACAAAAGAATAGGGACGGGACCTGCACCAGCGGGAGGGAGCTTGAAGGAGGAAAGGTTCCCACACACTAGAAGCCCCTTGGAGGGCGGAGACTGCGGGTGGCGGACAGGGGGAACTTCGGAGCCGCGGAGGAGAGCGCAGTAACAGGGTGCGGAGGGCAAAGCGGAGAGATTCCCGCAGAGGATCGGTGCCGACCAGCACTCACCAGCCCAAAAGGCTTGTCTGCTCACCCGCCGGGTTGGGCGGGGGAAGCCGGGAGAAGCCGGGAGAGGACTGGGGTTGGCTGCGTGAACACAGACTGAGGGGGTTAGTGCACCACGGCTAGCTGGGAAGGAGTCCGGGAGAAGTCTGGAGCTGCCAAAGAGGCAAGAGAACTTTTCTTCCCTCTTTGCTTCCTGGGGCACGAGGAGAGGGGATTAAGCACACTGATTAAAGGAGCTCCAGAGACGGGCAGGGAGCTGCTGAGGAGACAAGAGACTTTTTCTTGCCTCTTTGTTTCCTGGTGCAAGAGAAGGAATTAAGCGCGCCACGTAAAGGAGCTCCAGAAACGGGTGCGAGCCGCAGCTATCAGTGCAGACACCAGAGACGGGCATAAGCTGCTAAGGCTGCGGCTGCCGCCACCAAGAAGCCTGTGTGCAAGCACAGGTCACTCTCCACACCTCCACTTCCGGGAACCTGTGCAGCCCGCCACCGCCAAGGTCCCGTGATCCAGGGACAACTTCCCCAGGAGAACGCACGGCGCGCCTGAGGCTGGTGCAACGTCACGCCGGCCTCTGCCACCGCAGGCTCGCTCAACATCCGTACCCCTCCCTCCCCACGGCCTGAGTAAGCCAGAGCCCCCGAATCAGCTGCTCCTTTAACCCCGTCCTGTATGAGCGAAGAGCAGACGCCCTTGGGCGACTACGCGCAGAGGCGAGGCCAAGTCCAAAGCTGAACCCCAGGAACTGTGCGGACAAAGAGGAGGGGGGAGGTCTCTCCCAGCAGCCTCAGAAGCAGCGGATTAAAACTCCACAATCAACTTTAAGTGCCCTGCATCTGTGGAATACCTGAATAGACAGCGAATCATCCCAAGTTGAGGAGGTGGACTTTGGGAGCAAGATATATTATTTTTTCCCCTTTTTCTCTTTTTGTGAGTGTGTATGTGTGTGCTTCTGTGTGAGATTTTGTCTGTATAGCTCTGCTTTCACCATTTGTCCTAGGGTTCTGACTGTCCCGTTTTTTTTTTTTTTAACTTTAGAAATTTTTTCTTCTTAATAATTTTTTATTTTAATAACTTTATTTTATCCTACTTTATTTTCTTTCTTCCATCCTTCCTTCCTTTTCTTTCTTTCCTTTCTATTTATTCTTCCTTTTATTCTGAGCCGTGTGGATTAAAGGCTCTTGGTGCTCCAGCCAGGCGTCAGGGCTGTCTCTGAGGTGGGAGAACCAACCTCAGGACACTGGTCCACAAGAGACCTCCCAGCTCCATGTAATATCAAACAGCAAAAATCTCCCAGAGATCTCCATCTCAACATCAAGACCCAGCTTCACTCAACGACCAGCAAGCTACAGTGCTGGACACCCTATGCCCAACAACTAGCAACACAGGAACACAGGCCCATCCATTAGCAGAGAGGCTGCCTAAAATCATAATAAGGCTACAGACACCCCAAAACACACCACCAGATGTGGACCTGCCCATCAGAAAGACAAGATCCAGCCTCATCCACCAGAACAGAGGCACTAGTCCCCCCAACCAGGAAACCTACTCAAACCACTGAACCAACCTTAGCCACTGGGGACAGACACAAA
>NC_041222.1:47969778-47970302 GCF_002837175.3 Physeter macrocephalus | reverse complement strand
CTGCAAAAAGGAGACCCCAAACACAGTAAGATAAGCAAAATGAGAAGACAGAAAAACACACAGCAGATGAAGGAGCAAGATAAAAACACACCAGACCTAACCAATGAAGAGGAAATAGGCAGTCTACCTGAAAAAGAATTCAGAATAATGATAGTAAAGATGATCCAAAATCTTGGAAATAGCATAGAGGAAATGCAAGAAACATTTAACAAGGACCTAGAAGAAATAAAGAGGAAGCAAGCAATGATGAACAATACAATGAATGAAATTAAAAATACTCTAGATGGGATCAACAGCAGAACAACTGAGGCAGAAGAATGGATAAGTGACCTGGAAGATAAAATACTGGAAACAACTACTGCAGAGCAGAATAAAGAAAAAATAATGAAAAGAACTGAGGACAGTCTCAGAGACCTCTGGGACAACAATGAACGCTCCAACATTCGAATTATAGCAGTCCCAGAAGAAGAAGAGAAAAAGAAAGGGACTGAGAAAATATTTGAAGAGATTATAGTTGAAAACTT
>NC_041222.1:47965890-47967447 GCF_002837175.3 Physeter macrocephalus | reverse complement strand
CTACAGCCAGCATTGTTCTCAATGGTGAAAAACTGAAAGCATTTCCACTAAGATCAGGAACAAGACAAGGTTGCCCACTCTCACCACTCTTATTCAACATAGTTTTGGAAGTTCTAGCCACAGCAATCAGAGAAGAAAAAGAAATAAAAGGAATCCAAATAGGAAAAGAAGAAGTAAAGCTGTCACTGTTTGCAGATGACATGATACTATACATAGAGAATCCTAAGGAGGCTACCAGGAAACTACTAGAGCTAATCAATGAATTTGGTAAAGTAGCAGGATACAAAATTAATGCACAGAAATCTCTGGCATTCTTATACACTAATGATGAAAAATCTGAGAGTGAAATTAAGAAAACACTCCCATTTACCATTGCAACAAAAAGAATAAAATATCTAGGAATAAACCTACTTAAGGAGACAAAAGACCTGTATGCAGAAAATTATAAGACACTGATGAAAGAAATTAAAGATGATACAAATAGGTGGAGAGATATACCATGTTCTTGGATTGGAAGAATCAACATTGTGAAAATGACTCTACTACCCAAAGCAATCTACAGATTCAATGCAATCCCTATCAAACTACCACTGGCATTTTTCACAGAAGTAGAACAAAAAATTTCACAATTTGTATGGAAACACAAAAGACCCCGAATAGCCAAAGCAATCTTGAGAACGAAAAATGGAGCTGGAGGAATCAGGCTCCCTGACTTCCGATTATACTACAAGGTTACAGTAATCAAGACAGTATGGTACTGGCACAAAAACAGAAATATAGATCAATGGAACAGGATAGAAAGCCCAGAGATAAACCCACACACATATGGTCACCTTATCTTTGATAAAGGAGGGAAGGATATACAGTGGAGAAAAGACAGCCTCTTCAATAAGTGGTGCTGGGAAAACTGGACAGCTACATGTAAAAGTATGAAATTAGAACACTCCTTAACACCACACACAAGAATAAACTCAAAATGGGTTAAAGACCTAAATGTAAGGCCAGACATTATCAAACTCTTAGAGGAAAACATAGGCAGAACACTCTATGACATAAATCACAGCAAGATCCTTTTTGACCCACCTCCTAGAGAAATGGAAATAAAAACAAAAATAAACAAAATGAGACCTAATGAAACTTAAAAGCTTTTGCACAGCAGAGGATACCATACAAGACCAAAAGACAACCCTCAGAATGGGAGAAAATAGTTGCAAATGAAGCAACTGACAAAGGATTAATCTCCAAAATTTATAAACAACTCATGCAGCTGAATAACAAAAAAACAAACAACCCAACCAAAAATTGGCAGAAGACCTAAATAGACATTTCTCCGAAGAAGATATACAAACTGCCAACAAACACATGAAAGAATGCTCAACATCATTAATCATTAGAGAAATGCAAATCAAAACTACAATGAGATATCATCTCACACCGGTCAGAATGGCCATCATCAAAAAATCTAGAAACAATAAATGCTGGAGAGGGTGTGGAGAAAAGGGAACACTCTTGCACTGCTGGTGGGAATGTAAATTGATACAGCCACTATGGAGAACA
>NC_041222.1:47962323-47965507 GCF_002837175.3 Physeter macrocephalus | reverse complement strand
TCACTTTGTTGTAAAGCAGAAACTAACACACCATTGTAAAGCAATTATACTCCAATAAAGATGTTTAAAAAAAAAAAAGATGGGGGAAATTCTTTGAATAGATCTCTGAAAGTGCAGTGCATCGTGGGGGAGGGGGGGAGTGACCCTTAAGATTTCATTTCAAAACCATCATACTCCAAGCTTATACTACCAAGAAATTTTTTTTTATATTAACAAGTGATGAGTTTGCCTATAGAAAATAAAATTGCACAGGATATTTAACTAATTCTACTATTGAAGTACTTAACACTATCTTTTGCTATTGACATTCAAAAAATCTCAAGTTATTTAAATCAATATGAATTTAAGTTCATACTGATTTTTAAAATACTACCATTTCAGGGACCCCCTGGTGGCTCAGTGGTTGCGCGTCCGCCTGCCGATGCAGGGGAACCGGGTTCGCGCCCCGGTCTGGGAGGATCCCACATGCCGCGGAGCGGCTGGTCCCGTGAGCCATGGCCGCTGGGCCTGCGCGTCCGGAGCCTGTGCTCCGCACCGGGAGAGGCCGCAGCAGAGGGAGGCCCGCATACCACAAAAAAAAAAAAAAAAAAATACTACCATTTTAGAAGAATACTATTTTAGACATTCTGATGAAATAATTCTGTAAAGATTATAATGTGTCAGATAAAAAATAAACCACTTATGCATAAACAAGAATCAGGAATACATAAACATGGAAATGAAATTTAATTTTCTAGACACTGAAGTATTTTCTATTTTGGATGGATTTCCACTTCCACATTAACCATCATAAATCAAACGAACTTGTACCATAATTTACTATTTTCTTCTCTAGTCATTCCCCAAGTGCTGAAATCCTCTCCGAACAAATCTTTCCAAGTTAAACCTTTGTTAAACCAATATATCTAATGGTTGCCTATAAACAAAGAGTGAGAGGAAGAGGAAGGGAAGTAGTATCAAAGGAGAGAAATAACTCCTACCATGAAGACTGTTCCTAATACAATGTTATTTTTACTGACCACCATAATCAGCCACACTGTGAAACTTATTACAATGAAAGGTGTACTTATTTTATTATTAATAATTTAAAACGTTCCAGGTAATAAATATATTCCAATTATCACTGAATATTTGCCTTTAAAAAGTCTGTGGGAAGGAGAGTTGGGGGTAAAGGCAGGAATAATATTTTTTAATAAGACAGACTACTACTCTGATTCTCTTGTTTATATATATTTTATATACAAAGTAGTATCCATCCATTACAAAAGCTTAAAAAACATTATTCTAAGTTCAGTTTTTCAAAATATTCAGTTATAAAATCCAGACTCACCTTTAATTCTATCTTTTCTGCTCTGGTCAATTAACCAGAGATGTGATAATCAGCCCTTAAGTTAATTTTTTCCTTGGGTATTCCAATTCTCAAATGATTCACCCTAGGCTATGGACTGCCATTATGAAGTGAGAAACTTCTTTTGGTATGCAAATTTGATACAGATAAAACCACAATTTAACCATTGTTAAATTATTAACAATTAAAGGCCAAAAATAGATTAGGAAGAGAAGAAAAGATCTTAAGTTAGCAAAAATCCATTCATCAAATACAAAAAATAAGACCTCACAATAAAGCCAAAAAAAAAAAGGTAAAAGAGAAACGGAAAAACCGAAGTCAGATCCAAGTTTAAAAATAAGGAAAACAGGACTTCCCTGGTGGTCCAGTGGCTAAGACTCCATGCTCCCAATGCAGGGGGCCCAGGTTTGATCCCTGGTCAGGGAACTATATCCCACATGCTGCAACTAAAGACCCCGCATGCCACAACAAACATCCGGCATGCCACAACTAAGACTTGGCTCAGCCAAATAAATAAATATTTAAAAATAAATAAATAAAAAGGGAAATTAAATAGAATAACTAAATTGCATAATTGACACAAAGATCTGCTTATGTCCCTAAGTTGTTGACTTGTTCATTTTATTTTCAAACATTTGAATACCTCCTGCATGCTAAATACTATAGAGGACTTGAAAATGAAGAAACTAATAAAAATATTATTCCCTGACCTAGAACTCACAGTACAGTTTCACAGGAGCCTTTGTTGAAACAAAGTCAGGAAATAGACCCAACTATATACACAGTTTAAAACACTACCATTTCACAACAGCAGAGAAAAGATGGATTATTCAACAGATAGTGCTGGAACAATCAAACAACAATCTGAAGGAAAAAGTTGGATTCCACCTTATACCTTGCACCAAGATAAATACCAGCTGGATCAAGAAAACATGGGACAGTTTCAAAAACATGATTTCAGGGATGAGAGGGACCTAATGAAGTATGATTAAAAACAAAAAAAAAAGACTGATAACTGACAGAAAGGACTGCAAAAAAATGAAAAATAAAAAATGTATGCATTGCAAAAAAAAAATCACACTATAAAGAGAGTAAAAAAAGATAAAAATACAGCATGGAGAAAATATTTACAATGCATTTCCCAAACACAGAGCTATTTTCCCTAGTATTGAAAAAGCTCTCACAAATCAAAGTAAAAGGTCAACAATCCAACAGAAAATGAGCCAGGATGAGAGTGAACGGTTCCCAGGAAAAGAAAATTTAAAGTTAAAATTATAATGAGATTCCATTTTTCACATTTCAAATTGGCAAAGATCAAACGGTCTGAAAAGTGTAGAAAAGTATACATTGGCATTTCTATGGAGATAAATTTGGCAATACTTATTGAAATTAGTAACATATACCATTTTTAAATCAGCAATTCCTCTTCTATTTATTTAACCTATATTTATGGTCACATACACACAAACTGACTAATGTACAAAGATATTTTTTGAATTCTAAAACATTTAAATGTGTCACCTGTTCAAAAAGGATAAATTTTTTTTTAAGATCAGAAAAATTATTTTTTTTCTTATTAGTCATCCATTTTATACACATCAGTGAATACATGTCAATCCCAATCTCCCAATTCATCACACCACAACCCCCACCCCCCCGCCACTTCCCCCCTTGGTGTCCATATGTTTTTTCTCTACTTCTGTGTCTCAATTTCTGCTCAGCAAACCGGTTCATCTGTACCATTTTCTAGGTTCCACATCTATGCATTAATATGCGATATTTGTTTTTCTCTTTCTGACTTACTTCACTCTGTATGACAGTCTCTAGATCCATCCA
>NC_041222.1:47960780-47962301 GCF_002837175.3 Physeter macrocephalus | reverse complement strand
TGGTGTCCATACATTTGTTCTCTACATCTGTGTCTCTATTTCTGCCTTGCAAACCGGTTCATCTCTACCATTTTTCTAGATTCCGCATATATGCATTAATATACTATGTTTCTTTTCCTCTTTCTGACTTACTTCACTCTGTATGACAGTCTCTAGATCCATCCATGTCTCTACAAATGACCCAATTTCATTCCTTTTTATGGCTGAGTAATATTCCACTGTATATATGTACCACATCTTTATCCATTTGTCTGTCAAAGGGCATTTAGGTTACTTCCATGCCATGGCTATTGTAAATAGTGCTGCAATGAACATTGGGGTGCATGTGTCTTTTTGAATTATGGTTTTCTCTGGGTATATGCCCAGTAGTGGGATTGCTGGGTAATATGGTAATTCTATTTTTAGTTCTTTAAGGAACCTCAATACAGTTCTCCAGAGTGCCTGTATCAATTTACATTCCCACCAACAATGCAAGAGGGTTCCCTTTTCTCCACACCCTCTCCAGCATTTGTTGTTTGTAGATTTTCTGATGATGCCCATTCTAAGTGGTGTGAGGTGATACCTCATTGTAGTTTTGATTTGCAATTCTATAATAATTAGTGATGTTGAGCAGCTTTTCCTGTGCTTCTTGACTATCTGCATGTCTTCTTTGGAGAAATGTCTATGTAGGTCTTCTGCCCATCTTTGGATTGGGTTGTTTGTTTCTTTAATATTGAGCTGCATGAGTTGTTTATATATTTTGGAGATTAATCCTTTGTCCAATGATATATTTGCAAATATTTTCTCCCATTCTGAGGGTTGTCTTTTCGTCTTGTTTATGGTTCCCTTTGCTGTGCAAAAGCTTTTAAGTTTCATTAGGTCTCATTTGTTTATTTTTGTTTTTATTTCCATTACTCTAGGAGGTGGATCAAAAAATATCCTGCTGTGATTTATGTCAAAGAATGTTCTGCCTATGTTTTCCTCGAAGAGTTTTATAGTGCCTGGACTTACATTTAGGTCTCTAATCCATTTTGAATTTATTTTTGTGGATGGTGTTAGGGAGTGTTCTAATTTCATTCTTTTACATGGAGCTGTCCACTTTTCCCAGCACCACTTACTGAAGAGACTGTCTTTTCTCCACTGTATATCCTTGCCTCCTTTGTCATAGATTAGTTGACCACAGGTGCATGGGTTTATCTCTGGGCTTTCTATCGTGTTCCATTGATCTTTATTTCTGTTTTTGTGCCAGTACCATATTGTCTTGATTACTGTAGCTTTGTAGTAATAGTCTGATGTCAGGGAGTCTGATTCCTCCAGCTCCGTTTTTTTCCCTCAAGACTGCTTTGGCTATTCGGGGTCTTTTGTGTCTCCATACAAATTTTAAGATTTTTTGTTCTAGTTCTGTAAAAATTGCCATTGGTAATTTGATAGGGATTGCATTGAATCTGTAGATTGCTTTGGGTAGTATAGTCATTTTCACAATATTGATTCTTCCAATCCAAGAAAATGGTATATCTCTCCATCTGTTTATGTCATCTTTAA
>NC_041222.1:47960160-47960467 GCF_002837175.3 Physeter macrocephalus | reverse complement strand
AAACAGTTTTACTTCTTCTTTTCCAATTTGTATTCTTTTATTTCTTTTTCTTCTCTGATTGCCATTGCTAGGACTTCCAAAACTATGTTGAATAACAGTGGTGAGAGTGGACAACCTTGTCTTGTTCCTGATCTTAGAGGAAATGCTTTCAGTTTTTCACCATTGAGAATGATGTTTGCTGTGGGTTTGTCGTATATGACCTTTATTAAGTTGAAGTAGGTTCCCTCTATGCCAACTTTCTGCAGAGTTTTTATCATAAATGGGTGTTGAATTTTGTCAAAAGCTTTTTCTGCATCTATTGAAATGA
>NC_041222.1:47958681-47959773 GCF_002837175.3 Physeter macrocephalus | reverse complement strand
TTTTATTGATCTTTGCTATTGTTTTCTTTGTTTCTATTTCATTTATTTCTGCTCTGATCTTTATGATTTCTTTCCTTCTGCTAACTTTGGGTTTTGTCTGTTCTTCTTTCTCTAGTTCATTTAGGTGTAAGGTTAGATTGTTTATTTGAGATATTTCTTGTTTCTTGAAGTAGGCTTGTATAGCTATAAACTTCCCTCTTAGAACTGCTTTTGCTGCATCCCATAGGTTTTGGATCATCGTGGTTTCACTATCATTTGTCTCTAGGTATTTTTTGATTTTCTCTTTGAGTTCTTCAGTCATCTCTTGGTTATTTAGTAACATATTGTTTAGCCTCCATGTGTTTGTGTACTTTACGTTTTTTTCCGTGTAATTGATTTCTAATCTCATAGTGTTGTGGTCAGAAAATATGCTTGATATGATTTCAGTTTTCTTAAATTTACTGAGGCTTAATGTGTGATCCAAGATGTGATCTATCCTGGAGAATGTTCCGTGCACACTTGAGAAGAAAGTGTAATCTGCTGTTTTGGAATGGAATGTCCTATAAATATCAATTAAATCTATATGGTCTATTGTGTCATTTAAAGCTTGTGTTTCCTTCTTAATTTTGTGTTTGGATGATCTGTCCATTGGTGTAAGTGAGGTGTTAAACTCACCCACTATTATTGTGTTACCATCGATTTCCTCTGTTAGAACAGTTAGCAGTTGCCTTATGTATTGAGGTGCTCCTACGTTGGGGGCATATATATTTATAATTGTTATATCTTCTTCTTGGATTGATCCCTTGATCATTACATAGTGTCCTTACTTGTCTCCTGTAACATTCTTTATTTTAAAGTCTATTTTATCTGATGTGAGTATTGCTACTCCAGCTTTCTTTTGATTTCCATTTGCATGGAGTATCTTCTTCCATCCCCTCACTTTCAGTATGGATGTGTCCCTAGGTCTGAAGTGGGTCTCTTGTAGACAGCATATATATGGGTCTTGTTTTTGTATCCATTCAGCAAGCCTGTGTCTTTTGGCTGGAGCATTTAATACATTCACATTTAAGGTAATTATCGATATGTATGTTCCTATTACCATTTTTTTAATTG
>NC_041222.1:47937918-47956922 GCF_002837175.3 Physeter macrocephalus | reverse complement strand
CTGGAGCATTTAATACATTCACATTTAAGGTAATTATCGATATGTATGTTCCTATTACCATTTTTTTAATTGTTTTGGGTTTGTTTTTGTAGGTCCTTTTCTTCTCTTGTGTTTCCCACTTAGAGAAGTTCCTTTAGCATTTGCTGTAGAGCTGGTTTGATGGTGGTGAATTCTCTTAGCTTTTGCTTATCTGTAAAGGTTTTGATTTCTCCATCGAATCTGAATGAGATCATTGCCGGGTAGAGTAATCTTGGTTGTAGGTTATTCCCTTTCATCAGTTTAAATATGTCATGCCAGTCCCTTCTGGCTTGTAGAGTTTCTGCTGAGAAATCAGCTGTTAACCTTATGGGAGTTCCCTTGTATGTTATTCTTTGTTTTTCCCTTGCTGCTTTCAATAATTTTTCTCTGTCTTTAATTTTTGCCAATTTGGTTACTATGTGTCTTGGCGTGCTCCTCTTTAGGTTTACCCTGTATGGGACTCTCTGCACTTCCTGGACTTGGATGGCTATTTCCTTTCCCATGTTAGGGGAGTTTTCATTTCATTTAGTTGTTTTTCTGGGGTTTTATCTTGTTCCTTCATCTGGTACAAAGCCCTCTGCCTTTTCATCTTGTCTATTTTTCTGTGAATATGGTTTTTGTTCCACAGGCTGCAGGATTGTAGTTCTTCTTGCTTCTGCCCTCTGCCCTCTGGTGGATGAGGCTATCCCAGAAAAATTATTGAAGGAACTCTGGGAACCTAGTACTTAAAAAATTAGATATAATAAATTTCCAGTCATCATAAATATTTTGATTTTACCTTCAGTTAAATATTAGACCAAGATGAGTCTTCATTTTGTCATAATGCTATAATAATGACTTGATTATTCAACATGAAGAATCCTTTTACTGGAACCATTTTTCAGCTCATTTCTGTATTTAAGTTGATTGAGTGCCATATTAGTTTTGTTTGGAATCCTCCTTGAAGACTTGTCCATCATAGTCAAGACCAGGGCTCAGAGTTTCTAAAAAAGATTTTAGAAGATGAATTAAACTTAGTCAGATGTAAGCTTGGCAGCTACCAGGAGCAAGACTTCTAGGATGGTGGGTGACCTTGCTGAGTCAACTGTCTGGGATCGAATCCTTCTTTGCCAATTTAACTAACGTGGTGTCCTCATCTGGCAGTCCGGTGGTTATGACTCCGTACTTCCACTGCAGAGAGCGCAAGTTCAATCCCTGGTCAGGGAACTAAGATCCTGCAAGTCTTGTGGTGCGGCCTGCTAGTGTTGGAGGGTCTCCTGCAGAGGCGGTGGGTGGCTGTGGCTCACTGTGAGGACAAGGACACTGGCAGCAGAAGTTCTGGGAAGTACTCCTTGGCATGAGTCCTCCCAGAGTCTGCTATTAGCCCCACCAAAGAGCCAGGTAGCAGGACATAAATATTTTAAGACAGAATAAAAAGAAGAGACAAATAGAGACAACTCTTCCAAAGAGCTTTGCTCCAAAAGGCAGTAGAACTGGGGCAGCAGCATGAAGACACTATGGAGTCAAGTAATGGTATAAATTAGGAACTGGCAAACTACAGCTCACAGGTCAAATTCAGACAGTTACCTGTTTTTGTAAAGAAAGCTTTACAAAACTGCCTGTTTTGTAAATAAAGCTTTACATGTCTCTTCATTTATGGCTGCTTTTGCACCGCAATGGTAGAGTTGAGTAGTTGCATTAGAGACAATCTTGCCTGAAAAGCCCAAAATATTTACTCTCTGTTCTTTAAAAGAAATACTGCCAAATACTGGTTTAAATCAGTGACTCTCACAGTTTGGTACCCAAACCAACATCATCAGCATCACTTGGGAACCTATAAGAAATGCAAATTCTCAGGTCCCACTACAGACCTACTGAATCAGAAACTCTGGGCACAGGGCCCAGCAATCTGTGTGTAAACAAGCCCTCTAGGTAATTCTGATTAAGAACTACTGCATAAGGGAACAGTTCTAGTAAAGCCAGGAACAGATAGGGACCCATCTGGAGTTTGTGTTCACAAATTTAAAGGGCCTTGAAGAGATTTAATGGAAACTTAACAGCCTCAAGGAGGCTGTCAGTGAGGGCTTAAAGGAAAATGAGCGAAATGCTATTGAAAGCTAAATAAAAGAAGACCCTTGTTATATAGTAAAATTTAGCAAAACTATCACCTATTATAACATGGAAAATAAAACATATACTTAATAAATTAAGAAGATTCTAGGTAGAATGTTGAAGAAACAGCTAGCTTCTTCTATCTGCCTTTATACGTGAAAGAGCAGCAAGAGGAAATAAAAAATGAGCTATTCGCTTTCTGAGTGGAATTTCAATGAAATGTAAAGGGCTAAGAACAGTCTTTTCAGCAGCAAAATGTTCTTAACAAAAGGGCCTCAAGGCAAAAACCAAATCTAGAGTGGGACCACTGTTCAGACCTCAGAAAGATCTGAATCAGTACCTCACAGATCCTTTCAAACAAGAGATTACCTTAGGATCTTAAGGATATTGTTCTACAGCAGCTTCACAGAAGCCTAAGGTAGGAAAAAGTTCCTCTCAAAACAGATTTGTGGGTATGACTTTTGTCTGATGGAGTAGATTATGAACTGACACACAGGAAGTCCACAAAGTTTTTACTGGAGTTACATTAGCTTAGAATGAAAGGGACAGTAATAATATAAAATAAAAAGAGGCATTTGGACCCCAAACTACTACAGGCAGGAAGCAAGCTCAGACGCTTACTCAGTGGCAAACACAGATCAGTTCTTCTGGGGAAAAAAAAAATGATTCAGAAGGTGAAGCCAAAGACCAAAAGAAGATGCCACAGCCCACTAAGAACAACTTCCAGGGACTAGGACTGAACCCTAATCAAGGAACTGCCATCATGCACACAGCCAGGTTTCGGAATTGCTATAGACTGCCGTGTGACTCCCTTTTTCCCTCTTTTTTGAACAGGAATGTCTAATGCAGTTAATGCATGCCTTTCCAATCTTGTAGTTTAATTATGTGGGGGCATATTACTTGTCTTTTCACAGGACTTCAGTTAAAGAGGAATCATTCTCAAGAAACCATACCCAAGGACTCTCATCTTCATCTGGAGCTGATTTCAATGAGATACTGGATTTTGAGCGATGTCATTATGGGATGTGAATTAGAGGTCTCTGAGGAAGGGGTTAGTGTATTTTGGATGTAGGAGGGATGTGAAGTGTGGCAAAATGGCAATAATATTGTCCAGAGACAGCAATAACAAAATCTCCCATCCCATGTTTTCTTCCACAATGTGACCTTGCCACTCCCCAATTTATACCGAGGGCTAACCTGATTAGGTCCACCAAACCTAACCTGACTCACTTGCTTTTAATCACCTGCCTTTAGTTGATTTTAAAATCCATATAGCTAACAGTCATTAGCCAAGCAATATATCTAAATTCCCAATAGCTTTCTCATAGATAACACCTTAGACTATAAGTCACTATAATAATGCTTGCCTAAGTTGTTTTTCAGGAACTTAGACCTAGTTCTTGACCAGCTCAAACCAGCTGAGACCACCACCCATTCAACTGGGACTGCCTGATTGTCCAATGGATCACCTTTTCATGTCAGATGACCAAAAGCTCCACCCTCAGATCATGCTAATGCCACCATTTTCTGAACATGCACCCCATGAGGAAGCATGTAGCTCAGTTGTGCCTGCGCAGAACTTCAGTTACTGCACTTTTTTCTTGCTTCCAATCACCTTTCCCCATGCCTCAGACCACCGTTCTCCTTTATTCCATAAATATCCCAAGCACTTCACCTTCGGGAAGGCAGATTTGAGATTTGTTCTCCAGTCTCCTCACTTGGCTGCCCCATGAGTAAACATTTTCTCTGCTGCAAACCTCAGCATCTCAGCATGTGGCTTCCTGCACATCAGGCAAAGGAACCTGGTTCGGTAACACAAGAAGCAGAGTCTATTCCCCACCCCCACCTCGCCATGTTCACTGAAATACTCACTTTTAAACCCTGACTCACCAGGTAAGAAAGCCAACTACCCTGAGGCCCCGATATTTTAAAGTCCAAGCCACATGTACATGTTCCAGTTAAGAGACCCGGCTGAGATCTCAGTCAACAGCCAGTGTCAATTACAAGTCATGTGAGTGAAGACACCTCCAGATGATTCTAGCCCTCTACCTTCAAATTACCCCCAGCCAGCAACTCTTCCCAACTGAGGTCCTAAACACTGTAGAGTGGAAACAAGTCATCTCTGGTGTGCCCTATCTGAAGTACTGACTCGTAATATGAGTCTAATAAAGTAGTTATTTTTCATCACTAAGTTTTGGGGTGGTTTTGTCACAAAGTAATAGCAACTATAATACATACTAATGGGAATGATCCAGCAGAGGGAAAAATTGAGAATGCAAGAAAAGGAGAGAGAAATGCAGTGCTAAAGTCCTTGAAGGCAAAAGGAGATGGTTTCCTCTACCCAAATAGATGAAGAAGCCTTACATGGGACACTGAATAGTACATACATTGTAAAGGAGGGAAGGGCAGAGTACAGGTAGATACAGAATTGGAGGAAAGGGGCCTAATGATGGTGGATTGTGTTATTTACACATATGGAGGTAAGTACCAGAAGACACTGTTTTAACATTTGAAAGTGGTTTCCTGGAGAACAAGAATCAGAGATTGGGGGGAGGTGGGTAGAGGCAAGGGGCTGCTGTTTTTTGTTATAAACATTTAAGCCATTTACTTCTTAAACTTTATACACACTTTACCATGTGATTTCACCTTTTTAAAGTAAACAGTTTCTAAAAAAATTTAGTCCACTCCTTCATTTTCCAAATGAGAAAAAAACAAGAATCACTGATTATGTGACTTGCTCAAAATCACACACCATATTGACAGCAGTCAGTCCTTGACCCCGATTTCCAAAACAGTGTACTTCCTCACATCACACTACCTTTTATATTATAAAAATATTACCTGCTGGTATATTTCATAATCAGAATTTATTAAAATAACCTAGTAAGCAATAATGAATGCCCTATTCTCAAGGACTAATACCAAAAAAGGTAGAAGAGTGTCCTTGGGAAGATCAAAATACTCATTCAAGCAAACAAATAGCCCATGGACTATCTACCTCATTCACCTTTAGAGTACCTATACTGTACAGGCTTCAAAAACAGATAACACTTCCTTTGTCCTTTCCAATTCTCCTAATCTGAATACTCTTAATTTTGCTACCTTCGGTTTTATAAGTTATCTACCAAGAATTTCTCTGTCCTTTTGGCAATTAATACCTTATCATTTTATTCAGATCTTACCAGTACAATTGCACCTAGAGGTTATTTGTCTAAACTGCAAGACCAATGAATGTCTAATGCTAACCACTGAATGTCTACTCATTCAAATAATACAAATGCAGGGCTAATGCCCATAAGGAATATGGGCCCCTGTGTAGTGTGATATGAGAGGACACAGATGAGTAACAAACATTCTGTCAAAAAATACTTCCTAGTCTTTATTGTGTCTAAATTCTCATCATTAGTCCCAGGGATGGAGAGCTTTGAATAGAAGTCTCCACTGATCAACCAAAAGTCAAATTCAAAAAAATTCAAATTTTTTGTTATACTAGAGAGAACAAAATATTTGCAATGGTTATTTTTGCATGGGGAAACCATAAGCAATTTTCTTCTTTCTTCTGCTTTTCTAGGTTTTATATTAGGAAAAACAGCAGTACATATTTTTAAAACCTTTTTCTTTCTTTTTTTTTAAAATTAATTAATTATTTTTGGCTGCGTTGGGTGTTGGTTGCTGCGCGTGGGCTTTCTCTAGTGGCGAAAGGGGCTACTCTTCGTTGCGGTGTGCAGGCTTCTCACTGCGGTGGCTTCTCTTGTTGTGGAGCACGGGCTCTAGGCGTGCGGGCTTCAGTAGCTGTGGCATGTGGGCTCAGTAGTTGTGGCTCGAGGGTTCTAGACGCATGCTCAGTAGTTGCAGCGCACGGGCTTAGTTGCTCTGCGGCACGTGGGATCTTCCCAGATCAGGGCTCAAACCCGTGTCCCCTGCATTGGCAGGCGGATTCTTAACCACTGTGCCATGAGGGAAGTCCCAAGACCTTTTAAAATTCTGATTCTTCTCACTTCTTGGCAGTGATCAACAATGGTAAACTTGTTAATCAATCCCACCTTCTTAACCTACCCACCCATCTGCCTCTCATACTGACTGCTCCATCTTTGTCGCCTTTGCCAATTCCTCTTCCTTCACCCATTCTCTAATTATGTGCAGTTCCCAAGGCTCAATCTCAGATGCGCTGCTCTTCTCTCTAAGCACAATTCCAGCCTTAAATTTCTCTACTAAGTTCTAGTCATATTGTCCCACTGTCTGGCTATCTATTTTCACTTACTTACCCCACTGTCACCTCAAACTCAACATATCCAAAATATAAGCCCAGTTGTCTGTATCCCGTCAACCAGCTACTAATACCTCATACCTATTTCTGTCAGTACTGTCATTAATAAAACCCTAGTTCTTTTTTTTGTCACCAACTACATGAGTAACTTTGGCCACATTTTTAAACCTCTCTGGGTTTCCAAAAGCACATGTTCTCAGATATCTTAAGAGTTTTCAACACTCTTTGATTTCCTCTGTCACTGAGGATCAAAACTTCAGTCATCTTTGGTTACTCCTCTCCCTCCCCCCACTACATCCTCCTTTCTTATTCAGTCCAGAATTAAGCCTTGTGTGACATCTCTCCAGTCTTATTTTCACTAAAGCCAAATCCTCATTACCTCAGGCCCAGATTATTTTCCTAGCTTTATCAGTTCTCTTTCCAACTCATACTCTACCCAGTGCTGGTGCCACTGTGATTTTCTTAAAATACTTTTTTGAGAAAGTTCCTTCTCAATCCGAAACTTTTAAAGCTTGTCTATTACCTATGAAGCAAAGCGTTGATACAGTCTTCTCATCCTAGCACTTAAAACCATCCATAATCTAATTCCAATCCACATTTTCAACCTGATTTCTTACTACTCTCCCACACAAACCTTCATCTCAGTCAAGTTGTTATGTACTGTTCTCTGACCCTGTCCTGCTTATTTTGCCTTTGTTTACCTCCTATACAAGTTCCTTCCTCTTATGTAAAATAAAATTCTGCCCAGTTTTGATTCTACCTCTCCTCTGGAGCCTTGTCTGCTCACTTCAACTATATGTGGTATCAGATATCTATAACTTTTATTATTTACCTACCTATTACATTTTAAATCCTCAAGGAAAGGAACCTACTTTACCTTTTTTGCATCTCTTTTGGATATAGCAAAGTACCTTTACATTGGAGGTATGAATAAATATTTGTCTGGTGACTGCCTAAAATTCCTTATTAATGCACAGCATTTATTGAATGTTCCCATGTTCTCAGCACTGTGTCTCTGTGTGTGTGTTTAAGCTAAGTACTGTTCCTCAAAGCAGACACAATCAACTTGAAAAGATATGGCTAACACTAGAAAAATAACTATCAAACAACCAAAGCATGGTATACAATTAAACTATGTGACGATATTCTAAGACTAAAAGAACTATTGAGCTATAGAGAGGAACAAAGCAAAATTTAGTGAGAAACAGTTTCACAAATGAGGTGGAACTTTTAACTAAGTATAGTAGTAGTAATAATAGTAGTGAAATAAATTTTTATAATAATAATAGCTTATTATATTAGGAGCATCATATAATATGATAATAGTTTATTATTAAAGGAGCTTATTTTATATCCAGGAGCACTTAACGTGCCAGGCTCTAGTCTTTTTTTAAAGATTCTTTATTTATTTATTTTTTTTTTAAAGATTCTTTTATGTGGACCATTTTTAAAGTCTTTATTGAATTTGTTACAATATTGCTTCTGTTTTTATGTTTTTGGTTTTTTGGCCATGAGGCACGTGGGATCTTAGCTCCCCGAGGGGGGAATGAACCCGTACCCCCTGCACTGGAAGGCGAAGTCTTAACCACTGGACCGCCAGGGAAGTCCCTGCCAGGCCCTAGTCTTGAGGGCTTTTCACACGTTAAGTCACTTAATTCTCACTACAAGCTTACAGAAAAAGTACTACAATTCTCAATTTTCAGCTGAGGAGATTGAGGCCCTGCTCAGTTATTCCACACCTAGTGAGCAGTGCAGTAGTGTGCAGAATTGGACTTAGTGGAAGAAGGATGGAAAACATGTGTGAAAATTAAAAAACAGAATAAGCATAGCTGTTATTAGAAAGTATGGGAAGCAGCTTGCAATACTAGAGCAGAGAACGCTTGTTGAGGGTCCTTAGACAAAAGACTGAGTAAAAAGGGCAGGGACTTATGAAAGAATATCTTGAAAGCCAGGAAAAGGAAGTTAAACTTATTAAGTGTAAAGTGGGAAGCCACTGAAGATTTGGGGGCAAGAGAATGCCACAATGAGGAGAATTAGAGTGACATTTATACTGAGGATAAATAGAAGGAAGAGATACTGGATTCTAAGAGGCTGATATGACTTTCAATATTCTAGGCTGAGGATAAGAGTCCCGGGATTCAGGAGGTAAAAGTGGGAGAAGCAGAGATATGAATGACAAAAGAAATATGAATAGGACAAGTTGAATGGATTAATATATGAGGTAAATGAAAGAGGTAGTTTAAAGATGACATCTAACTTAAAGCCTATATGGCTGGGAGAGAAGGAAATTACAAAGGGGTATAAAAAGATGATTTTCATTTAAGGTATGTTAAGTTTAAGGAGATGGTCAAAAATACTAGTAGAAAAACAGTACTGGAAAAACCAGAAAGTAACTAGAATGACAATCAATAGGATTAGTCTAAAACGAAAGAGCTAGACAGAAGCTATAAAGATATTAAATAGGAGAGTAAATATACTAAGCTATCATCAGCTAGTACTGGCTTTATCAATAAATTGGTAACTGGCTGTATCAATAATTGTATCAATAATTTTGGTGGGGAGGGGAATCAATTAGTGACCAACATTAAAATATGCAGTTTTGGGCTTCCCTGGTGGCGCAGTGGTTGAGGGTCCACCTGCCGATGCAGGGGACGCGGGTTTGTGCCCTGGTCCGGGAGGAGTGGCTGGGCCCATGGGCCATGGCCGCTGGGCCTGCGTGTCCGGAGCCTGTGCTCCGCAACGGGAGGGGCCCCCGCAGTGGGAGGCCCACATACCGCAAAAAAAAAAAAAAAAAAAATGCAGTTTTCCCATTAAAAAAAATTTATCAGAAAAGCCAACCAAAAGCTAAGGCAAAGGTTCCCAAACCTTCTCCATTTAGGAAATCCTTAGTCTTAGTAATTTTTTCATAGCACCCCTAGGCCAAAAGAAATACTTAAGTAGATGGGTTCAAACCACTTAAGTGTTAATGTCCTTATAACTTAGTGCTTGTTAGGCACTGTACAAATTCTCAAACCTGGAATCAAATTGGACAACATGACACTCGAGTATCCTGTTTCATACAGTAGTTGCTTTTTATCAGAGCGACCTCTAAAAATACAGCTTTGCAAAAACATGACGTTGTAGAAAGCAATGTGTCAGTCTAATGTTGAAACTGTGAACTACCTCAAACTATCAGTTCATGCTTGAGTTCAATGGCACTCTGGGTCACCTCAGCACACAGTTTGGGAAACTGGGAGCAAAGGGGCCTAAAAAAGACAAGAATAAAAAGTAATGGGAGAGGAGCAAAAGAAAGTTCTTACTAGCATGGTTAACCACAAGAGGGCAGCACAACAGTTGGTAGGGGCAGCACAAATGTGGGGGGGAGTGGGGGTGGGGAGAGATGATAAGGGTCAAACCTTTCCATAAAGAGGCTCTAAGACCCCTTAACCACTTCAAGACATAAAAGTCCTTTTTCTCCTTATACTAAAGAGGAAGAAACACTGGTCACTGGCAGATCACCTTATGCAGTCATTGTGCCCTTCTCTGAATATCCTTTGCCTGCCCAGCCATGACTTTCACAGTAGCCAAGCAATGTACTACTTTGCATGCATAATCTTATTCAATCCTCACAACAATCTTATAAGAAAGTGAGGCTCAAAAAGATTTTAAATAATACCACTATTAAGTGGCAGGAACACCAGAATTCAAACCCAGATCTGACCCTAAAGCCAATGTCCTTCCCTATTCTGCCTCAAAAGCCTCTCACCTTTCAGCAACAACCAGGTGAAGTAGAGAAAAGATCATGTTCCCATCCCATACCTGAGACACCTGTCTCAAATCACTAGGAAAAACCAGTAAATGAAGCAAACTATTCCTTAACAGGTCCCTAAAACATGCTAAATAACTCCAAACACAGGACACTCAGAGACAAAACAAGCATTATATGCTTAACTAGTCAGCAAGTACTGTAGCTTTCCTGTACAGGTAAATACTTGTTAAGGCAAATGTTGGACACATCTGCTTTGCAGATATGTTACACACTAAAAGATATGTGCACATACAAGCAAGTGATTCTCATACCTAAAGTGGTAAAAGGTGAAGGGGGTAGGGAAAGGTAGGCCAAAGGTTGATTATTCATCTTCATATCTGTTGGGTGTTATATCAGAATATCTGCAGTAGCCCAACAACTCACTTGTACAAACCTATTATGAAACCAAAAGCAATCGTCATCGCTCTTAGTCCCACTTGTAGTTTCCTTCTCCACATTTTTCCTCCCCTCTGTGACATACTCAGCTGCCTCTATCCTTTCATTAAGAGAAAAGGAGTTTCTCCTGACAGATTAATAACCACCGGAAAGCAAAATGGGTAAATTCAACCGACACAGCAAACTTAAGCAGATAAAACCATTCACGAAGCATTCAGTGTGGTAGCAGAAACCCCAGCAAGAGCAGCTAACGTGTCCTCTCAATAGGTATCTCATTACTTGAAAATGTTCCTCGTTCAAAGATCAACAATCTTTGGCTGCTTGAGGAGAAAGGGTAACAGACAACGTTTTCTCTGCAAAGAAAGACAATGTACAATCAGCAGAGAAACAAACAATTAACGTTTCTTAAAGGATCCAAGAGCAACAATAACCCCCAAAATTACCCTCCCAGAGCAATATTCAAAGTTCAGTACTGCCATTTTCAAAGGAGTAAGCAACAATGAGCCCTGCCTGTCGACACACGCTTCCAACCTTCCTACGCACACAGCTCGAGACACCCTCGTCTTTACTGCAGCGCAAAAAGACAGCAGCCAGGATCGCATACCCACCTTCGCGGGAAGGGGAGGAAGGGCCTCTTCTGTAGAAGAG
Source organism: Physeter macrocephalus (assembly GCF_002837175.3). Classification (NCBI taxonomy): domain Eukaryota; kingdom Metazoa; phylum Chordata; class Mammalia; order Artiodactyla; family Physeteridae; genus Physeter; species Physeter macrocephalus. The sequence goes on along the minus strand of NC_041222.1, from coordinate 47,945,715 downwards.
AAACAGATCACATCTTGTTGCCTTGCCTGCTTCCGAAACCTAAAAAAAAAAAAAAAAAAAAAAAAAAAGCAGCAGTTAGTACCGCAGAAATCCAGGGGAAATAGATGCTCTTTTCTAGGCTGTTCAGATGTCTAGAAAATTTTAAAGAGGAATACATAAAGGGGGAGGGGGAATATCAGACACATAAGGATGCAAGTATCAACGCAAGACACTCCGTTGTAAGTTCCCTTTTAAAGAGGAGGATTTTCTTGCCGAGACGTTTACTGCCACTAGCGAGGGGAAAGCGGGGATCAGGAGGTGGGAGGGAGGGTGAATAGAGAACTGCTGCCCTCCACCCGGAGCCCAGGCAGCAATAACACCCACCCGCTGCACTGATCAGGCGACGAGGACGCGCCCCGAGGCCGCAGGGACTGCTCCTACCCGGCGCCTCCGCCCGGCCACGATCTTCGAAGCCCCTGGAGCGGGCAAGGGTCCGAGCGTCCGCCAGGCTGGGCCCTCAGGGGCCCTCCCGTGCGGGCTCTGCTCCCACTCACATCCCTCGGCGGCGAGGACCGGGCCTCTCCCTGCGCGGCGATAGCAGCCCTCCGCCCCGACGCGCGCCGCAAGTCCGGGCCCCGGGGCCGAGTGGCCGAGGCGGCGGCACGAACTGACGAGCGAGCCGGGAGCCGGCCCAGCCTCTCAGCGCCCAGGGAGGCCGTTAGCGGAGGCCGCTGCTTGCCCCCTTCTGCTCCTCTTCCTCTCTCCTTCCGGCAGCCCACACCACTCCCACTTCGGGCAACCGGGAAGCCCGTCACAGTCTTCGTCTCCACCCTCTCCCGAGCCACACCGTCTTCTCAGCGCCGCAGGCAAGACTGTCTGGGACGTCCTATTTACGTCCAACTCAGCCTCCCAGTTGGCCTCGGGTTCGGCGGCCGGTTCACGTTTGGCTGAGGCCGCCGCGGAGCCGGGCGGGGGCGGGGGCGGGAGCGGGGGCGGGCTCCTGGCGTGCGGCCCCGGACTGCGCGTGCGCGCGTGTGCCTCTCCACCCAGGCCGCGCTTTCCCCGGCGCGCGCGGAGGGGCCGACGGGGACTGGCTACGCCGGACCGTGGCTTCTCGGGAAGCCGGCGAGCGTGCGCGGAGATTCCCGCGGTGGCCCCTGGGCGTGAGCGGGCGGGGGGACTTGAGCTGGGCTGGGTCCTCCGTAGATGGCTGTGTGCGTGGCCGCCGCCCGCCGTGGAGGCGGCTGGGAATGAGTTAGCCACGCCGGGAAGGCGCCCCCAGCGCACAACCTGGCACCGCACAGAGACTTTACCCTCCCGCGCACTGTTGTCTTTTTCTGCTTTTGCTCCCACGTTCGGGGTGCAGCAAACCTTCCCCTCCACAGTCCAGGCCGCTAGGCCGAGAGAAGTAGCGCCGAGGGTTGGGGCAACGCGTTCATACGCACCGTTTCTCGCCAATGCAATTCCGTGCGCCTGATTCCAATCAGTCACCTCTGCTGGAAAAGGGTGAGGGTGGGATGAGGTGCCCAGATGCCTGTGGAATGGCGGCAAGGCCTGGCAAAGGAGGAGAAACAACTTCCACCATCCCAGAGAGCCTCATTCATTCATTCAACAAATATTTACGGAGCACCTACTGTGTGCCAGGCTGTAGGACCCCAAGGATGCTATGTGAACACAACCCACATACTCTTTGCCCCACTGGAGCTTGTATTCTGATAACGCGACAAAAATGCTTTTAACGTATCAGTATAATGTGCCAGAGTATAACTGCCCCTAGGAAAAGTAAAGGAGCAGGAAGTGAGGAGGCAGTGTGCTATTTTAGTTATAGTGGCCAGGAAAGACCTCCCAGAGAAATTAACGTTTGAGCAGAGATCTGAAGGATGAGAATGAGCCAGTCCTGTGGCTATCTGGGAAGAGTTTCATGCAGAAACACTAGCAAAGGCAAAGACCCTGAGAAGGGAAGGTGCTTGGCAAGTTCAAAGGACCGGGAAAGAGGTCACTGGCTGGAGGACAGTGAAGGAAGAGGCAGTGGTAAGAGGTGACCCAACTGTGTAGGGCCTTTTTCACTCATCATCAGCCTTCTTTCTGTCAATCTGGAAAAAAAAACAAAACCATGCATTTATAGCCCGTTTCCCCATACAAATGATGCTGCGATTCAGGTCAAGCTTGTATTTAATGGTTTCTTTAAATAAACCTCACCAAAGCAACTCCTGCATTTCTTCTTACATAAGACCCATTGCAAAAGGTCTTTGAGCAAATGATAGCAGAATAGGAAATGACTTGAATTCACACTGACTTCTTTAAAGTAAGTAGTGAACTAGAGCCCTGTTTTCTCCTAAGAAGGGATTTACAGGGGAACTGCATTCCTATGGCTACTGTCTAACAAGCAAAATATGCTGGAGAGTTCTTGTTTGTTGTTGTTGTTGTTTAATTTCTAAAAAGAAATTAGAAATAGGAGTTGTGACTCAACAACATATCTAAAATCTGCTTAGAATGTTCAGGTTGAAATTACAAGCAGCAACCACCTTAAGAGTTCCCTTTTCCTGCAAACAAAAACTATTAACTGCAGTAGAAACCAGAACACAGACCCACGTAAAGAACATAAAGTGCTGAAGGCGGCCTTAATGTTAGGGTTAAAATGAAAATCGTCTGAACTGTGGAAATGGAAGCATTCTCTTTGGGAGGGGTGGGGGGCAAAAGCCTGTTTAAGAACTCTAAACAGTACAGATACACTCATTGTAGTAAATGATGTTTCTATATTTTGCAATGATGTGTTTATTCAACCAGGCATGGTATCTGTTTCTCCACTGCCTTTTTGCAGGGAAAGGCCATTTGGAACTAGTAAATATTGAGGGTTTCTTGTGGGGGAAGGGATTCTTTTTTATAGTAGTGATTTGGATAGGGAAGACAGGGTGGACAAGGGAAATATATTAATCCCAGACTTGTAGATGAGAAATCAGTCTACCCATACAGAGAGATAAGGTGACTTGCTTAGTGTCATTTTACTAGTGAAAGCCTCTCTCCTTACCAAAAATACTATGATTTTAAGCCAATATTACCCTGTAATGTTTAGCTCTTTTCACTTGTAGAGAACTTTTTAACTCTTTATGTGATCCCTGGTAGTGACATAGCTAAAAATTTGCTCCCAGGGTGAATATTTCAGAAAGTTTCCTCTATTCTTTGATAATGGTAAAAGAGGATTCCAAGACATTTGAACAAGTCTTTCAAGACATTCGACCAAGTCTTTCAAGACATTCTTTCACACAACATGGAGAAACAAGAAATGTGAGTTGGGTTGGATGATAACACATTTAGATTCAAAACTGATTGTATGGCCATATCTTGAGGTAAAAATTAGCAGCCAGTTGTCAAGTATGGGGTTGTGCCACAAGTTCTGTCATTCTACTGCAGTAGAATATGGTGGCAGTGGCTCCTGACTGCCATTCCCTAACCCACACCTGCAACAGACTGACAGAATGTGTTAGATGGGGCTTTGGCATTCACTTCTTTTTAAAGTCCTTAAGTGGTTTTAGTGCAAAGGTTGGAAATCCATGGCTCAGTGTTTAGGAACTTAAGCTTGAGAGTCTGGCTGACCCAGGTTTGAATCACTGTTTTCACCAAGGAAGTCATTTAAATTTTCTAAGCTTCCATTTCGTCATCAGTATAATGAGGATAAGAATATCTTCTTTGAAGAGCTGTTTTGAAGATTAGATGAAAAAGTATTAAACCCTTAGCACAGTTATTAAATGCCTATTATGGCTGTGGTGGGGACAATTTATAGATATCCCCAAGCTGGGGGGTATAAGAAACACACTGGATGTTCTCAGTAATCCTGAAGCATTTGTCACAGTTTATTGTGTGACATGGAACTGTGTGGGCAGGAGTGATAAGGGCTAAGTTGTAACAGAGATAAACGCAAAGACCTGCATTTGTATTTAAAAAAAAAAAACTATGCCATTAACTGATGAAATAATGAAAACATTCTCAAAAGGAGCATAAATGTGAGAGCAGAAAAAGATACAGGAAAGTCCTTCCCCTTGGAAGGGGAAACAGGATCAAGCAAAAGACTGGGGATAGATCCACAAGTTAGTTTGTTTCCTTCCAGGGTAGAGAAGATGTACTTTTCTGAAGGCATCAGCTATGGAGAGAGGCTAATTTATCCCAGGTCTAGTAATATAAACCAAAAGACAAAGTCAGGAGTGTGAATCAGGTAGACGGACAAGCAAGCAATGTTTTTTACTTTGAATCATCCAGATATTTTAGGACTATTCATTTCAAAGTTTGGTTGGATATGGCAAAAAATTTTTTCAAAATTTTCTCTGCCCTTTATCATATCTATATCTCTACATCAATCCTTTCATTCTTCATTATAGTCCCAAAGAAAAAGGTGTTCCTGGCAAGCAGGTCCCTCCTTCCCTTGAGATAACTGAGTAAGTTTAATGTTGGTGCATAAAAACTAAAATAATTTCCCCATCTGTAAGCCAGGAATTAATAACCTCCTTCAGGTAAGGATGATTATTTGGCAAAATATGCAAAATGTCTATTATAATTATGCTGTACTTCACAAAAAAATTTAACTTAAAACATTTGAGTTATAGTACCAATTCACTAAAAATATTTTTCTTTATAAAAGGATCCATACCAAGATTCACTCTTCAAAATAGAAATTCCCCTTGCATAATTATTAGTGTACAGAGCGTTACTTCCTGAGTCCTTATTTAGATTAAGGATTCTGCCTTCTTTCTTTGAGAACTGTCCTCTTCACCCAGAGTAGTCAGCCTCTAGCCCCTGTGTTACGGTTTGTGACCCTGCTACCCATACCCCTTGATCGCACCATGAGTTGTCACCTGACTCAAGCTGAGCCATTCATGATCTCCCTCCTGAAGAAGCTGGAACTGGGATTCAAAGACAGTTGCTCAGACTTTTTTGTTCTCTTAAAGTGAAGTTACCCATGCTCTAAAATTATGGCTGCCATCTGTATTCACGTACATGGAGTTGCACAGAAAGCTGACTTGCTTTGGGAAAAAAGAATTGACACAGACAGAAGAGAGAAAAAAAAGAGTTCACCAGGAATGAATCCTCTTAGCTTTTCAGCTTCCTCTTCATTATAAGGGCCAAAGAAACTTCCTGTATTTGGTATCTTGAAAATACTTCCTTATGACAAATTTCCCCTTTTTACTTGAACCAGATCTAGTAGTGTCAGAGTACCTGCAATGAAATAACCTGGAGTGAAACATATTATAGTACACTGATGAGAAGAAAATAAAAAGAAAAGAAAAAAATATTCTTCAAATTACAACAGGGAAAATGTATATCTTTTTTTTTTGTAATATGAGCTCTCATTTATTTTTTTGTGATTCAAAATTTTTGTAGATTATACTCCATTTAAAGTTATTATAAAACGTTGGCTAAATTCTGTGTGCTGGACTGTATGTCTTTTAAAAATCCAATTTACACACCAATTTTGGAATTCTATCTTCAATCATAAGGTCAAGCATAACTATACAAGTATTAGTCACAATCTAAGACATAACACAGAACCCATGGGTTAGCAGAAAATAAACATACCTCCTCCTATAAAACATCACTCCTGTCACCACTGTTCAATTTTCTTTTCTAAGTTGCTTCACTCTACTTTCTCTGTAACAATAATTTTGTGAGTCTTCTGGGCCATAGTTATAATCATTGCGGTAGTCACTCCACGCTATCTACACTACTGACCAAAGGAAAATCTGATTTGATATTAAAGCATCATAATGATGTGGTTAAATACTCTGAATTTCAGGTTACCTATGAAATACATAAATGGACCAGAAAATGCTGCATGACATAGTTCTCAATTTTAACTTCCACTCCTAACTGGTTACATACCTCCAGTGTCTATAATTTGTCCTTAACTAGACCTTTTTCCCCCCTGCCCTTTCTCTTGATGCCTTCTCTTCCTAAGGTTTTGAGGCTGTGCTCCTTTATCTCTACATCATGAGAGCTGATCAAAGGGAAAACCAGTGTTTTCCTCCTTGCAGGGGCAGCTGGCTCTGAGGGAGCACCTTCTTTCAGGTAGTCTTACTTTATCCACGTTTCTGTCCTTTCAGTTCTCTTCTGGACCTAAGGCCTATCACAGTGACCTATGGCTGAATATGTTTACCTGAAATTTTTTTTTTAAAGTCACCTATGTCTTTCTGGACTATTGTTGAGATTATGCTAATTGAATGACTATGAGGTGCTTTAAAGCACACTGAATCAGTCTTATGCAAAAGTCATACATTTTAAATAACTGTTATTAATAACAAGTGATCAGACTGCAACCCATTTATTAGGGGTTGAATTCTGTCCCCAAAAAAGTTATGTTGAAGTGCTAACCTCCTGTACCTGTGACATGTGGAAATAGGATCTTTGTAATTAGGTTAAGATGAGGTCATTAGGGTGGGCCCTAATCCAGTAGACCAGTGGCCTTATGAGTAGAGAAGACAGAGACAACAGGGAGAAAACAACCACGTGAAAGGGAGGCAGAGACTGGAGTGATACATTTATAGCCAAGGAACACCTGGGGCTACCAGAAGGTGGAAGAGTCAAGGAAGAAATCTTCCCTAGAGGCTTTGGAGGGAGCATGGCACTCCCAACACCTTGATTTTGGACTTCTAGCCTCCAAAAGTGTGAAAGAATAAATTTCTGTGTTTTAAGCCCCCGGTTTGTGATATTTTGTTTCAGCAGTCAAGGAAACTAAGATACTACCCTACATTCCTCAAACTGAAACTGAGAAAAACCAGGAGAATAACTTTCTTCTTTCATCCACACCTAATATTGTCTCCCACTGAACACTGATATAACCATTCATTTGGAGAAAAAAAACAAATACTATTTCTTTGGTTTCTCCTTTTGTGTAATAGTGGTTTTGTTTTTTTGACATTTGTTTTGTTTTGGTTTGGTTTTTTTCCTCTGTTGCCTTCATCTGTTATAAATCAAGCATGAAATGATGTAATAGCCCTCAGGCAAACTCTCTGGCTAGGTACTCTAATGCTACAAGAATTTTAGTATTGTGTGCTTTCCACTTAGATACCAATTCAGCTCTTTTACTACCCACAGGAAATGCTCTGGGCATCAACAGCACTACAAGTGATAAAGTTTTTAGTAGGAATGATAACTTTGGAAAATTTTTTAAATATCTGCTAATTACTGGAATAGACATGTTTTAAGGCTTTTGAAAGGTTGTCTTGTACATTTTAGCATCTACTATCCTCATTAAAGGGCTTATAAGTATATTTGTTGAGCAAGCTACTTTTTTACTTTTTGATCCCAAAGTAAACATTAATACATACTACTTGTGGTAAATGCAACTAATAAAGTATAAAGATAAAGTATACAATGTGGAAGTTCCTCTTGATCCTCTTTTCCTAGCTCTCTTTACTTCCCAGAGGTAACCATTGATAACTGTTTTGTGTGTAACTTTTCAGAATTTTCCCTAAGCATTTTCCTACTTATTTCCTATAGATTTAGTTTTGAACTCTATAAACCAAATAGATAATTCTATACTTTTTTGTGTTACCATTTTTTCACTTAACACCTTCTGGAGACCTTTCATTTCAACATTTATTGCTTTCCCTCATTCTTTTTAACTTTTTACACAGTGTTCAACAAAATGGGTCATCATAACTTACCAAATAATTCCCCCATTTATGAACATTTAGGTTTGTAATTTTCACAATTGAAAACAGTGCTAGGGGGCTTCCCTGGTGGCGCAGTGGTTGCGCGTCCGCCTGCTGATGCAGGGGAACCGGGTTCGTGCCCCGGTCTGGGGGGATCCCACATGCCGCAGAGCGG
>NC_041222.1:47883155-47937669 GCF_002837175.3 Physeter macrocephalus | reverse complement strand
GAGCCTGTGCTCCGCAACGGGAGAGGCCACAACAGAGGGAGGCCCGCATACCACAAAAAAAAAAAAAAAAAGTGCTAGGACTTCCCTGGTGGCGCAGTCGTTAAGAATCCACCTGCCAATGAAGGGGACACAGGTTCAAACCCTGGTCCAGGAAGATCCCACATGCCGCAGAGCAACCAAGCCCGTGTGCCACAACTACTGAGCCCACGTGCCACAACTACTGAGCCCGCCTGCCACAGTTACTGAAGCCCGCATCCCTAGAGCCCATGCTCTGCAACAAGAAAAGCCACCGCAATGAGAAGCCCACGCACCACAACAAAGAGTAGCCCCCGCTCGCCCCAACTAGAGAAAGCCCGCACGCAACAACAAAGACCCAACACAGCCAAAAATAAAAAATAAATAAATAATTATTTTTTAAAAAAACAGTGCTAAATTTGAACGTCATTGTACATACATTCCATGGGCACAAAAGTGTTGCCTAGGATAGACAATTAGACTCTCTGAGTCAAAAGAAATATATATTTAAAATTTGGTGGGTATTGCCAAATTGACTTTCAAAAATCTCTTACTAGTAGGTCAGTGCCCATTTCTCTATAATCTCACTAACTCTGGATATTATGAATCTTTAATTTTAGTTAATTTAAATTCCAAATAACATTCATTCCAATCGATCAACATATATTTTTTAAAACACCTCTTATATGACAGGTAGTCTGCAAATGTTAGACACTCACTAGTTTGTTACACAGCCACTATTCTACCTATCCTTGCCTCCATAATTTGTCTTTAATACATTTTAAAGTAGACATAACATTAGATTATAAAATTCACCAACCATCTTGATCAAGCAATTATTCAATCATATTCAAATACAGTTTTGAAATTAGCTTCCTTGTACCATTTTTCTTATGGGAGAAAATGATTCCTTTGGGAAAATGCTGGTGAAATAACAAAGGCCAGAGATTTTTACTAGCTGGGGATTTTTTTTTTTAATATTTATTAACTTATTTATTTGGCTGCGCTGGGTCTTAGTTGTGGCACATAGGATCTTAGTTGCAGCATGCGGCATCTAGTTCCCTGACCAAGAATCGAGCCTGGGCCCCCTGCATTGGGAGCACGGAATCTTAACCACTGGACCACCAGGAAGTCCCCTAGCTGGGGATTCTTTATTCAACCTTTCTGACCTTCTGTTTCCTAGTCTCCACAATGAGAATAATATGGGTGCCTACCTTTTAGAACTAATTTCAGGTTTTTATGAGATAACATAGAGAAAACAACAAATTCCTGATGGTAATAGGTAATGTCAGAGTGCGTGCAACACACCAGTCATTCTTCAAGAGCTTTATATGTATTAACTCATTTGAGCCTCACAACAACTCTAGGAGATGGCTACCTCTGTTATCTTCATTTCAAAAATAAGAAATTGAGACCAGAGAAGAACTTTCCCAGGGCCTTCCAGAAACTCTGCAGAGGCAAGACTGAATCCCAGAAGACCTGGCTTCAGAGCTAACTCTCATACCAACTCCACTATACCGTCTCCTGTAGAGGTAATCAAGCAATAAATATTATTTCCTTTATTCTTCGACCATTATACCAGAGTCTATGAGATACACATCCCTACCTACAGGATGTTAAATATGCTGATAGAAGATGATTCATTAAATTCTTTTTTTAACATCTTAATTGGAGTATAATTGCTTTACAATGGTGTGTTAGTTTCTGCTGTATAACAAAGTGAATCAGCTATATGTATACATATATACCCATATTCCCGCCCTCTTGCGTCTGCCTCTCACCCTCCCTATCCCACCCCTCTAGGTGGTCACAAAGCACAGAGGTGATCTCCCTGTGCTATGCAGCTGCTTCCCACTAGCTATTTACTTTATATTTGGTAGTGTATATACATCCATGCCACTCTCTCACTTGGTCCCAGCTTACCCTTCCCCCTCCCCATGTCCTCAAGTCCATTCTCTACGTCTGTGTCTTTATTCCTGTCCTGCTCCTAGGTTCTTCAGAACCTTTTTTTTTTTAAGAGTCCATATATATGTGTTAGCATACAGTATTTGTTTTTCTCTTTCTGAGTTACCTCACTCTGTATGACAACTGTTAGGTCCATCCACCTCACTACAAATAACTCAATTTCATTTCATTTTATGGCTGAGTAATATTCCATTGTATATATGTGCCACATCTTCTTTATCCATTCATCTGTTGATGGACACTTACGTTGCTTCCATGTCCTGGCTATTGTAAATAGAGCTGCAATGAACATTTTGGTACATGACTCTTTTTGAATTATGTTTTTCTCAGGGTATACGCCCAGTAGTGGGATTGCTGGGTCGTATGGTAGTTCAATTTTTAGTTTTTTAAGGAACCTCCATACTGTTCTCCATAGTGGCTGTACCAATTTACCTTCCCACCAACAGTGCAAGAGGGTTCCCTTTTCTCCACACCCTCTCCAGCATTTATTGTTTCTGGATTTTTTGATGATGGCCGTTCTGACTGGTGTGAGGTGATACCTCACTGTAGTTGTTTTCTTGTTTGTTTGTTTGTTTGTTTGCAGTACGTGGGCCTCTCACTGTTGTGGCCTCTCCCATTGTGGAGCACAGGCTTTGGACACGCAGGCTCAGCGGCCATGGCTCATGGGCCCAGCTGCTCCGCAGCATGTGGGATCTTCCTGGACCGGGGCACGAACCCGCATCCCCTGCATCGACAGGCAGACTCTCAACCACTGCGCCACCAGGGAAGCCCCTCACTGTAGTTTTGATTTGCATTTCTCTAATGATTAGTGATGCTGAGCATCCTTTCATGCATTTGTTGGCAATCTGTATATCTTCTTTGGAGAAATGTCTATTTAGACCTTCTGCCCATTTTTGGATTGGGTTGTTTGTTTTTTTGATATTGAGCTGCATGAGCGGCTTGTAAATTTTGGAAATTAATCCTTTGTCAGTCGCTTCATTTGAAAATATTTTCTCCCATTCTGAGGGTTGTCTTTTCGTCTTTTTATATTTTCCTTTGCTGTGCAAAAGCTTTTAAGTTTCATTAGGTCCCATTTGTTTATTTTTTATTTTATTTCTATTTCTCTAGGAGATGGGTCAAAAAGGATTTTGCTATGATTTATGTCATAGAGTGTTCTGCCTATGCTTTCCTCTAAGAGTTTTACAGCATCTGGACTTACTTTTAGGTCTTTAATCTATTTTGAATTTATTTTTGTGTATGGTGTTGGGGAGTGTTCTAATTTCATTCTTTTAAATGTAGCTGTCCAGTTTTCCCAGAATCTCCATTGTATATTCTTGCCTCCTTTGTCAAAGATAAGGTGACCATACATGAGTGGGTTTATCTCTGGGCTTTCTATCCTGTTCCATTGATCTATATTTCTGTTTTTGTGCCAGTACCATACTGTTTTGATTACTGTAGCTTTGTAATATAGTCTGAAGTCTGGAAGCCTGATTCCTCCACTCCACTTTTCTTTCTCAAGATTGCTTTGGCCATATGTGCATAGGTTTATCTCTGGGCTTTCTATCCTGTTCCATTGATCTATATTTCTGTTTTTGTGCCAGTACCATACTGTCTTGATTACTGTAGCTTTGTAGTATAGTGTGAAGTCCACTAGCCTAATTCCTCCAGCTCCATTTTTCTTTCTCAAGATTGCTTTGGCTATTTGGGGTCTTTTCTGTTTCCATACAAATTGTGAAATTTTTTGTTCCAGTTCTGTGAAAAATGCCATTGGTAGTTTAATAGGGATTGCACTGAATCTGTAGATTGCTTTGGGTAGTATAGTCATTTTCACAATGTTGATTCTTCCAATCCAAGAACTTGATATATCTCTCCATCTGTTTGTATCATCTTCAAATTCTTTCATCAGTGTCTTATAGTTTTCTACATACAGGTTTTTGTCTCCTTAGGTAGGTTTATTCCTAGGTATTTAATTCTTTTTGTTACAGTGGTAAATTGGAGTGTTTCCTTAATTTCTCTTTCAGATTTTTCATCATTAGTGTATAGGAATGCAAGAGATTTCTGTGCATTAATTTTGTATCCTACTACTTTACCAAATTCATTGATTAGCTCTAGTAGTTTTCTGGTAGCATCTTTAGGAGTCTCTATGTATAGTATCATGTCACCTGCAAACAGTGACAGCTTTACTACTTCTTTTCCAATTTGGATTCCTTTTATTTCTTTTTCTTCTGTGATTGCTGTGGTTAAAACTTCCAAAACTATGTTGAATAACAGTGGTGAGAGTGGACAACCTTGTCTTGTTCCTGATCTTAGAGGAAATGCTATCAGTTTTTCACCATTGAGAACGATGTTGGCTGTGGGTTTGTCATATGGCCTTTAATATGGCCTTTATTATGGCCTCCTCCTACTTTCTGGAGGGTTTTTATCATAAATGGGTGTTGAATTTTGTTGAAAGCTTTTTCTTCATCTATTGAGATGATCATATGGTTTTTCGCTTTCAATTTGTTAATATGGTGTATCACATTGACTGATTTGTGTATACTGAAGAATCCTTGCATTCCTGGAATAAACCCCACTTGATCATGGTGTATGATCCTTGTAATGTGCTGTTGGATTCTGTTTGCTAGTATTTTGTTCAGGATTTTTCCATCTATGTTCATCAGTGATATTGGCCTGTAGTTTTCTTTCTTTGTGATATCTTTGTCTGGTTTTGGTATCAGGGTGACGGTGGCTTCGTAGAATGAGTTTGGGAGTGTTCCTCCCTTTGCTATATTTTGGAAGAGTTTGAGAATCATTAAATTCTTAAGCTTTATATTAACATATAAGGAATCAGGTAACATTATTTATATATAATGTATAACAAAGCCTTCTTTACCCAGGGATAAATTCTTGTATGCTGGAACAGCTGCTGGCTCCTATGTTGTAGAGTAGTAGTTCTCAGAATGTGATCCCTGGATCAGCAGGAACAGCGCTACCTGGGAACTTGTTAGAAAGGTAAATTCTTGAGCCCCAGCTCGTACCTCCTGTATCAAACTCTGGAGGTGAGGCCCAGTCACTTTTGTTCTCAACAAGACTTCCATATGATTCTGAGGCATGCTAAAGTTAAGAACCACTGAGTCCAGGTCTTTTGAGCATGAGCCGTTCTGTTCTCCTTGCTTAGCATTGCAATAAACCTTTCTCCACTCAAAAAAACAAAACAAAACAAACAAACCACTATTGTAGAGAATCCACATAATGGGTGAAATGGAAAGAAAAAAAGTAAGCCAGAGAGCTTAGGATGACATTCATAATAAACAAGTCATGCACAGAAGAGAGGGAGGGCGGAAAGATGAAAGATGCATGAGGCCCAGGTATAGTATCTGACTTGAGGGATGAACAAAAAGAAGAGATCTTTATTTCAAGTTTCTATAGTATGTGGAAGGAAATAAGAGATGGATGGCAAAGAGAATTTCAAAACATTTTGCTTTATGTTATAAATTGGGTACACTTTCATACCCTTAAAAAAAACCTCAAATTTTCTCTTCAATTACTCTTGGCTATTAACTTGTACTTATTTGAATATAGTTACTATATAATGCCTAGACCATATAGGAGCCCCTAGTTATATTAAGATTACATTGTTATAATGCAATGAATTTAAATCGATAGCATTGAGTAAACAATAAAAATCAAATTCTAAAATCAGAAAGGGTTGATGCTGAATAACCTTACAGATCATAGAGATCACTGATAAGATACAATCATCAAGTCTAAATATCATATTCTACAAGTTACAGAGGCTGCAAAGATGATGCAGCCCAAACAATGTACCTATTTTTTGTCAGCAGGGTAGGTGTAGGAAGAGTATATTGCATAAGCACTCAAAGGTACCCTTGTAGACTGTGAAGGCAGGAAATATATCTGTTTCTTTCCCCACCACATATCCAGTATCAATCAAAGTTTGACATGTCATAGGTGCTAAATAAATCCTGTCATATAAGTGAATTAATGAAAAAGAACAATGGCAGGATAAATATGAGGGTTCAGTGACCAAATCCTCTGTACCAATAATACCCTAAGCTATCAGGAAAAAAGTTACCACTTTACTCCCTGGGCAGAGGTCTGTATATGGAAGTAACTCACCTTAAGGAAAGAATCTGAGGTTCAGAAGTTTAGTCTGGAGAAAATGACTGAGTATCAGGAGGTGTGATGAGTGATAACTGAGTTAAGCACAGGGTCTGTTGTTCAAGATTGCCCTCTAGCCCAGGCATCCAGCACCTGTGTCACAGTCAGGAAGGAAATGGAGAGAGAGGACTGTAATCAAGAACATGTCAAATAAAATACTGATATATCCAGGGCCTTTATAAGAAACTGAAAGCTCAAGGTAGAGCTTCTTGTGGCTCAGTTATAGACCGCAACCAGGGAGATATCCCACTGGAAGACCTTGGTTTGAAGTTGTAGAAGTCAGAGTTGCTGCTTCAGGGAAGCCAAAATGGGTCATTACAAGAGCTACAACAGTAACCACAGCTGCAGCCAGGAATCAGGGTAGTGACCTTCCCTGGGCCCCTCCCTACCTTCCTATATCCACATGTCTTGCTCCATCACGTCCTTCAGGTGAGATGTAACTGAAACTGCAATATCTCCCAGCCCCCAGCACTCCCTACACCAGTACCCTGATTTGTTTTTCTCCATGACACTCATTACCAGTTCACATACAATATATTTCATTTATTTGTTTGTCTGTCTTCCCTCAAGTAGAAAGTGAGTTCCATGTCTGTTATATTCATACTATATGCCTTAGCACCTAGGACAGTGCATGGTACATGGTAGGTGCAAATAAATATCTATTGAATGAGTGAGCTTTTCATTCATGTATATTTTTGCTATACATTCTATTAGGTAAGTAATATCTCTATTTTACAGACAAGAAATGAAACTCAGCAAAGTAAGTGGCCCAAAGTAACATAACCACTAAGTATTGGGTTGGCCAAAAATTTCATTCGGGTTTTCCCATAAGCTCTTACGGAAAAACCCAAACGAACTTTTTGGCCAACGCAATATTAAAGTTGCTATTTGAGAACTACCATACGACCCTGCAATCCAACTACTGGGCATATACCCTGAAAAAACCATAATTCAAAAAGAGTCATGTACCAAAATGTTCACTGCAGCTCTATTTACGATAGCCAGGACATGGAAGCAACCTAAGTGTCCATCAACAGATGAATGGATAAAGAAGATGTGGCACATATATACAATGGAATATTACTCAGCCATAAAAAGAAATGAAACTGAGTTATTTGTAATGAGGTGGATAGACCTGGAGTCTGTCATACAGAGTGAAGTAAGTCAGAAGGAGAAAAACAAATACCGTATGCTAACACATATATATGGAATCTAAGAAAAAAAAATGTCATGAAGAGATTAGTGGTAGGACAGGAATAAAACACAGACCTACTAGAGCATGGACTTGAGGACATGGGGAGGGGGAAGGGTAAGCTGTGACGAAGTGAGAGAGTGGCAGGGACATATATGCACTACCAAATGTAAATTAGATAGCTAGTGGGAAGCTGCCGCATAGGGTGCTTTGTGACCACCTAGAGGGGTGGGATAGGGAGGGTGGGAGGGAGGGAGATGCAAGAGGGAAGAGATATGGGAACATATGCATATGTATAACTGATTCACTTTGTTGTAAAGCAGAAACTAACACACCATTGTAAAACAGTTATACTCCAATAAAGATGTTAAAAAAAATAAAAAATAAAAAAAATAATAAAGTTGCTATTTGAAGCTAGCTCTGTCTCCCCACAAAGATGTCCTCTTAAAGTAGATGTCATTTGAGCTTAAAAAGTGGGTAGTACTGGACTATTTTCATAACTTATATTGTTTCTTTTATTTTTTTAACACCTTTATTGGAGTATAATTGCTTTACAATGGTGTGTTAGTTTCTGCTTTATAACAAAGTGGATCAGTTATACATATGCATATGTTCCCATATCTCTTCCCTCTTGCATCTCCCTCCCTCCCACCCTCCCTATCCCACCCCTCTAGGTGGTCACAAAGCACCTAGCTGATCTCCCTCTGCTATGTGGCTGCTTCCCACTAGCTATCTATTTTATGTTTGGTAGTGTATATATGTCCATGCCACTCTCTCACTTTGTTACAGCTTACCCTTCCCCCCAAAATTTACATTATGTTCTGTAGCTATAACCTTCTTGTTTACTCTATTCTTAGTCCTACAGTAAAAGAGATTCAACATTCATCAGTCATTCTGCTATAGTTTCTTCATCTCTCAGTTCATCCTTTAGTAGTTTCTTCTAGAAGGGCTCAGGAGGGAATTCCCTGGCAGTCCAGTGGTTAGGACTTGGTGCTTTCACTGCCGGGGATCGGGTTTGATGCTTGGTTCAATCCCTGGTCAGGGAACTAAGATCCTGCAAGCTGTGCAGTGTGGTCAAAAAAAAAAAAACCCCTAGAAGGGCTCAGGGGAACTAGGATATACAAGTTAGGGTCCTATGAGAAGCAGATGCCAGGATAAAATTAGATGTGCAAGAGATTTATTAGGAGAAACATTTGTGAAGGGTAAAGGGAAAAGAGAGCAGGAGTAGATGGGAAGAGCCTTCAAACCACGATGAAAGCCTGAGATCTGGTGAAAAACAGAAGGAATATGGGGCTTCCCTGGTGGCGCAGTGGTTGAGAATCTGCCTGCCAATGCAGGGGACACGGGTTCGAGCCCTGGTCTGGGAGGATCCCAGCCGCGGAGCAACTAGGCCCGTGAGCCACAACTACTGAGCCTGCGCGTCTGGAGCCTGTGCTCTGCAACAGGAGAGGCCGCGATAGTGAGAGGCCCGCACACCACGATGAAGAGTGGCGCCCGCTTGAGGCAACTGGAGAAAGCCCTCGCATAGAAACGAAGACCCAACACAGCCATAAATAAATAAATAAATAAAATTAAAAACCATTCTGTAAAAAAAAAAATTTAAAAAAAATAAAGAGGGGAATTCACTACTGATGACCTTCTATAAAAAAAAAAAAATAGAAGGAATAAAGGAGGATTGGGTAGTTCCTCAAAGGGTTAAACACAGAGTTATATGGACCAACAATTCCACTCCTAGGTATAGACACAAGAGAAATGAAAACAAATATCCTTTCAAAAACTTATACACAAATGTTCACAGAAATATTATTCATGATAGGCAAAAAGTGTAAACAACCCAAATGTCTATCAACTGATGGGTGAATAAATAAACTGTGGTGCATCCCTACAATTAAATATTTTCAGCAATAAAAAGGAAGTACTGCTACATGTTACAACATGGATGAGCCTTTAAAACACGCTAAGGGAAAGAGGCTGGTCACAAATGACCACGTAGTATATGACTGCTCTTATATGAATTATCCAGAAGGGGCAAATCTATAGAGACAAAAAGTAAATTAATGGTTGCCTAAGGCTGTGGGGGATGGGGAATTTGGAGGGCGACAGCTAAAGGGCATGGGTTTCTTTGGGGGCGGTAACGAAAATTTTCTAAAATTGATTGTGGTGATGGTTGTACAACTCTGTGAATAGAACGAAAATGACTGAATTGTACACTGTAAATAGGTGAAATGTATGGTATGTGAATTATATCTCCATAAAGATTTTTTTAATGAGAAAGAAAAATAGAGGATTGGGTAGCAAGACTCAAAACTGCAGTACCACTCAGAAAGTCTTGACTGGGTCAATAGGGAGTCTTCAAGCAGAGACTGCCTATTAGAGGAATTGCACGTTGAGCTAAAATGACCCATCTCTGGTACTCCTACCATGCTGAGTCACTGGCTAGGAGAAGCCTGAGGGAGCTGGCGGGGGAGGGCTCTCAGTGTCAACTCTGCAGTAAAACTAAAAGTGGACCAACTGGACGCCGTAAGCCAACTCCACACCTCCCAGCAGGTTCCCTTCAGCAGAGCACCTCCATGGCTGCCCAAAGTAAAAGAAAGCAGGTTACATGGGTACAGTACGGACAGCTGAGGCTTCTGTTCACCAACTGATTCTCATTTTTTTTTCCTATGCATAGGAAGCAAGATCATCAACTGACAGTGAATTTGGGTGGGAGGGGGTAGAGATGTTGAGGTCTGAAGATAAAAGAGAAGGCACGAAGAAGTCATCTAGAAGAACAGAAGGATGAAAAGACCAAGGAGATGTAGTTTGAAAACCAGGCAGTGTTAAGAGCCCACTAGACGGCAAGAATTCAAAGTTAGACTCATCAGCATGGTTGTGGGTTTTTCTCCACCCACATTCAGCTGCATGAGACAAAGCTCAGAATAGAGAAAGCTTAATTAAAACAGTGTTGGAGTTTTCCTGGATGAGTAAGAGGAAGTGAAAAAGAGGCAAGGAAGTTGAGGGTGTATGCAAATAACTGATTATAATAGTTGATCATGGAATTTTAATTCGGTAAGCAAGGAAGTGAAGATATGAGGTAGGTGAGAGCAATAGAAAAGAAGTAGTGGTTTGTCCAGTAGGGGATTGTTTGAAGGACTCTTGGAGTTAGGGTACCTGAGAGAGTGTCCTAGAAATAGAGGAGGTGGAACTACAGAAGGTAGTAGGGTTTCAGGGAAGGTTCTGCTGTCAGCTTTCCAGCTCTATTCCTATTACAGTCATCCCTCAGTAACCAAGGGGGATTGGTTCCAGGACACCCTTGGATACCAAAATCTGTGGATGCTCAAGTCCCTTATATAAAATGGCATAGTATTTGGACATAACCTATGTACACCCTTCTGTATACTTTAAATCATCTGTATTACTTATAATACTTAATACAATCTAAATGTTATGTAAATAGTTGTAAATACAATGTAAATGCTATGTAAATAGTTGCCTGCATGTGACAAATTCAAGTTTTGCTTTTTGGAACTTTCTGGTATTTTTTTTCTAATATTCTTAATCCACGGTTGGTTGAATCCACGGATGCAGAACCGATGGATACAGAGGGCCGACTATACTCCAAACAGGTTTTGCCTGTGCCTTATGCTTTGGAGAGCTATCGTCTGCTGACCTAGTCTGAGTACAGCAGCCACGAGGAGTCTTCTCTCACACAGTCCCTCCTCATATTTTGTGCTTCACGATTACAGGCATACCTCTAAGATGTTGAGGTTTTGGCTGTGGTGGCACGTCACATGAATTTTTTGGCTTCCCAGAGCATATAAAAGTTGTGCTTATACTATACTGTAGTCTGCTAATTATGCAACAGCATTATGTCTAAAAAAATGTATATACCTTATTTAAAAAATACTTTACTGCTAAAAAATGCTAACCATCATCTTAACCTTTAGCAAGTCGTAATATTTTGCTTGTTGAGGATCTTGCCTCGATGTTGACGGCTGCTGACTGATCAGGGTAGTGGTTGCTGAAGGTTGGGACGGCTGTGGCCATTTATTAAAATAAGACAACAATGAAGTTTGCCACATTGATTGACTCTTCCTTTCACGAACTATTTCTCTGTAGCCCGCAATGATGTTTGATAGCATTTTACCCACAGTAAAACTTCCTTCAAAATTGGAGTCAATCCTCTCAAACCCTGCTGCTGCTTTATCAACTAAGTTTGTATAGTATTCTAAGTCCTTTGTTGTCATTTCAACAATCTCCACAGCACCTTCACCAGGAGTAGCTTCCATTTCAAGAAACCACTTTCTTTGCTCATCCATAAGAAGCTAGTCATCATCCATTAAAGTTTTGTCATGAGACTGCAGCAGGTCCATCACATCCTCAAGCTCCACTTCTGATTCTAATTCCCTTGCTACTTCCACCACATCTGCAGTTCCTTCCTCCACTGAAGTCTTGAACCCCTCAAAGTCATCCATCAGGGTTGGAATCAACGTCTCCCAAACTCC
Organism: Physeter macrocephalus; assembly: GCF_002837175.3. Lineage (NCBI taxonomy): Eukaryota > Metazoa > Chordata > Mammalia > Artiodactyla > Physeteridae > Physeter > Physeter macrocephalus. Next base: position 47,925,873 of record NC_041222.1, on the reverse strand, counting down.
TGTAAATGTTGATATTTTGACCTCTTCCCATGAATTATGAATGTTCTTAATGGCATCTAGAATGGTCAGTCATTCCCAGAAGGTTTTCAGTTGACTTGGCCCAGATCCATCAGAGGAGTAGCTATAGCCTTACAAAATGTATTTCTTATAAGGCTTGAGGTCAAAGTGACTCCTTGATCCATGGGCTTCAGAATGTATGTTGTGTTAGCAGGCATGAAAACAACATTACTCTCATTGTACCTCAGAGCTCCTGGGGTGACCAGCTGCATTTGTCAATGAGCAGTAATATTTTGAAAGGAATCTTTTTTTCTACACAGTATGTCTCCACGGAGGGCTTAAAGTATTCAGTAAATGACGTTGTGAACAGATGTGCTATTGTTCAGGCTTTGTGGTTCCATTTATAGAGCACAGACAGGGTAGATTTAGCATAATTCTTTTTTTTTTAAGTGTATAGGTTTGAGAGGTAAATATTTATTTATTTATTTTTTAGCTGTGTTGGGTCTTCACTGCTGCGTGCGGGCTCTCTTCAGTTGCGGTGAGTGGGGCCCACTCTTCATTGTGGTGCATGGGCTTCTCATTGCGGTGGCTTCTCCCGTTACGGAGCATGGGCTCTAGGTGTGCGGGCCTCAGTAGTTGTGGCACGCAGGCTCAGCAGTTGTGGCTTCTGTGCTCTACAGTGCAGGCTCAGTAGTTGTGGCACACGGGCTTAGTTGCTCTGCGGCATGTGGGATCTTCCCGGACCAGGGCTTGAACCCATGTCCCCTGAATTGGCAGGTGGATTCCCAACCACTGCGCCACCAAGGAAGTCCCTAGCGTAATTCTTAAGGCTCCTAGGATTTTCAGAATAGTAAACAAACACTGGCTTCAAATTAAAGTCACCAGCTGCATTAGCCCCTAACAAGAGAGTCAGCCTGTCCTTGAAGCTTTGAAGCCAGGAATTGACTTCTCCTCTCGAGCTATGAAAGTTCTAGATGCCATCTTCTTCCAAAGTAAGGCTGTTTCATCTACATTGAAAATCTGTTTTTTAGTGTAGCCACCTTCATCTTAGCTAGATCTGGATAACCTGCTGCAGCTTCTACATCAGTGCTTGCTGCTTCACCTTGTACTTTAATGCAAGTTCTTCTGAATTTTTGCATAATCACATATATTTCAATTTGGGAATAAAAATTATTTTCTCTGTTAATTTTGAATAGATCTTCTCACTGCTATTTCCATTTCCTAGAATTATGGCTGACTCATAAAAAGTCAACAATGAAAGTTTTTTTAATAAATCACAAACAACTAAATTTACCTAATGGCTACAAGCTGTTATATAAATGAAGATTTCCAAATGTATGCTCCACTTAAGTCTAATTGAATTCCTCAGAATAGACTTCTTGTATTCTCTGTACACTGAATCAAAGGATTCCAGTCTGTGCTCAGAGGGATCAGAGGTTGTATGGAAATGATTCAGGCTTTCCAGAAACAGTGGCATATCTTCCCATCAAACAAAAAAAATTTAAACAGCATTGTAAAATTTGTATAATTATTATGTCTGCTTTATACAATGGGTTTTGCAGATAAATTTTTAAAGAACTTTGACACTGCTCTAGTACGGTGAACCACCCAATGCTTGAATCTTTTTTAAAACCTGCCTGACAAGTGGTTCTATCTGAAACATTTCAGTGTTAGCTGGGACAACACATTTTTCCCTAATTGCTTAATTAAGTTTCCCAAATAAAGTATCATTTACCAGAATTTTAAGTGTAGGCTAGTTAATTATAATTATCTTAAAGTACGGACCTCTATATAAAATCCTATATTCTATCTTTTAATTTTTTTAACTGAAGTTTCATCCAGATGGCCATACAATGGCAAGACTCATTGCTACTCAAAGTGTGGTCCACGTAACCAGCAGCACTGGTATCACCTGGGATCTCGTTGGAAATGCAGAATCTCAGTGCCACCCCTGCCGATTCAGAATATGCATTTTAACAAGATCCCAAGGTATACATACATGAACATGTGAACATTTATGAACATATATGTTTGAGAAGCACTGATATCATTAATTCAGAGCAAAGAGCATATCCGTATTAGGCGTGAACTAGTTTACATGGAGAAGAGGAGGATGTTTTCAAAAGGTCACCAAACTTGGCCACACATTTTAATTATCTGGGGAGAGTAAAAAAAAAAATACTGATGCCTGGGTCTCACTCCCACAGATTCTGACTCAATTGGCCCAGGGTGAAGCCTGAGTATCTGGATATTTTTAAATTCCCCTGGTGATTCTAATGTGCAGCTGAGTTTGAGAATCATTTCTCTAAATTAAAGGTTCCTAATGTGTGGTTGCATGTGAGAGTCACTTAAGCAGCTTTTTAAAAATACCAGTGCTGAGCACCCTACCCCCAGGGGCTCTGATTCAATTTGTCTAGGGAGAAGCCCAAGCACTGGTGTTTTTGAAAGTTTCCCAGTTAGTCCCAATGGACAGCTAGAGTTGAAACACAACTTTACATGATGCTGATAAACCCATTCTCAAATTAAGGTGAAATTCATAATATTAGACTAGAATTGATAAAACACCCTCACCAACTCCTGCCCCATAAGATATAGGAATCCAGCAGGCATAAAAAAGATACTCGTGAATACTCATACTTAATTTCTGGGGCCTTGCATAGCCAGCAATATCCCTAAATATTTCTGCTCTATTGGAGATCTATAGCTGTGGCATAGAGTGAAGCCCAATTCATTTAGCAGCCCTCAAAAGGCTTGAAGGCTCAGATGGAGAACACACAATTTGTGTAAAGATAGTCACTCAACTTGGAAAATACTTCCCCAGAACCTACTCTAACAAAGCCTTTCTGCCATTTCCTTCACCTTTCAGCACCTTGCCTGCCTCGGCACGAGAATCCCCAGCATCCCTGCCTATGTAGGTCCAGGTCTATAAGGTAAAAATTAGGAGTACCTGGAAAAGGAACCACAAAATAATTTAAAGCACAAGAAAGAAGCAGACCTTCCATAGAATCATCGACCAAATTTCAAAATAGAGCAAAAGTATTCTCACCTTCATTTATCATCCAAACATGGGGGATGAATTGTATTACATGAAACTCCAAGGTATCAATGTCAATACCAGCAAATTAACACTACTTTAAGGGTATGACTCAATATTGACATGGCCCTTGAAATTAGGTCTAGATGCAGTTACTTAGATTTTTTTACATGTTTGAAATAGTTGATCATAATATGTAATCCTCAAGGAGCCAGGCCTCTTGGCTACTGAAGAAATAACCATTATTATCATACCATGCTTGGTCCAGCACTTTCTAGACTGACCCTTGTCAATAAGGGAAAGGAGGTTAGTATCAGAACCTCACTGGATATGTGTATATGTGTGTGTGCGTGTGTGAATGTCATGTTTATTAAAAGAGGCATAAATTACAGGCTGAGAAATATGACTCTACAGGGGAATCTGTCCTCACCACTGCAACATAGTATTAAGCCTACTTATGCTGAGCATCTAAAGACAGCTGTTTCTTGAATGAACATTTGACATTTATTTTTCTGATCAGAAATATGGCGAGTAAAGAGCGGCATTCAATTTTTTTTCACCTTGAAATCTCTAGTGCTTCATATAAATCCCAACCTAAAACAACTTGTAGAATACTGAAAGGTGGACTGTCACAGTGATTTGTTTGCCAAGTTTCTCTCTGAACAAGAATACATGGTAATTATTTCACAAAGTAATTTGGAAGCAACTGAAGAATAGGACTTTATCTTATAGTTGTTGTAGTTCTCACAAAGCTAGAACAATAAACACTCTCTCAATACATACTTACTGAATTGGCTTGAGATATAGAAAAGCAAAATGGCATGTCCAGAACTCTTTTACCCGACTCTTCCAGCACTCCCATCAGGGAGGACAAAAAAGAAAGTTCCTCTATCATGTTAATGATGATAATGGATAAATAAATTATGAGGCTCAATTATATAAACTTAAAAAAATTTTCTACATAATTTTATCCTTTATTTTCCAGGATATTAAGTAAATGATTAAATTATCCAATGTCTTGAGTGAGGGTGGGTTGTATACCTTGAGTAAATATCTAAATACCTATTAAGAAATTTGAGTTTATTTAGACTAGCAGCCATCTTTAAAATTGACCTAATGAAAAATAAAGGTATTGATGAACATGTGTTTAATATAGAAAAGATATTCTTAGACACATTTGTATACTATGTGAAATTTCTGCAGAGAAATCCACGATACCAAAGAGGCCTATGCACATGAATGACAAAACTGAAAATATTGCTTATCTGGATAAAAGACTATCTTTACATTAATTTTAATATCAGGCTTTAAGCCTCAACATACTCCTTAGAGAGAGGAGCTCTCAAGCTGGGTTTTTTAGTCAAAACCACAGGCAGTATGTCTAATTTTACTTCTTTTTTTTTTGCCTTTACTAATATCAATAACAAACATTCATCCTGTTCCTAATCTTCAAACTAATTTAGATAATTTGGAGAGATTACTTTCTTTGGAACATTTTCTTAAGTGAGATTTTTCGAACTTGCTTTATTTTTTAAAACTCAGGAAAGGCTCTCCTACTTCCTTTTCTGTCACAGCTTAAGCCTCAAGCCTTAGTACTCACAGTGGGATCAGACCAGCAGCATCAGAACAACTTGGGAACTTGTTAGAAAAACATGGTCTTAGTTTCCACACAGGTGTACTGCATCAGGTTTAACATTTTAACAAGATCGGGGGTAACTTTTAGGCACATTTTTGAAGTTTGAGAAGCACTTCTCTAAAACATTAAGAGAGAGTAAAAGTATATATTACTTCTCAAAAAGTCTTTTGTCAGTTACAGAACCACTGCAGAAAAATTCAAAGTTTAAAATTACTTATGAGGTTGGAGTATAAATTGGTATAATCCTTTTGACAATTTAGTAATAGTATCAGGAATGTTAAAATGGTTATACTTGCAGACCTAGTAACTACACTTCTGAAATGTATCCTAAAGAAAGAATCCAATGAAACGATAAAAGCTTTTTTTTTTTTTTTTTTGTGGTATGCGGGCCTCCCTCTGTTGTGGCCTCTCCCGTTGGGGAGCACAGGCTCCGGACGCGCAGGCTCAGCGGCCATGGCTCACGGGCCCAGCCGCTCCGCGGCATGTGGGCTCCTCCCAGACCGGGGCGCGAACCCGGTTCCCCCGCATCGGCAGGCGGACGCGCAACCACTGCGCCACCAGGGAAGCCCCAAAATGATAAAAGCTTTATGTACAAAAGATGTTCCCTGTAGATATATCTAAAAGAGCAAAAAATTAGAAACAAATTTAAAGTCCAATCCAATAATAGAAAAATGATAAATAAATTATGGCAATCTACCAGATAGAATATTATTCAACAATCAAAATTCTGTTCATTTAAATATATATCATGGAGTGAAAATGGTAGAGAACTCCAGGATTCTGTCCTTCTACAAAAGCAACTTACGAGCTGTCTAAAACAGTCAGAATCACAAGATTCAACACACATTTATGACAAAAACTCTCAATAACAAAATGAGTACAGGGACTTCCCTGGTGGCCCAGTGGTTAAGAATCTGCCTGCCAATGCAGGGGACATGGGTTTGAGCCCTGGTCCAGGAAGATCCCACATGCCACGGAGCAACTAAGCCCGTGCACCACAACTACTGAGCCTGTGCTCTAGAGCCCACAAGCTACAGCTACTGAGCCTGTGCCACAACTACTGAAGCCCGTGTGCCTAGAGCCCGTGCTCTGCAACAAGAGAAGCCACTGCAATGAGAAGCTCATGCACCGCAACGAAGAGTAGCCCCCACTTGCCACAACTAGAGAAAGCCTGCGGGCAGCAACGAAGACACAACACAGCCAAAAATAAATAAATTAAAAATAAATTAATTTTTTTAAAAAAGTTTGACATATGCCTCAACATAATGAAGGCCATATATGACAAGCCCACAGCTAACATCAAATTCAATGGTGAAAGCTGAAAGTTATCCCTCGAAAACCAGAAACATGACAAGGATGTCCACTCTCACCACTCTTATTCAACCTAGTATTGGAAGTCCTAGCCGGAGCAGTTAGGCAGGAAAAAGAAATAAAAGGCATTCAAATTGGAAAGGAAGAAGTAAAATTATCACTATTTGTGAATAGCATGATTTTATATAGAGAGAACCATAAAGATGCCACCAAAAAACTGTTAGAAATTAATAAATGCATATAATAAAGTCACAAGGCACAAAATCAACACGCAAAAATCTGTTGCATTTCTATACATTAACAATGAGCTAGCAGAAAGAGAAATTAGAAAAACAATCCCATTGACAATCACAACAAAAAGAATAAAATACTTAGAAACACATTTAACCAAGGAGGTAAAGACCTGTATATTGAAAACTGTAAGGCACTGTTGAAAGAAACTGAAGAAGACACAAATAAAAGATATTCTGTGCTCATGGATTGTAAGAATTAACATTGTTAAAATGTCTATATTACCTAAAGCAATCTACAGATATGATGCAATCTCTATCAAAATCCAAGGAGAGTTTTCACAGAAATAGAACAAAAAATTCTAAAATTTATATGGAACCACAAAAGACCCTGAATAGCTAAAGCAATCCTGAGAAAAAAGAACAAAGCTGGAGGTATCACACTCCCTGAATCAAACTATATTACAAAGCTATAGCAATCAAAATAGCATGGTATTGGCAGAAAAACAGATACACAGATCAATGAAACAGAATTGAGAGGCCAGAAATTAACCTACACATACATGGACAATTAATTTACAACAAAAGAGCAAAGAAAATGCAATGGAGAAAGGACTGCCTCTTCAATAAATGGTGTTGAAAAACTTGACAGCCACATACCAAAAAGAAAGAGAGAGAGAGAAAGGAAGGAAGGGAAGGAAAAAAGGAAGGAAGGAAGGAAGGAACTAGACCACTATCTTCTGGGTATTTATCCAAAGAACACAAAAACACTAATTTGAAAAGATATATGCACTCCTATATGTTCATCAGCGTTATTTACAATAGCCAAGATATAGAAACAACTTAAGGTCCCATCAATAAATGAATGGATAAAGAAGATATGGTATACATATACAATGGAATACTACTCAGCCATAAAAAAGATAAAATCTTGCCATTAGCGACAACATGAATGGACCTTGATGGTATTATGCTAACTGAAATGTCAGATGAAGTAAGATAAATATCACATGATTTCACTCATATGTGGAATATAAAAACAAAAAAAAATAAATTAACTAATCAAACCAAACAAAAATAAACACATAGATACAGAGAACAGAAGGAGAAGGGGCAGTGGAGGAGATAGGTTGAAAGGGGTACAGGGGACTAACTGTATGGTAATGAATGGAAACTAAATTTTTGGTGGTTAGCATGCTGTAGTGTATATAGAAGTAGAAATATAATGTACACATGACATTTATATAATGTTATTAACCAATGTTACCTCAGTAAAAAAATAAATCTTAAAAAAATAACAGTCAGGGCTTCCCTGGTGGCACAGTGGTTGAGAGTCCACCTGCCGATGCAGGGGACATGGGTTCGTGCCCCGGTCCAGGAGGATCCCACATGCCGCTGAGCGGCTAGGCCCATGAGCCACGGCCGCTGAGCCTGTGTGTCCGGAGCCTGTGCTCCTCAACGGGAGAGGCCACAACAGTGAGAGGCCTGCGTACCGCAAAAAAAAAAAAAAGATAAAAAATAACAGTCATAATCAACTTCTGAAGAACTCTGTAACCTAGTCAAAAACTTACAACAACCAGAAAACTTAGTGAAGAAAGAAGCTGCTCCTTTATGTTGACAGTGCTGCAGTGTTTTAAATTGCCCATCAACCATACCCCATGCCCCAGATTAACAGTGATAAATGATTGAGGATAAGTAGGAAATTGAGAGAGCCTTCCTTGGTGGGATAGATGTGTACATGGTGATCAGCATCCCCTGTGAACAGATGAAATCGTGCCTACTTACCCACACCCTTCTCTCATATAAAGAAAAATCAATAAGCTTTGAACTATTAAAACTAAAAATCAGTAATAGAAAACTATCTGGAAAACCACTGAAGAATTGGAAATCAACCAACACAATTTTAAGTATATCTATGGATCAAAGAAAAGTATCACAAGGGAAATTAGAAAATAACCTAATGACTGAAAATTAAAATTACATATCAAAATTTGTGGGGTACAGCGAATGCAGTGATTAGAGGGAAATTTATACCATCAGTTGCTTATATTAGGGGGAAAAAAGGTCTCAAATCAATAATAGAAGTTTGGGGACTTCCCTGGTGGTGCAGTGGTTAAGAATCTGCCTGCCAGTGCAGGGGATATGGGTCAGGGAAGATCCCACATGCCCGGAGCAACTAAGCCCATGTGCCACAACTACGGAGCCTGTGCTCTATAGCCTGTGAGCCACAACTACTGAGCCCATGTGCTGCAACTACTGAAGCCCGTGCAACTAGAGCCCATGCTCCACAACAAGAGAAGCCACTGCAATGAGAAGCCCATGCACCACAACGAAGAGTAGCCCCCACTCGCTGCAACTAGAGAAAGCCTATGTGCAGCAACAAGGACCCAACACAGCCAAAAATAAAATTTTTTTAAAAAAGATCTGATTGTGAATAGAGAAATTATAGTTTTTAAAAAATAATAAAAAATAATAGAAGTTTCCACTTTATTAAAATAGGAAAAAAAGAGCAAATTAAAATCAAAGCAAACAGAAGGTAGAAAGTTATAAAGATAAGACTCTCAAGCAATGAAATTAAAAATAGGAAGACAACAGAGAAAATCAATAAACACAAAAGCTGGTTATTTTTAAAAATCAATAAAATTGATAAGCCTGTAGATAGACTGAATAAAAAAGAAGAAACAGAAGACAAAAACTACCAATATTTTGATAAGAAAGGGGACATCACTGCATACCACATAGTTAAAGGGGTATTAAGAGAATATTATGAACAGCATACTGTCAGTAATTTTGATAAGTTAGATGAAACAGAAAAAACTACCAAAAGTCACTCAAGAAGGAGTAAACTGAATAGTCCAATGTCTATGCAAAATTTAATCTGGAGTTCAAAAATCTTTCCACAAAGAAAACAAACAAACAAATGAAAAATGGTGGTGAGGATGTCAGCCTGCAGTCCTGGTGCAGGTTGCTAGTGCCAGAGGGAGCAGTATAAACCTTGTTCTCAAACTTCTATGGTTATGGGTCTTGACCTCTGATGGCTCCATCAAGGACCTACACAAAGGTTTCCCTTTGTTTCATCCTACTCAGAGCATTCCCAGGGCTGGGGCCACTTCCTGGGCAGTTTTTGCTGAAAGGATTTAAAGTCAAAGGTATTAGACACAGCAACCTTGAGAAAGGGGCAACACTTGGGATACGAAATAGAATGAGAGCCATGGAAAGAAAGGGATTGGGAAAGGAGATACATAGGAGAATAGGGATTGTAAAGGCTCCCATGTATACTGGGGAATCAGGAAGCTCATGAACATACACAGGGCAAGACACATGCTCAGGAAAGGCCCAAGAAGATCCAAGGCTTTCACATTCAGCTGGCCTGCAAATTCTATGCAAGCAAAAATTAAAGGCTAAGGCAGGGTTATAAGTCATGTGGCAAGGCATTGACAGAGTGCCCCAACACTGAGCCAATCTATAAAGACTGGAAGAGGACTTTTTCCCTCTTTTTTTCTTTCATTGGTTCCAGGCATTTAAGGTAATTCTGTCAAAACACAACCAATGACTAGGTAACAGAACACAGATTTCAGTGGCCATACATGACAAAGAATACACATTTTAGAAAAATAGAAGAGTCAGTTAATAAGCAAATAACAACAACCCATAACAAAGAACAACAACAAACCCTGGAGAGGGGGTAGAATCATATTTCTATAGTTGCCATATTATAATATTCAAAAGGTCCAGTTTTCAACAACAAAAAAATTATGCGGCATGCGTGAGTTCCGGAAAAATCAGAAGCTAGAGGATCCTGAGGCCTGGGAGAAGCAGATGGAAAAGGGCCTGGTCTTCCTCCACAGCAAACTGGGAGGGATTATTTAGGATCCTCTCTTTTCCCCTCCCACCCTAATTCCAAGGGAAAGAGGACAAAAGTGCCTTCCATAGACACACCTGCCTCTCTCCCACCTCTACCTCACAGATGCAGTAAGAAGTCTCAGGGGACACGGGTTCGAGCCCTAGTCCAGGAGGAACCCACATCCCGCGGAGCAACTAAGCCCATGGGCCACAACTACTGAGACTGCGTTCTAAAGCCCGCAAGCCACAAGTATTGAGCCCACGTGCCACAACTACTGAAGCCTGTGCACCTAGAGCCCGTGCTCCGCAACAAGAGAAGCCACTGCAATGAGAAGCCTGCGCACCCTAACAAAGAGTAGCCCCTGCTCTCCACAACTAGAGAAAGCCTGCGTGCAGCAACAAAGACCCAATGCAGCCAAAAATAAATAAATTAATTCAAAAAAATTATGAGGTATGAAAGAAACAAGTCAGTATGGCTCATTCAAGGAAACGAAGAAATTAATAGAAACTGTCCGTGAAGAAGCCCAGGCATTGGACTTACTAGACAAAGACTTTAAATCAACATCTTAATATGCTCAAATTGCTAAAAGAAACCAGGAGAATGATTTCTCACCAAATAGAGACTCTCAATAAAGAGGTAGAAACTATAAAAAGAAACTGTGTTAGTCAGTTTGCGCTGCTATACAAAGTATCATAGACTGGATGGCTTATAAACAACAGAAATTTATTTCTCACATAGTTCTGAGGGTTAGAAGTCTGAGATCAAGGTGCCAGCATGATCAGGTTCTGGTGAGAAGCCTCTACCAGGTTGCAGACTGCCAACTTCTCATTGTATCCTCAACATGGCAGAAAGAGAGTGAGCAAGCTATCTGGCCTCTTCTAATAAGGGCATTAATCCCATTCACAGGGCCCAACTCCCATGACATAATTACCTAACAGAGGCCCCTCCTCTAAATACCATCACATTGGGGATTCCATTACAACATATGAATTTTGGAAGAATACAAACATTCAACTCATAGCAGAAATAGAAGTTAAAATTCTGGAACTAAAAACTAAAATAGCCATAATGAAAAATTCACTAGAAGGGTTCAACAGCAGAGTTGAACTGGAAGAAGAAAGAATTAGTGAATTTGAATAGGTCATTTGAAATTATCCAGTCTTAGGAGCAGAAAGAGAAAAGGATGATGAAAAATGTACAGAACCTAAGGGACCTGTGGGGCATCAAGTGTACACATAATAGGAGTCCTGGAGTGAGAGGAGAGAAAAGTGCAGAAAGAATTTTTGAAGAAGTAATGGCTAAAACCCTCCTAAACTTGATGAAAGATATGAATCTACACATCCAAGAAGCTCAGTGACTCCAGGTGGGATAAACTTAAAGAGTTCCATACAGAAACATATTAGAGTCAAATTGTCAAAAGCCAAAGATAAAGGGAGAATCTTGAAAGCAGCAAGAGAGAAGAAACTCATTATGTACAAGGAATCCATAATAATCTGATAATCTGATTAATCTGATAATCTGATTTCCACTGAAAATCATGAAGCCATGAGGCAGTGGGATGACATATTTAAAGTGCTGAAAGGAAAAAGAAGCAAAACTATGCTTCAAAAATGAAAGAGAAACTTCCAGGAGCTTGGAAGTCATCATTCCATCTTAACAACAAGTAAAAAGCTGAACAAACAAAAGACCAACAACTCTTTGACCCATCAAAGACATGAACTCACAGAGCAAACTGCCACCCAAAACATTGGAGTGACAGAGAGGCAGATACAGACAATCAAAGCTTAATAGAGCAGAAACTCTCAAGTAGAAACCTTCAAGGGAACCAGTGCCAGGTTAGGAAAACCTAAACTGTAACTGACAAATTGCTGGAGGTTCAGTGTGAACAAGCCTGAAGGACAAAACTCAGTCAGGGGACCACCGTATTTTCTCAAGTTTTACCTCCAAGAGCTTAACTTTGTTCTCACAGTGAATATTGGAGAAAAATCCCCTCTAGCTTCTGGCAGGTGGAAAGTAACCAGTTTCAAATATGGCACAGCATTCTACTGTTCTTACAAGGCCTACCCTCAAGAGGAACTATTTTACCAGAGCCTAAACTACTGGGTTTTATCAGAGCCTAACTGACCTGAAGAAGGGAAATACCCACTTCCAATCCATTGTAGCCTTCCACGTGGGAGAAGGGAAATACCCAATTCTAGCTCACTCTAGCCATCCTGTCCCACCTAACATGCCAGGAGTAGGGAGAGAGACTGAGAAGTATTTGTGAGGTTCACAGTCCAGGGGCACAGGCTCACTAAAAGACTAAGACCTAATCACAGGACTATAGAATGCTTCCCTTCCTCCCATACCTTACCACCACACCACTAAAGACCTATTTACCAGAGATCATTTTATCGAATACATTGTGTCTGGCTGTCAACAACAAGAACAAAAAATTATAAGACATACTATAAGACAGAAAACACAGTTTGAAAAGACAGAGCAAGCATCAGAACCAAACTCAGATATGGTGGGGATGCTGGAATTACCAGACTGGGAATTGAAGATAATTATGATTAATACACTAAGGGTTCCAATGGATAAAGTAGACAGCATGCATGAACATATGGGCAATGTAACAAAGAATCAAAAAGAAATTTTAGAGATCAATAACACTGTAACAGAATTGAAGAATGCCTTTGCTGGGATCATTAGTTGGGTGCACAAAGCTGAAGAAAAATCTCTGAGCTTGAGGATATGTCAGTATAACTTCCCAAACGGAAAAGCAAAGACAAAAAAGAAGATTTGGAAAAAATAAAACAGCACAGACTATCCCCAAACTGTGGAACAACTATAAAAGGTATAACACGTGAAAGAAACAGAAGAATTATTTGAAGCAATAATTGTTGAGAATTTCCCCCAGTTAATGTCAGATACCAAACCACATATCCAGGAAGCTCAGAGAATACCAAGCAGGGTAAATGCCAAAACAAACAAGTAAATAAACAAGAAAACCCTACTCCTAGGCATATCATATTCAAACTGAAGAAAATCAAAGATAAAGACAAAATCTTACAAGAAGCCAGAAGAAAAAATGCCTTATATAGAGAGGAGCAAATATTAAAATTATATACAACTTTGCCAAAGAAACCATTGAAGCAGAAGAGGGTAGAGTGAAATATTTAAAGTGTTGAAAGAAAACAACCACCAGCTAAAAATTTGGTACACTGTGAAATTATCCTTCAAAAGTGAAGGACAGGGCTTCCCTGGTGGCGCAGTGGTTGGGAGTCCGCCTGCCGTTGCAGGGGACACGGGTTCGTGCCCTGGTCCGGGAAGATCCCACATGCCGCGAAGCAGCTGGGCCCATGAGCCATGGCCACTGAGCCTGCGCATCCGGAGCCTCTGCTCTGCAACGGGAGAGGCCACATCAGTGAGAGGCCCGCGTATCACCAAAAAAAAAAAAAAGTGAAGGAGAAATAAAAACTTTCTCAGACAAACCAGAATTGAGGGAATTTGTCACCAATAGATCTGCCTTGCAAGAAATGTCAAAAGAAGTTCTCCAGAGAGAAGGAAAATGATAAATGTCAGACACTTGTATCTACATATGGAAAGAAAGAACACTGGCTAAAGAATAACTGAAAATAAAAAACTTTTTATTTTTCTATTCTTAATTGATCTAACAGATAATTTGTTCAAAATAAAAATAGCAACAGTGTATTTGAATATATATGTCCATATATGTAATATATAACATACATATGTATATCCTTATGCATGTTTATATGTAAGTGAAATGAATGCTAGCAATGATACAAGGGATGAGAGGGAGGAATTAGGATTATTTTGTTATTACAAAGTACTTGTACTACGCATGAAGGGTATGTTATACGAAAGTGGACTTGGATTAGTTGTAAATGTATACTGCAAACTCTAGGGGGAAACACTAAAATTAGTTTAAAAAAAAGTACCACCTACATGCTAAGAAAGAGGAGAAAATGGAATCATATAAAATGCTCAGTTAAAACCACAAATGACAGAAAAAGAATGGACGACAAAAATAGGAACAAAGAACAAGGGCAACAAATAGAAAATAGTAACAAATATTGTAGATATTAATCTAACTATATCAAAAATAACTTTAAACATCAATGGTCTAAATATACCAATTAAAAAGATAGTGTCAAAGTGGACCAAAAAACAAGATCCAACTATATGCTGTCCACAAGAAACCCATCTTAAATTCAAAGACACATAGATTTACTAGGGTGTTGCAAATTAAAACAATGAGATACCACTCTACACCTTTTAGAACGACCGAAGTCAAAAACACTAACAACACCCAATACTGGCAAGGGTGTGAAGCAATAGAAATTCTCATTTATTGCTTGTGGGAATGCAAAATGGAACAGCCACTTTGGAAGACAGTTTGGCATTTTCTTACAAAACTAAACATACCCTTACCAAATAGTTAGCAATCATGACCCTTAGTATTACCCAAATGAATTGAAAATTTACACCAAAACCTGCACACAAATGTTTACAGAACCTTTATTCATAATGGCCCAAACTTGGAAGCAACCAAAATGTCCTTTAGTAGGTGAATGAATAAATAAACTGGTACATTGGAACAATGGGATATTATTCAGTAATAAAAAGAAATGAGCTATCAAGTCTTGAAAAGACACGGAGGATACTTAAATTCATATTACTAATGAATTTTGCTAATGAAATTACTATTATTATGAATATTACTAATAAAAAAGCCAGTCTGAAAAGGCTACATACTGTATGATTCCAACAATATGACATTTTGGAAAAGACAAAACAATAAAAGGATCAGTGGTTGCCAGGGGATTGTAGGGGGAGGAATGAATAGATATAGAGCACAGAGAATTTTTTTAGAGCAGTGAAACTATGTTTGATACTAAAGTGGTGGATACGTGTCACTGTATATTTGTCCAAACCCACTGAATGTATAACACCAAGAGTGATCCCTAAGGTAAACTACAGGTTTTAGGTGATGATGTGCCAATGTATTCTCACTGATTGTAACAAATGCATCACTCTGGTGTGGGATGTTGATAATGGGGTGGTTTTGTGTGCCTATATGGGGACAGGGGTGTATGGGAAATTTCTGTACTTTCCACTCAGTTTTTCTGTCAATCTAAAATAATTGTATCCCTCTCCTACCAAGGCCATCAGAACCTTGGCTGGTAGCTAGGGATTCCCTGAGATTTGGGGCAGCAGTCAGGGAGGGGGTGCCCGACCTAGGGTAGGATTTATAGCTGTAAATGCTTACATCAAAAAAGAAATCAGGGCTTCCCTGGTGGTGCAGTGGTTAAGAATCCGCCTGCCAAGGCAGGGGACATGGGTTCCAGCCCTGGTCCAGGAAGATCCCACATGCTGCGGAGCAACTGAGCCCATACGCCACAACTACTGAGCCTGTGCTCTAGAGACTGCATGTCACAACTATTCAGCCCGTGCGGGACAACTACTGAAGTCCACGCGTCTAGAGCCCGTGCTCAGCAACAAGAGAAGCCACTGCAAGGAGAAGGCCGCGCACCGCAACGAAGAGGAGTTCCTGCTCGCCATAGCTAGAGAAAGCTTGCACGCAGCAACAAAGACCCAATGCAGCCAAAAACATAGTAATAATAATAATAATAATAAATAAAATTGTATATTTAAAAAAAAGAATGACTAATAAACTATGGGTATTTGGAATTGGGTAATGGCAGACATTTTCTTGAATTTTGGAACCCTAGCATCTGCCAACATTATTAGCTTGACAGCTTTTCAATACTTAAATACTTTTCTGATAAGATTGATAGCGCTATGAATAAACGTCATCTTTTAAATTTTGTATAATCAGATGTGTCAACATTTGAAAGATCTACATAAATCAGTATGCCAATATTCTGCATCAAAAGGCACTGCTTAGCAAATGAATAGGCAAGATACAGACTGGTAGAAAAGATTTGCAAATCATATATCTGACAAAAGATTTATCCAAAATATATAAAATCCTACTATTCAATATTAAAAAAGCAAACAACCCAATTAAAAATGACCAAAGATTTAAACTGAGATTTCACAAAGGAAGATATAGGAATGCCATAAATACATGAATAAGTGCTCAAAATCATTAGTCAGTGAGACACTGCTCTAAATGCATAAGAGTGGTTAAAATAAAAAGACTGACAATACCAAATATCAGTGAAGATGTATAACAACTGAAACGCTTATATACTGCTACTAAACTAAGCTGTGTTGAAAAATATAGTAGTGGTTGCCTTTTGAGGGATAGGTATGTGGGGATTGTCTGAGACGAAGCATGAGTGAACTGTCTGGGAAGGTGGGAATATTTTATATTTTGATAGGGGTTTAGGTTACCCAAGTATATGCGTTTGTCAAAATTCATTGAGTGGTACACTTAAGATGGTGAATTCCCAATATGTAAATCTTACCTCAAAAAACCCCCATAAATAAATATTGAACTCATTAATAATATGTATGCTGAAGTACTAGCTGAAGTATACTGATGTTTAAACTTATTTTGAAATGCATCAAAAAATAAGATGGATTGATGGATGGAGGGATCAATAAATAGATGGTTGGATAAATATGTGATAAAGCAAATTAACTGCTAATTGTAGAATCTCGTTGATGAGTATATATAATTCACTGTGTAGATGTTTCAGTTTTTCAGTATATTTGACAATTTTCCTAATAAAATGTTGGAAAAAAACTATGTATAAAAAAGCCTGACAGGAAACACACAATTGAATTCAGATGTTGCAACTTTGGAAGACTCTTCAAGTTATTTATAACGTTGCAGACTAATCTTAAACAAAAAAATGTACTTCATATTTTTAAAACATCCTACATTTCCTTGAGGAAGAAACAAATAGGTGTTTTTTTCATCCTATACTAATCAGTGGAATACAACTTTCTAGTTAAACAATTAATCCATTTTAAATGTTAAAGACATGAGAAAATGAACTTTATTGTCACAGTTAAATCATTTTAATAAGAATAAATTACTTGAAGCACATTTTCTTTGAGCAGTCATAGGGCATTATATGAATTTCAGGGGTCAGAGTTTAGATGTCCTCAAGAGCTTCACATGCCGGCTATAACGCTAGTACTAAGCAGTTGTCACTTTATTTAGAAAATGTAACCTACTAGAGATATCTTTAAAATGGCTATTAAAATGCCTGACTCACTTTCCAAAATACTATGAATAAAATAGAATGATGGATATAAAGACACTTTAAAAAATTAAAGTCATAAAACTCTGCTGAGACGTTATTAAAACACATTCCTCTCTTAGTCCATGCTGAATACTGGCCTTTGGAAAAGCATAAATATTACTTTTATGCATTAGTCAAATAATTAATTAAATCCTGCAGTCCTTTTGATTGTAAAAAATGATTGCTATTACTCATTAAATTACCCTAGTTTTGTCTGTTCAAGAAAAAAAAGCCCTTAAGGCTATAGGGATCTTGCCTCACTTGATTGCTTCCAGAGTGCCAAGTAGCGGGAGTGTTAAAAATTGTGCTTTCTTCATTAATGAGGGATAATTGCTGGTTAATCAGAATATGTAATTTCCTTTTTCTTTAGAAAAAAGGCAAAGAGATGTGCTTTAAAGTGCCAGTTCCATTTCAGGAGGAAGTCCACTAAGCTGGGACAAGAAATGTCAGACTCATGCTTTAGTGTCCCCATTTATCCATCTAGGCAAAGCTAGATGAACTTTCTGAAACTGAAATTACTCCATCTTTCTCTGTTATTGACCAATTCTCTAATCTCTCATATCTATACAACTTCTAATCTGAATCTAAAAAAACAGGAAAAATATGGAGAAAGACCACTGTTAATTTACAAAATCAGACAAAAAAAATTCCCTAACCATTTTTCCTTGAATCTATTACTTGCTTTTACTCTGAGCTATCAGCGCTTTTTCCCTAGAGTTTAAAGTTGCGGGACTTCCCTGGTGGTCCATTGGTAAAGAATTCGCATTCCAATGCAGGGAATGCAGGTTTGATCCCTGGTTGGGAACTAAGATCCCACATGCCGTGGGGCAACTAAGCCCGTGCGCCACAACTACTGAACTTCAACTAGAGAGCCCGAGAGCCGCAAACTACAGAGCCCATGTGCCCTGGAGCCCGTGCGCCACAACTAGAGAGAAGCCCAAGTGCCTCAAGGAAGAGCTCGCACTCAACAACAAACAGATCCCGCATGCCTCAACGATGATCCCATGTGCCTGCAACTAAGACCCGACGCAACCTAAATAAATAAATAAAATATCTTAAAAGAATTTAGCTTTCAAAAAATAAATAAATAAATATAGTTGTTGTTGCAACCTATCTAGCTTGAACTCAGATTTTATTTATCCCTTGCCTTTGCTTTTTACATTAAAACAAATACAAAAATTTCCTGAGAAGTGTTCTCATTTTGAAAAATTAAAACAGAAACCTCCAGTTTAAAACTTTTGCCTTAAATCAGCTTCTTTTTTAAAAGAAGGCTTATTTTTGTAGAGATCCACAACATAGTAAAGTTTACAACCACAAGGAACTTCTTTTCTTGAGTCACCTTTTCTTACCATATAGCAGTTCTTACCAAGTGGTTTCCTTTCAGGGCACATTTTACTCACTGATTACAAACTCCTAAAAACAAGTGGGGTGTGTGTGTTTGTGTGTGTGTGTGTGTGTGTGTGGGTGGGTTGGTGTGTGTGTAAAATCCAAAATCAGAAACTCACCTACAAGTGAACCAGTTCCTACTTGGCCAGACACCCAACATAATCATAAGCAGGAATTGTCATTAAAATGTAGTGAGCCTGTACATTCTTTAAAAGAAATATGAGGTAACTGAGATATTTTATTGTTTTCATTAGTCTAATTAGAAAAATGGAATATTTTTTACACATGGCAATAATGCTATTTATTCTGCAAGTCAGTGGGTTTTCCTTTTGAAGTATTTGAATTAATCTGTTTACACATTGTTCCTTAGAGTAAATTAGATAATTGTTCTCAATTCTTCACCCCCTCCTTCTGCCATATGAACATCTAATAAGAGTTATTTCTCCATCCCAATGACGTTGGGTATAGTCATGTATGTGACTTGCTTTGGCCACTGAATAAGAGCAAATGTGAGTACAGGCCCCAAATGAGTGGTTTGACTTGGCCTGCCTCTTGTGCTTGGTGATCCATCAGGAAAAGAATGTACCTCATGTAGCTAATGGGATTCTGAGGACACATGGAACACAGGTGATCCCAACCTGAAGCTTTGATACAAGCCTAGCTGACCTGCAGAAACAGGGCAGTGCTAGCTCATCTATGAGCCATGAACAAGGAAAATAAATTATTGTTTTTTATGAGCCACTAAGTTGTGAGGCTGTTACTCAGCTTTAGTGTAACAACAGCTGACTAATATATCCCACATTTTGGTGTGCCCAGTGGCATACACGTATCTGAAAACTGACTGACAGTCATATCCTTGTGTTAACTCTTGGTCCCACAATCTGCAGTGACCAGGAGCTTTGGAGACTCAAATAATCAAGCACATCCCAATAACTAGTGTTTCTGCTACTACCAATGGGGACCTCAGACAAACAGGAAACACTAGACAACCTTCCATAATAAAGTTGGAGAAGAAAAACAGAATAAAGAAGTCAGCCAAAATGTGCGAAAATCCTAGCTTCTGTAAAAGTCCAATAGAAGCAGCAAGAGCAGGAAAGAAGGTTTGTATTTAACCAAGAAATCTGCCTTCCGCTCCACTGGCCAAAGAATCAGCAATGTAGTCCAGCTCTGAATTTTCCTCTGGGTGTCAGAGGACCCGGAGTGTTTTACTCTCCCAGCAACTCCTCCCTTTTCCTCTCCTTCATTTGTAACTAGGCACATTAGTACTTTTTCCTCCCAGAGCTCAGTGCAGTAAGCAGGATATCCTAGAGGAGAGGAGAAGGGGTTTATCTGTTAGCATCTTATTGAGACTTCAAAATTCTGCTTCTGGAAAAGCTCCTTTTCTACTCTGTGGTCTCCTCCAGTTTTGTTAGAGGAGTAGCACGGGAAGAAATAAGGGGTTGGGTATATACCTAAGATGCTTATTTTCAGAGAGAGGCGTTTACATTTATATTCTTGACACATCCCCCAAAAGATTATAGTAATAGTTGTATATTTCTGCTGCTCAAGGTTAGTGATGCAGTTCTTGGCAACAGTCCAGATGAAAATTAATTTATACAGCACTTTTTGGTTTAAAAGTGAGGCATTAGGTCATTATCTTGATTAATTATAAAACTCTTCTCTCATCTTTCTATCATAAAAATAATTTCAGTGTATTTCTTTGTATACATGATTTTTTATATACTGCAAGAATTTTTTATGAGGCTACAAACTAGCGAGTCTCAGCATTTTTCTGCTTCCACCCCAATGACTTACTTAAGATTTTTCCTCTAGGACCATCTGGATTACACCAAGTGTTGTTTTTGTAATCATTACTTGTAATGGCTGCCTAATCTCCCACTGAGCGGATGTGCCATAATGGAATTAACCATTTCCTATTGTTGGATTTTTATGTTGTGAACAATTTTTTGCCATTACAAATAATTGTTCTGTAACAGATTGCAAATTTTCATCACATATTTTTAAATCTTTTGATTATTTCCTTAGTACAATTTCCCAGAAGATTCTACTAGGCCAAAGATCTGATATTTTTAAATCATAGATATTACTAAATTGATTTCTAGAAGATTTTTGCAATACTAATGGTAATGGATGAGAGTACTAATTTTACTTCTTCCCAACAAATATCAAATATTACTATGGGTGTTGCCTTGTTTTGTAGCTAAATGAATGGAAGAAAAAAGGTACCTCATTATCATTTTAATTGTTATTTTTTAAAATCAAAAGTGAAGTGGAACATTTTCCCAAGCTGGTTAACTTGACGATCTCTTCTCAACATCTAGTTACTTTACTTTGCCACACAGAACAGAGGTAGCTTTCAGGCAGTGCCTATCAACAGGAAAAATATACTGATTGTTTCTTTTTTATGTGGATGCTTTGTGTGGGTTAGTCTATGGATTTGTATATAAGCCTGTTCTCACAAAATGAATCTGTTAATTGGGAGCATTCTTATTTTAAGAAAGCAGTGGCAGTCTTTCTGAAAAAATAATTGCTAGAACATTTTACCACATTTACCTTGATCCAAAACGTTGAGTTTATAGAGGAATCTAATCAACTTAGCAAATCAGCCAAAAACAACAGTACATGACAGATCAAATTCCATTTGAACAAATATCACACAGACTGGGCAATTCCAGAGGGCAGAAGTAAGACCAATGAGGGGAAATTGAAGGGAGACAAGATTTTTGCTAATGATAGGAAGGATTTTCTAACAATAAGCTCAAACTCAAAGTGGATTATGAGCTGTCTTCAGAGGGAGCAGGTTTCTTATCACTCTGGTCCAGAAAGAATGTCAGGGATAGTTTGGGGTACTGTATGGGTGTGGGGGAAGCCTGATGGGGAGTAGCATGCATAGCCTCTAAAGTCCATTCCGACTCTATTTTCCCTAGAGCAGCCCTTGGACCTGGACCTCTTTTCCCAGGAATAGGGACTGATTTGTACAGGAGAGAGAAGAGGAAGAACCTGTCTTGCTCTTCTTGTGGGTGGGGCTGACCCTAGCCAGAATTTTGAAATAGTCAGACTCTGTCGTTGGCATCTTCCCACTTCCCTTTCTGTACTTTTGCTTACAGTCTCATCCAGACCTCAGCCTCCAAGCAGGACCACTCCTACTTCATTACTCCTCCCTCTCCAACCATTTCAAATGTCCCATTTTTTTAATACAGCTAAGCTAACCTCAGCTAAGTGTTGAGAGGAAAGCAATTTGTTTAAACCATTTCACTCTAAAATGTGAATGACTGATAGCCCCATGACCTTCCCAGACAGATGTGAGTTTTCAAAACAAGATGTTTCTAAAACCAATGGCATCTTTAACTGACAACACGTGGTAAATTAAACTCCAATTAATAACCCTTCTAGAATTCAAGTCCAAGCACCATTACTTACTGTCTGGTCAAGTTGAAGAAATTACTAAGCCACTCTGAGCTTCAATATTCTCATCTGTAAATGAGTAAGATATATTATTAAACCAAAAAAATGTATATAACCTGCATACCATAATGTTTGACATATATCTTAGTAAATGTTAGTTATTCTTCTCCCCTCTGCAGTCTCCCAGAGAAAGGTAATCATGGATTTCCTGCTCTCTTCCTTCTGTTTCTGTTTCAATGTCCATAATCCATATTCCTTGGGCCGGGAGGTGAGTATCCAAATAAGAGAACAGGCAGCTGAGATTCTAATGTAAAAGGAGAACTTTCGCAAGTTCAGCTGCCTCTACTATCATTTTCTATTGCATTATTTTCTGCCATTACATTTTTTACATTTTTCCATTCTCTTTTGTGTTCATTTTGGGGTTTTTGTTTGTTTGTTTGACTGCTGAATTGGGAGGTTAACTTTTGATTTGAAAGTTTGCTTAATTTATTTTCTTTTTTAAATAAATTTATTTATTTTATTTACTTATTTTTTACTTTTGTTGCTGTGCGCGGGCTTTCTCTAGTTGCGGCAAGCGAGGGCTACTCTTCATTACAATGCGCGGGCTTCTCATTGAGGTGGCTTCTCTTGTTGTGGAGTACAGGCTCTAGGCGCGCGGGCTTCAGTAGTTGTGGCGCACAGGCTCAGTAGTTGTGGCTCGTGGGCTCCAGAGCACAGGCTCAGTATTCGTGGTGCATGGGCTTTGTTGCTCCACGGCATGTGGGATCTTCCCGGACGAGGGACTGAACCCATGTCCCCTGCATTGGCAGGCGGATTCTTAACCACTGCACCACCAGGGAAGTCCCCTTAATTTATTTTCAATATCCTTTATTTTCTATATGCATAACACTATAGGTTTCCTTCTGGGTAGCATGTTGACTATAAACCACAGATTTTGTAAAGATTTTACACAGATTTTGTAATGCTTCTGTGTCCATTAATCTTTACATGTTTTGTAATTTCCATTTGATTTTCTCCTTAACCCAAGAGTTATTTAGTAATGTGTTTTGATTTGTTTTTAATGCATGGCTTTGGTGGATATTATTGATTTGTGATTCATGAATAGTCTTACTGTCTCTATATTCACATAATAAATAAATGTAGCACTTTAGGTGTTGGAAGGCAGCAGGCATCTGGTGGCTCTCTCCCCTCTCTATTTCTTCTCTATATATTTAGATCTCTATAAATGACACTAATTCTTAAAAGTTTATATTAAGTACAGGTGAGCTATAAATGAAAGGATGCCTCATTAAATATATTTTAAAAATAAATAACACAGTACAGTGCTTTCAGTAAACAAAAGTAATAGGTGTCCATTGAAATTATATCCTGCAACAATAAATCAACTGTGTTCTGTTAATGTGGTGAAAAATGATGGAAGCCGTAATTAAAACAAAAGTATGCTAAGCCAGAAAAATAAAACTCTTCTTGTGCATGTAATGCAACATCTTTGCAGATGAAGATATTTCATCTGCAGATATTTATCTTTGCAGATAAAAATATTTATCTTCACACACTAAGCTAAAATTTGGCAATGTTTTATTAGTGGTTTAAACCAGGTAAGTATAATTATGTAATTGTTGTTATTTTTATAGCCACATTTGGGAGTTCTCTGCTGATTATGAGATTGCCTTATCAAAATGAGATAGGAGAGCCGACATCATCCCGAACTGTGTGACTTGTTTACTTATTAAAAAACGTATCTTCTTCCCACAGGTACTGGAGAACAAGTTAGAAGCTGTATTAATGTTAAAATTAAGAGACCATAATGCACCTTCACATTTGAGTCATTTGGAGTGACCAAATGCTGTGGTTTGACCAGTACTGAGGGTTTCCCAAGATACGGAGAACTTTCAGTGCTAAAATGGAGACAGTCCCAGACAAACCAAGACAATTCTACTTACTTCCCACCAATAAGTCGTGGCATTATCCAGGGCCGATCTTACAAGCAGGCAGATTAAGCTAACTAGCATTGACTTTGTACAATTTAAGAGCTATCAGAAAGGACTTTCTGTCTCCCAAATTACCCCAGACTCTAATAGCACTATCCTCTTTACTGACATGCAATTTCCACCATTAGAGTCATTCCTTACATTATTTTTCTTTTCAACTAGAATTAGACATCAAAGGCCCAGGCATTATCTTTAAAAGGACTTTGTTACAAAGCCCAAACCTGGAAAGGAAGATGCTTTTAGGACTTTCTTCTTATCGCATAACCCAAAGAACCTTTTGAAAAACATAAAAAACCAGTCTGGTGAGGATGACACAAAATTATTTAGAGGTTTCCCTCTGTATCCCCAGCTGCCCCTTCTCTGCACCCTTCTTCAGGCTGTTGGTATCTTCATTCTATCTCTCCTGTCTCCTATAACAAACCCCCTTCCAAGAACTGGAGGTCACAAGTGGACTTACACTAAATTGTAAGGTTTAGAATGAGGTTTACATCTTCATAAAGTTTAAAGAGTTACCTCTTCAAAGGACATATGCATTTTAAGTGGGACTAAAGCTTCTATTTGTCTTAAGTCAAAGAAAACAGAAACAAAGGGAGAACTTTCAGGCACAGGTACTGGCAGCAGAAAATCTGCAGTGGCCCAGATTCACTCAGGCAACTACCTCCCCCCTCACCCCCTCACCGGCACAATCATGCAGAGGGTACTGTGGAGCTCCTGCAGGTAGGAAGGCTTCATTAGAGAGTGAGAGAATCCATTCATTCTCTCAACAAGCATTTGTTGAGCATTTACTACATGCTGGGCATATTCGGTTACTAAGATCAATGAGATAGATCAATGAGATGCCCTTTCTACCCACACGACCCTCTACAAGTACTGTACAAGTACTAGGACCTATACAAGTACCATAAACACGCATGCCTAAGGTGTCACAGGAGCAGAAAGGGGGAACCCCGATTGAAAGTAGCTGAGGGAAGTCAGGGGTGGCAGGATAGGCACAGCAAACACAGAATTTAGGCCCACGACACCTGTGCTCCTATAATAGACTGAGAGAGAAAGCCACATCCAAACAGCAGAATTCTCCCCACTTAACCTAACCTTCCTCTGAAACCGAGTTTTAAACTCAAACTACCTTCTTTGGCTATTAAAAAAAACCCTAAACGTACAAGTTGGAAGAAAAAATATATATATAAATTATATTAAATTAAAGTAAATTTAATGGTGTAAATAACTTATGCAATCCTATGGGAACTGCAAACTCAAAAACTATGTTTCTAGGGGTGTAATGATTCAAAAATCCAAATGAAAGGGAAGATTTCAGCTTTTGAGAGTAATGGGCTTGGCTTTTTATAGAAAAAAAGTCATTTGGCTTTTATCTCTTTCTGTTTCACTTTCCAGAAGTAAACACTTGTCTCTAGTCCATTATTTTCACTTTTTGAATTACATTATACACTAACTGAACCATCTTTCATGTTTTGCCTCATAATTAAAATTCGAACCCACATTTCCTTCTCCTGACTTTTATATATCAGGAATTTAGCTAAATTAACTTTGGGAGTCTAAGTTTTCTCCTACTTATTTCAACAGCACAACTTGGCACTTTCTTTAGGAAGCACTGCAAATTTTCAAGGAGACTAAGGAGATTATTATATCTTATATTACCCACCACCGTCTTATCAGTGGGCAAACCAAGGTTCAAAGTTCAGCAGTGAAATGGAACTCTTAGGTAGTAAAAACAAAGAATCACTCAAGGGAGTTATGGACCCTTCCCTAAATCTCTTGGTCAGACACTATCTTGATGTGTTTACTTAGAGGATAACCCTAGGGACGAAGAGATGGACTGAATCTTGAATAGGAGTCACACATTAGGTCAAGGTTGTAGGTGACCTCTAAGGGCCCTTCCAAACCTAAGATTCTGTAAAATTACTCTTTGGGATGTCTGAGAGTCTTGACTTGTTGGGACTTCACTTGTGCCACGTGAACCATGGATTCTGAGCCAGGTGTCTTCTTTTATCAGCTTTCCTGCAAGGAAACAACTGACTGACCCAACTCTTAAACCTGGGCTCCCTGATTCTGCTGCCACCCCAAACCAGAAGTCAAACAGAAAATGAACAAACATTGAGTGACCACGTTTTGTATACAAGCTGCTAAACTAGATCTGGGGGGATTTTTCAATAGTTGGCAACATGACATGTGAACAATGAAAATTTTAAACACCATGAAAGTTAAAAAAAAAAAAAAAAGAAAAAAAATGAAAAGATGTCCCCAGGAAGTCTTGTACAGTGAAATGGAGGTGAATAGATAGTTTTAGAACATGTGAACAATGAAAATTTTAAACACCATGAAAGTTAAAAAAAAAAAAAAAAAGAATAACAATGAAAAGATGTCACCAGGAAGTCTTGTACAGTGAAATGGAGGTGAATAGATAGTTTTAGATTCTCATACTGTTTACTAGCTATGTGACCCTGAGCAAGTTATTCAATATTACTAATCCTTTAACCACATCAGTAAAACAGGGGCACTAATAGTACTTTCATCATAAAACTGCTGTGAGATCAAGTGAGGTGACTACGTAAAATGATTAACAGGGTCTGTGCAGAGGAAGGATTTGAGCTTGAGTCTTCCATTTGCCGTTCCGTACACTCTGTGCTCCTCTCCACCCACCTGTGCACTGGGGAGGCTGGCCTGTGTGCCTTCTGCCTGGATTTAGTCGCCTGAGAGCCCTGGCAGGGGAACGGAGGGAGGAAGGAAGGAAGGAGAGTGAAGGTGAGATGTGTATTCTCCAGCTGCCTACCTGCAGGGTCGCCATGGGGCTGTCGAGGTCCCTTGACAGGTGGCCACAAAGCCTATGAAGTGGTCCTGTTCACACAGCCACCAGGCCTAGATGAGGTTACCGTGCCTGCCTGGGGTTACTGCAGTCTCCCTCGTGGTTTCCTACACACTTCCCACAGGACTGTAAATAGCCCCTTTGTTAAACTCTCATTAGATTACCCAGCTGGCGTGCATCATGTGATAAAATAGACAGGGAACCACAGTAGCAACGCCAGCAGCAGCAGCAGCCATAGTTAAGACTATTTGGAGCATAAAGTTAAGCACCAAATGAATTTTACAGACACTGCAAAATACACAGTGTAATGCAATACATTCCCCTACCTGCAGAAGGTAGCTGGAACATCTCAGGCACAGACCATTTCCTAATTCTCAGACTTTTTCATAACATACCTGAGGAATAGCTTTTCCTTTGAAAAATCTCTTGGCATTAGGGTTGCCTGATTTAGAAAACAACAAAAACAAAAACAATGAATAATCTTTTAGTGTGAGTATGTCACAAACATTGATGTTGCTCAACTGAAATTTATTCATTGCTTACCTGAAGGTCAAATTTAACTAAGTGTCCTGTGTCTTATTTTAACTGTTTCTTAAATATGTTTTCAAGAATACACTTGCCTTTACAACTGGGTAGGAAAGTCAGGCTTCATGATTAACCAGTACTTTCCCATGTAAAAATATATTCACTATCAACCTGAGCACACAGGTGATAAGTACAGAGAGGCCAACTCCAAGTCACATGCTATTCTAGACACACCAACTGTGTCTGCCTTTCCCTCCAGCAACTTCCAAGTACAACTGCCCTACACAGCCCACCCCACCCCAGCCCAAGGAGACTATGAAACAACCACTGGACCAGAAGGACCACTGCTTGACAGTGACGGACGTTATCTGGTACAGAAAGTTGAGCTGGACCAATCAGATTTCTGGCATCTCTAGAGAATTTTGCTGGAGAGAATGAGGTGGTTAGCAATGGCAGCTGTAGGAGCTAAAAGAAGCCTTGGTAAGCCTTATGAAAAATGAATTTGTAAGAAGCAGAAGTTGCAGTAGAGGAAATATAGTCATCAAAAAGTGAAAGAATACAAGTGCATAACAGAAAGAAGCAGACATACAAAGAGTAGCTAGGATCCATTGATGATGGCATGCCAGAGGAAAGCTCCATTCACTCAAGAGAGAGGTCTCCAGAGCCTCTGGGGATGCAGAACCAACCCAAAGCTCTTGTCTCCCCAAGGATCAAGAAGCCTTGTTTTCCCTTGAATGGTGAAGGATGCAACCTCTCTTGTATCCTTAAAATGCCCTCCTTCTTACTTGTGATAATTCAAGTGAGTCTCCTTGTGAACAAAAGCCCAATCACCCTGTATCTGCACCACAGGCTGCTGGGCCCCAACCAGGTAAGGCAGTCTCCAACCTTAAAGAAATTCCCATGTAACCTCAGCCTTGTGGAGGTTCAGAACCCTGCTATCAGAAAGTGGGGAGAGTGGCCTTCAGCCATAAAAAGAAACAAAATTCTGGTATGTGCTACATCATGGATTAACCTTGAAAACATTATGCTAAGTGAAATAAGTCAAACACAAAGGCCACATATTGTGTGATTCCATTTATATGAAACATTCCAGAATAATAAATACAGAGAGAAAGAAGACTAATAAGGGTTGGTGAGAATGAGGAATAACTGCTGAATTGGTAGAGAATTTCTATTTGGGATGATGAAAAAGTTCTGGAAATGGATAGGGATGATAGTTACACAACACTGTGAAAGTACTTAATGCCACTGAATTTTACACTTAAAATGGTAAACTATATGTTATGTATTTTTTTACCACAATTTAAAAAAAATTAGTATGTCTGAGTCCAGGGTTTTAGTGGATTTCCATATGCCACTAAAATAGTTTTAAGGCAGTGGAAACTGCTGCACATTAGAATTATCTGGGGAACACTTAAAATTCCCACTGTCAGGACCACATCTCAGACCTAGTCAATTAGAATCTCTGGAGGTTAGCATAAGCATTTTTTTAAAAATAAATTTATTTATTTATTTAATTTTGGCTGCATTGGGTCTTTGTTGCTGTAAGCGGGCTTTCTCTAGTTGTGGCGAGCAGGGGCTACTCTGCGTGGCGGTGCGCAGGCTTCTCATTGCAGTGGCTTCTCTTGTTGCGGAGCACAGGCTCTAAGCACATGGGCTTCAGTAGTTGTGGCACACAGGCTCAGTTGCTCCGCGACATGTGGGATCTTCCTGGACCAGGGATCGAATCCGTGTCCCCTGCATGGGAAGGCAGATCCTTAACCACTGCTCCACCAGGGAAGTCCCGGCATAAGTATATTTTTAAACTCCCCAGTTTATTCCTATATGCAGCAAAGTTTGGGAAGAGTGCTCCAAGGCAATTTGCTTCTCAGATGTTAATGTGCATACAAATAATCTAGACATCTTGTTAAAATGCAGATTCTGATTGGTAGACCTGTGGTGGATCCACAGTTCTAACAAGTTCACAGGTGGTACTAGTGTTGCTGGTCTGTGGGCCACACTTTGAGTAGCAACTCCCTAAGACTCATCCTGGCCGGTTACGTATCTATCCTTTTAACAAAGAAAATTACATCAGCACTTAAAAAGTGATTTTTAAGACTTAACAACCTTCATTATTAGGAAGGCCTTTATATCCATTCACATTTTCATTACCTATATTTCTTCAGCCTAATAAAACATTCCTCCATGGCCTTCCTCCAAAGGCCCAGATGTTACCATCAACTACCTTGAATTACTGAATATTTCTTATCATCACTTCCGTTTTTGCCTGATTTTGCATGTTCCTGTAGATCTAAGTATGGATCCAGAAATATCCATTTAATGAGCTAAAGTTAATTCCACATCTTGGTTGCAGTATATAAAATATAACTATCAACATTTCAGTGAGACTTGTGCCTGATAATTCAAGAATAAATTATACAAGATCTTGATAGCTTTGCTACTGATGTCAAAATCATTCCCTTTCCCAATATCAAGCAGTAATAAAGTTGAAAAAGTATATTTAGGGCTCGCAAGGAAATGAATTGTAAAATGATACCAATTATTTATAAATAAAGTGATTTCATCACACACTTTTGTTGACAGAGAAGATGCAGAGACTTCTGGTTCCAAAGGATCTTAAGCAAAATGCATGAGGTCTCCAGTAATGATTACAATTAGGAATTTAAATGTTAGCAGCCAGAGGTTTGAAAAACTCATTGGTGAGGCATTTGTAGAAGGGGTGGCAAATAGGAGTTATTACAAAACACAGCTCACTTTTAGCGTCAACTTTTCAGATCATATATAAACCAAGGAGAATAGAAGAGGAATTTCAGAGCTTCACTCTAAATTAACTTTTGCCTGAAGCTGGTACATATAATCCCAGTTTAACTGGCAGAGTCCATCTAGAAAATACATAGCTCAAGAGCCACAAAAAGTTCATAAACCTGAAATGTACAGCAGGAATGAATGATAGCAATGTACATGTAAAGATGGTATAAAATCTAAAAACACTGATGGAAGGAACAGAAGAGAATCAAACCAACTGAGCAAATATTTGCGATAATAATTAAGCAAAATATGGCTAACTTAAGCAAACTCATAATGACAATTTAAGGGTTTAATTATCATATTTGATAATGTCAATTTTATAGCAAAAAGCATTGAGAGCACTTAGAGAAATAAGTAAGGACCTAATATTAATAGAAGTCATAATAAATAATGCAAAAAAAATTCTGAATGTATGTTGCAATATAGTAATAAATATCTAAAGTAAAAACATAAAGTAGAAATGTAACCAGGACCAAGATTCAACCAAGATTTTAATCATCTGCTTTCAGAACACTATCAAAAAGATAGAACATTAATAAGGATACTGCATATATTATATACGAATAATTTATTATATTGTTCAGTGCCTCTTAAAGGTTTGCATGGCAAATTCCTCTCAGAGCTCACACTCAAGACAGAATTTCCTCTCCTGATGAACAGATACTCTTTTTTAGCTATACAAAACTTTAGAGCTATTTCAGAAAAATTTAAATATACAAAATCCATGTAGTTCCTGTTTTGTTGCGGCTACTCGAAAGCTCAGGGCCAGGGACTTCCCTGGTGGTGCAGTGGTTAAGAATCTGCCTGCCAGTGCAAGGGACACGGGTTTGATCCCTGGTCCAGGAAGATCCCGCATGCCATGGAGCAACTAAACCCGTGTACCACAACTACTGAGTCTGTGCTCTAGAGCCCGCGAGCCACAACTACTGAACAAGAGAAGCCGCCACGATGAGAAGCCCGTGCACCACAACAAAGAGTAGCCCCCACTCGTTCCACAACTAGAAAAAGCCCACGTGTGGCAACGAAGACCAAACACAGCCAAAATAAATAAATAAATAAATGAAAAAAGAAATAGCTTATTTATTTATTTATTTTTTGGCTGTGCTGGGTCTTTGTTGCTGTGTGCAGGCCTTCTCTAGTTGCAGCGAGCAGGGGCTACTCTTCGTTGTGGTGTATGGGCTTGTCGTTGCGGTGGCTTCTCTTGTTGCAGAGCTCAGGCTCTAAGCGTGCAGGCTTCAGTAGTTGTGGCTCACCGGCTCTAGAGCACAGGCTCAGTAGTTGTGGCGCATGGGCTTAGTTGCTCCGTGGCATGTGGGATCTTCCCGGACCAGGGATCGAACTCGTGTCCCCTGCACTGGCAGGCGGATTCTTAACCACTGTGCCACCAGCGAAGTCCAAAAATGCAATAGCTTTAAAAAAAAAAAAGAAGGAAAAAGAAAAAAAGAAAGCTCAGAGCCAAACTTTGATCTTAATGATGTCATTGATGTCATTTTTCTTCAGCCACAACTTTTTAATAGAGTATTAATTTTCCCCCTCTTACTTGGATTTCTGCCTTTTAAGCTGTATTATTGGTTGTTTGTCTTAGTGTATCTGTGCTTTTATTCTAAGCCACCTCAAATCCTTTTTTGAAAGTATATCATAAAAAATAAATCAGTATAAATGCAGATCTGAACATGGCATCTAATAAAATAGAACAAATTGTACAGACCTGTTGGAAATCCCTGGCCATCCTCAGAATGGGCTCTTTTAAGACTGGACGGGGCCAGGCAGGCTTCCCTGGGCCACGGCTTTTAAAAGATGCCTTAGCATTTGCATAAACCAGCATCAAAGTGTACAGCCTAATCCTGGTTCAGATGTGAGATCCTTTCACTGACCCTGTCATATAATCCCTGCTGCTATTGTTTGAATCCGAATCTCTGACAGGCCTTGGTGTGCATGAGGTGGTCCATCTCCTTCCCAGTTCCTGGCTTGCTGTCTCCACTTTGGCTCCACAGCACTGATCTTTTTCCAACATTTACTGGCATCCTTACTAAGAACCATTCTCACCTAGTGAATCCAGAAAGCTGGCTAATTCCTCCAAGAGCCAACTCTCCTCCACTGCCCAGATCTGATCAAGCCAGCCTTGGTCCTGGCACTGTGGGGGACAGCATGAAAGTCACATGGGAATCAAGGGAATTCAAAACACATGCTTTCTTTCCAAGTGTCTCTTTCAATAAAATGTGGATTACAGAATGAAAAACAACCAAAAAAGCACTTCATAATTATAAAAAAGTATCAGTTCCATATAATGGTGTATAACTTGGAAAAAAAATAAAGACAGGTAGAAATGCCAATAATGTCTCAAAATCTGTGCAAAGAAAAATATAACAAATTATCTTAGCCTCAATATATCTCCCCAGTTAAAAGCACAACTTTCCAAATTTCTTTTATATATCTCATTCATTCACTTATCAAAGAGTTATTGAGCATCTACTGTGTGTCAGATCTGGGCTGGGCACTAGGGATACAAGGGTGAAGGAGAAAAAAAGAGCTTGCTGTTCAGTGGGGGAAGAAACTCTACTTACAAAATGAATAAGTACAGGATGTTGTAGAAGCACAGACAAGAGCCCCTTAAGTGTCTTGCAGGAATGGGATGATTTCCTGAGTAAGGGAGACCTGAAGGACGAGTAAGGGCAAGGCAGGACAGAAGCTGTTGTGGGCAGGAGAGAAAATGAACTAGAAATGGGAGCTGGTACAGATGAGAGAGGTATACGGGTGTAAGAGTTAAGGATGAGGTAAAATTGATGAGACTTGATGACTAAACAGTAAGACGTGGGCAGGGAAGAGGCATGGATAATATGCAGGGCCTGGTTTTGGCAGTAGGGTGGTGCCATTCACTGTGACAGGCAATATAGGAGAAGCACGACTGGGAGGGATTATGATACATTGGGTGAGCCATGTTTCTAAGTGATGGAGGAAAGAGAGAGAGGGAGAAGAAAAAGGGAGAGGGAGAGAAAAGAAGAGGGAAAGGGGGAAAGATGGTAAAGGGTTGAAGATTGATGATCCCAGATTACTGACATCTCTACTGACCACAGATGCTGGAGGAAAAAATGAAGATGACTCTAAACATACACTTGCCTTTTCTTACTAGCTGGTTATTGATTCTACACCCTTATACCAAAAGACCTAAAGGAGTCCCTTTGTCCAGGCTAGAAGCAAGTCGGGTGGCTTGGAGAGAAGTTTGGCAAAATCATCTTCTTGGTCCGATTCCCCTGGACCCACCACTCATGGAAAGGAGGTATGATAACCGAAAAGGAAAAACAGAAAAAGAGAGATTCTCTGGAAGTCTTGGAGTTGCAGCCCACAGACCTCCATTTCTCTAGTTCTTATTTAGTTTTCTAAGGGTGGGTATAGGGTACACTTCTTCACCAAATAGAGGGTTCAGGTCCCTCTCAGTACAACAGCATGTAGGGGCCCAGATGACCAAGAGACAAGCCAAAGTAGATTAGTGAACCACAAACAGGCTGGATGAAGCAAATGTTGGCTGGATAATGCCAACAGCTCAAGAAAAACTGTTGCACTCAAAGGAAAATGAACATGGATCCTAACTCCAAATATGGGGAAAGGCCTTTATAACCGTTGATTTAAACTGTCCCAATACATTCGATTCATGGAGTAAAACTAACTGGAGTATAAGTAAAAATGCTCAGTCCCTAGAGGCATTTGACAAGTCCCAGAAATGGGAAAACCAATCATATTTTTCCTTTGACCTGTTGACAGATGACCTAGGTAGCCAGAAGTACAGAAGGCCTGATACCTAATTCAGAGCAACCAACCAGAGTCCCACTTTGAAAGATCTCAGGACAGACAATGGGGTGCTTTTGAGAGGAAGAAGAAAACAAAGAGGTAGCCTTTCACTCAGACATGGAGACAGTGTTAATTCAAAGTAGATGAGGATAGAGAAGGATTTTTTTTCAAATCTACACACACACACACACACACACACACACACACACAAACAGCCTACTACCTTCTGAACTCTGGAGATATTAGTCCAAATACTATTAAAAATTATTCCTTAACCACTAAAAGATTCAGATTATTGAAATGCTTGAGGAGTCAATGAATACCATTTCCTAGGAAATTTACAGAGTACCTCTGTGTAAACTATCAGATATTGCACAAGCTTAGTCATGTGTTCATGGGATAGTAAGGGTAGGACCTGTATGACCTAGGGCCTCTCAGAGTCTAGGGCAAATAACAGGTGCCCTCTGTCTTAGGTTTGACATAAGGAAAGTAGAGTAATGGCCTGCCAGGTTCTGACAAGTGTTTCTTCTTCTAGCTTTTTCCTAGCACTTCTCTGTGCAGTTAACCCAACATGGAAAGTGAGTCCTTTCAAGGTGAGCTTCAAGAGAGACCTTTACCATCTTCCTATAAGAAAGTGTCCTTTGCCATCTTTTTCTAAGAGAATATAATAATCTATTTTAGAGAAGCATAAAAGACAGCTGGGTAAGGGATAGAGGGAAGAAGGCCTTCAAAGTAGGTCCAGACTCAGATTTAGAAAGAAGGGCTTCACTTTTCCAGAGATCAGTTTTCTCACCTAAATGTCTGTACTAGCCTCCTAATTTAGGGGCCCTGGATGAATATTGTTGCTGTGATTGAGAATAAAATCTGAGTCTAAGATCCCCAGAAGCCAGTGTAAAGAGGAAAGTTTGGTAAGAATTGTGTGTAGTTAGCTGAGAGAAAAAACTGTGAAAATGCCTGAAAGGAAAGAGGTTTTCCTAGTAATGAATTCTGAGACAAATTCCTTGCAGGATACCCTATACAGGAAAACTGAGTGATTTGTTGGAGTTGTTTTGCAAGTGCAAAAGCTGAAATAAAACTGTTTTATCTTGTAGTAACAACTGATTAAATTAGAAAGCATAATATTCAAATTTAATTCAGTGAAGGAGATTCTGTTTGGAGTTGAGCTGAGTTGGTCCAAGTTAATAGTCTTTCAGGAGTTGAACTTGACTCAAAGACAGAATTTAAGTTAATAGAAGAATGTATAGATAGTATATCTTTGAGTTCTGTTTCTTAAATTCATTTCTCTCAAAGGGGATTTTAATAGGAGCTGTGAAGATCCAGATTATTCTCTCTAGCAAAATCCTGGAGTGCTGAAGGTATACCAAGATCAGAAAACTATATCCTGTGGGCCTAATATGGCCCACCACCTGTTTTTGTATGGCCCATGAGGAAAGAATTTTTTTTACATATTTTTATTTGTTGGAAAAAAATCAAGAGAAGAATAATATTTTGTGACGTGAGAATAATATGAAATTCAAATTTCGGTTTCTATAAATAAAGTTTTATTGGAACACAGCCACTCATTCACTTACATCTTGTTTTGTTTCATACTACAACTTGAAGTAGTTGCTACAGAGACTGTGTGGCCTGCAAAGTCTAAAATATTTACTACATGGCCCTTTACAGAAAAAGTTTGCCAACATCTGGAATATACTGCTGATTTATGACAGACCTCTAAGCTCTTGAGATCAGACAAGTAAACGATAGAATTCCTTAGTGGGAGCCACTGTTGGATGACTAGGCCCAAAATAACTTAGAGAGAGAGCTAGAATTTTCTTAAGTCTCATTTATCCTTTTACCAGTTAGTGATGGCTCTCCTCCTATGTGTACAGATGAGAAAATGGACCTCAGATATTAAGTGGTGAAACAAACAGATTTCAGGAAAAGATGGTACAACAAAGCAGGACTGTAGAATCTTCACTGGCAACATTATTGAAATCAATAAAAAGAGAAGAAAATCCAAAAATTTACGAAACATGAGAGAGCACTGTGGATACTTCCAATCTTACAGAACATTGATCTTACGCCATAGACTTCAAAACTTGGTTGGTAACCAAGGGAAAAACAGAAGCATAGCACTGAGGAAAAGTAAGTCAATGACATCGTAAGAACTCGTTAATTATCCTCAATTTGTAAATAAAGTGAGAGATGAATAAGCAGTCCTGGGAAAAGTCCAAGTCAGGGTTTGCAGAGATAGGAAGGTCTGCTGGGGCTTGTCATTTTCCAGGGTGCTGTGCTGAGTCAAGGGAATGAGTAAGAGCCCTTGGAAGTAGGATATTCCACTGGCCGAATGGAGTGAGCTCTTTGATCTCACTCTTCTGAGGTTCCATAAAATCTCAGCAGACGTATAAGAACGCAGCTAAAGACTGTACTTGGTCCAGACTAGATCTTTACTCCTTTACGCCCATACCCACATTCTTGGTTTTCAGAAAGTGGATAGAAAGCAACATGTTGCTCCTAAAAGGGGTAGAATGGGAAAGATAATCTTTTCCCAGTGAAGGTGGAAACAATGACAATTTGAACTGATGGCATGAAGGAAAAGGTAATCAGAGTTAATGCTGAAGAAAAACATAGAGAAATTAAGGAAGTTAAGACAAAGGATGATAGACCAAGAGAAAAATGATTGTCAACTTTGGGGGACACAATTGAGTTAGTCTCAAAAAACTCTTCAGCAACATTAAGAGAATAATACTTACAAAGTTCTATGGAAAGGCTAACCCAGAAATATCACAGACTGCCAAGTTCTTGTTTAAACAGGCAGATATTATTTCTCAAAATTTTAGAGAACTCAGATCACACAGAATCCATAAAATTCGTCTTGGAAAAACTACTTAACTATGTAGTCCAGCCAACCAAAGTTGAATCAAACTAAATTCAGAAATGTAAAAGTGATGGTAAAAGGGTTAATGGTGATTACAGAAGTCTTGTATATATTAAATTAAAACTGAACAGTGGTGATCATTTTGTAATGTACAAAAATATCAAGTCACTATGTTGTATACCTGTATACCTGTATTGTAAGTTAATTACACTTCAGTAAAAAATTTTAAATTAGTTAAATTTTAAAAATTCTTAGGAAAACAAAAAATAAACAAGGAAGACTAAACAACTGGGGGAATTACAATCGTAATCCAGAATGCAAATGTTATCATTCTTAACAATGTTGAAATACATGAGCAACAAAAATCAGAAGGTAGGGCTTCCCTGGTGGCACAGTTAAGAGTCCGCCTGCCGATGCAGGGGACGCGGGTTCGTGCCCTGGTCCGGGAAGATCCCACATGCCGCGGAGCGGCTAGGCCCGTGAGCCATGGCCGCTGGCGTCCGGAGCCTGTGCTCCGCAACGGGAGAGGCCACAACAGTGAGAGGCCGGCGTAACGCAAAAACAACAACAACAACAAAAAATCAGAAGGTAAATGCAAAGGGACGTGGGAGCAAATACAAGCGTCCATAGGACCTCCTTTCCCCCAACAAAGAGTCCATCTGTACTGTCTAAAGTTAAGCATATTTTATTTTACAAGTTACCAACTTAATGATTTTCATAATTTCTTAACCCTAGAGGGATATTCTAGAAAATATTCCTTGTAGTGAAAAAAATCATTATCTGAAATTTACCAACCCCTTCAGTTTCTATTGCTTTTGTTAAATTCCAATAAAATTAAAGTACTATTTATAGTGTTATTTTATGTATAATTCAAGTAACATTAAACAGCAATACTATTCATAACACAGTTATAGAGTTGAACTCCAGAGTATAAGGTGTATTTATTTCTACCGATCCTTTTCTGTTTCTCATCTGTATGCAGAGAGAGAGAGAGATTTGAAAATAAGTTAACCAAATGCCCCCCTCATTTTGGGATGCGGTGAATCGCTGCTTTTGTCTCTTCTTATATTTCTATATTTCCCAACCTTTTATGCATTATTTTAGTCACTTTTAAAATTTACATAGAGTAAAATTCACCCTTTTTGGTATATGGTTCTTTGAGTTCAGACAAATGCATAGTCATGTAACTGTCACGAAAATCAAGACGTGGAAGAGTTTCATCACCCCACAAACTTCCCTCTTGAGCCTCCTTTGCATTCAATACCTCCTCCCACTCTCTGGCCCTCAAACCACTAACCCATTTTCTCTTCCTATAATTTTGGCTTTTCCATAATTTCTTAGAAATGGTGTAATTCAGTATGTGTCTTTGAGTCTGTATTCTTTCACGTAGCATAATCTATTTGAGATTCAACTACACTGTTGTATTAGTGGTTTGTTCACTTTTAGTACTCATTTTCATTGTAAGGACGTTCCATGGTTTGTTAATCCATTCACCCATTCAAGAACATTTGGGTTGCTCCTATTTTTGTGATCATGAATTAAAACACTGTAAACATTAATGTATTAATGGTTTTTGTGTGAATGTAAGTTTTCGCTTCTCTTGAATAAATACCTAAGAGTAGGAATGCTAGTTCACATGGTAGGTGTGTGTTTAACTTTATAAGAAATTGCCAAACTGTTTTCCAAAGTGGCTGTACCATTTTGCATTCCCATTTGCAATGTGAGAGTTCCATTTGCTCTGCTTTCTCATCATCACTTAGTATTGTTAGCTATTTGGGTGTGTTTGTGTGTGTGTTTAATTTTTAACTATAAGTGTGCAGTGGCATCTCATGGTTTTAACTTGCATTTCCCTGAGCATGAATTTTAAAAAAAGAAACGTGTCATTTTTAGAAAAAATTATTGAAACTATTAAAGAAAGAATAGATCATAAAAAAGATTTAGAGTTTTCAAAAAAGTGATATTTTCACAGTTTTTGCTTTTGAAGTGTGATGTGTAGTCAAGCTAGTGCCACCTTATCTTCTTTTCCTCAAGAGATTGTATATCAGTCCCAGTTCTGCCACTTTGTAACACTGAGACCTGATCCCCCAGGGTCTGATGCCTCATCCAAAAAAATGAGGGTTTGGACAACATTGATTGTTCTCAACTTTGGCTGAATATTAAAATCACCTGGAAAGATTTACAAATCCTGATGCCCGGGCCACACTCAAACCAGAAATTAAATTAAATCAGAATCTCCAGGAAGGGGACCCAAGTGTCAGTATTTTAAAGCTTCCTAGGTGATCCTATGGGCTATCAAGGTTGAGAATCGCTCAACTAATCTTTAAATCGCTTCAAATCCCAAAATTCTATTAAGTCTAATTTCAGCTTTCTCAGGCATATCTAAGTTAGGTCCACTCTACTGGATAATTATCTGTTGGGGGGTGGGGGGAGGCCTCTCTTCTGCATCCCTTTCTTCTACCCACCCCACACCAGTAGCAGACCCCCCACACATGTTGTGACAACCAAAAATGTCTCCAGACACTGCCACATGTCCCCTCGGGGGCAAAATTACCTCCATTTGAGAACCACTGCTCTACTGCACACCGCAGTAAACCAAACACAATTCAGTGGCATTTAGAAGCTTTTATAATTCATAACAACCTTTTCTTCTGTGTTTTATCCTACCTACTAGTGTCTTCAACCCAAATTTTTATTAAACAAACAAAAACTCTATTTCCAAACATTAATTTTGATGTTGCATTGCCAACAACCAGCAGAGGGCACCTCTAAGGTTGACAGAAACTTCTCATTTCTTCTGTGCTCCCGTTGGGGAGTGATAAGCTAAAGGCACAAGCTGGCAGCTCGGCCCCACAAGCCCTGTGTGTGGGATGG
This sequence comes from Physeter macrocephalus, assembly GCF_002837175.3. Classification (NCBI taxonomy): domain Eukaryota; kingdom Metazoa; phylum Chordata; class Mammalia; order Artiodactyla; family Physeteridae; genus Physeter; species Physeter macrocephalus. The sequence goes on along the minus strand of NC_041222.1, from coordinate 47,886,139 downwards.
GGGGAGAGTAGGGAGGAAGACAGGACTGAGGGCTGAAGAAGGATCTGAGGAGAGAAAAGATAACACAGGAGAGCCAGGGAGTTGGCAGGCCAAGAGGTCAGAGATGTGGGCCAATGAACTGGAAATTCATTACAGAAACTAAAAGCGTTTCCAGCTACGTGGAGAGCCGAGGTCACTTTCAGTTTCCTGGAAAGGACTGGAGGAGGTATGGAAAACACCTAGACTTCTTCCTCTTTTTGCCTAGCCTAACCCAGCTGCCCCTGAAGAGGAGCACGTGGCAAAGGCAAGAAAAACTTCTTCCTACCTGTGACCTTGGGAGAGAGCCCGAGATATGTTGCAGCTGCCACCATGTATCACAATTTAAAATTGCTATAATGTATTCCACTCAGGGAATACCATCTGGTTTTCTAGAAGGTCTAAAAGTTCCATAGGTCTTCTCTCCAGGCTCCTGTCATGCTGGCTTTGCTATTATTCTCAGTAAAACACTGCCATTCACTTAGTCTTCTTGAGAGCCATGAACTCTTCTAAAAATAAGTCTTCTAAAGTCAGCTTTGATTACATACCCCATCTCATTTACTAGCAGGCTTGATTTTCCCTCTAGCTTGCTTTTTTCTGACAACAACTTTGCAAACTCCTTTCAGAGGGGGCTTGGCCTGATGGTTCAAATAGTTCTAGCCTGACATCTCTCTAGTCTTTTTGCAAAATCAGAGCAGTACCCATCTTACAGACAGAACAGCCACCTAAGGGAGGGTCCCTTTTTTTTTTTTCAAAAAAATATTTATCATATATTTTCCCATTTTAAAATAATGCATATGCAGAGGAAACTTAAATGTATATTACTATGTGAAAGAAGCCAATCTGAAAAGCCTACATACTGTGTGATTCCAACTATACGACATTCTAGAAAAGGCAAAACTATGAAGACAGTAAAAAGATCAGTGGTTGCCCAGGGTTAGGAGGGGAGAGACGAATGAACAGGTGGAGCACAGAGGATTTTTAGGGCAGTGAAACTACTCTGTATGACAGTATAATGGTGGAAACATGTCATATGTTGTCCAAGCCTATAGAATGCACAACATCAAGAATGAACTTTAATGTAAAGTATGGACTTTGAGTGATAATAATGTGTCAGTGTAGGCTCATCAGTTGTAACAAGTGTACCAGTCTGGTGGGTGGTGCTGATGATAGAGAAGGCTAGGCCAAGTGGTTATAGGGGGTGGTATATGAGAAATCTCTTTACCACCTGCACAGTTTAGCTGTGAACCTAAAATCTCTCTAACAAATGAATTATATTTTTAATTTTTTTTCCTGGCACACATAATGTTTATTGAATACATGGATGAACATTATTGGGCTTCCCAGGCAGACCAGAGGGACACTGGTTTCCTCTTTGGATTTGATGGAGCACTGGGTGTAAGGACAGAGTTGGGCTGGGGAGCTGTACTGGAATGAGGGAACAAACTGGGGCCCGAGGTGTGAAGGCAGAAGGTTGGGTAGGGATGAGGAGGACCAAGCTGGGGAGCTTTGAAGAGATGATCTTTTCCATGGAGTACAGGAACTGAGACTTCACCACATATTCTGGCATATCCTGTTCTCCAAAATGTTTCTCTGATGTCACTTCCTCAGCAAAATTGCAAACTCCTTGAGAGCAGATGTTGTGTCACCTCTTTCTTCCTCAGAGGAGGTGGTCCAGCTTTCACTTCCCTACCAAACATGTAGCTAGTGGCAGGTCTCTGATCCGGCCCCTCCCAGTGGGCTCGGGCAGGGGTGCTTCCTGTTGAGTGGAGGGGAGAAGGTGTCTGCAGCAGGCACTGGACTTTGTACGGATTTGGGATTTCGGAGGCCTTAGGCACTGGCTACAAGCTGCTGTGCATTGCACTGGGTCTGGCAGATGCCTACATGCTCTCAGATGGCACCACCCTTGCTTGGGACACCTGAGGCCCCCATGCCCTGCTGCTGGCCCTGGTTGGAGAGCTAGAGGGCAGCCTGGCTCTGCTGTGTGGGGAGGGGGCAAGCCCACTCCAGCTCACCTGCCACCAGCCAGTGCCAGGTACCTACGGGACAGAAGCCTGAGCTAATCAGGTGGCTTGCTGGCATGAATTATATTTTTTAAATGTTAATAATATATACACAATACCAAAAATTTGCAAAGTAGAGTAACAAAAAGAAGGAGAAAATAATCAGAGTGTGTGTAAATTGAGGAACAAGAAAAATCTCTGCCAGTCTGATATTCCACCATTCCAACTAAATACTTTGCATCTTCAAGAGTCTCTCTCTATTTGAATACAATTATCTTTGGAGGCAAAAGATTTTAAACTTTAATCTAAATTATTCTTTGGAATAAAGTTAATATACAGATTAAGAACTTGGGCTCTGGAATCTAGCGGGCTTGGGATGGTTACTGGTTCTGTCACCTACTAGCTGTGTGATCTTGGGTAAACTGTTTAATCTCTTCAAGTGTCAGGTTCCATCACTAAAAAATGGGGATCACAACAATATCATTTAACTCCGTTATTGTGTGAGGGTTAAATGAGATAATGCATGTAAATTCCTTAGGAGACACTCTGGAGCACATAGCATGCATCTTTGATTCCTGTATCTAAGAACTTTGTAATGTCTTTTGAACATACATTGGGTTTTTAAAGTCCTAAATTCTTGGGCTTCCCTGGTGGTGCAATGGTTCAGAATCCACCTGCCAATGCAGGGGACACAGGTTCGAGCCCTGGTCCAGGAAGATCCCACATGCCGCGGAGCAACTAGGCCTGTGTGCCACAACTACTGAGCCTGCGCTCTTGAGCCCGTGAGCCACAACTACTGAAGCCCGTGTGCCACAACTACTGAAGCCTGCGTGTCTAGAGCCTGTGTTCCACAACAAGAGAAGCCACTGCAATGAAAAGCCCTCGCACCGCAACGAAGAGTAGCCCCCGCTCACTGCAACTAGAGAAAGCCAGCGCACAGCAACAAAGACCCAACGCAGCCAAAAA
>NC_041222.1:47865055-47883143 GCF_002837175.3 Physeter macrocephalus | reverse complement strand
GCCCAAACGCACCAAAAAATAAATAAATAAATTTATAAAAAAAAAAAAAAAAAAAGAAAGGTGTTCGGAAATCTCGATCATATATATATTAGGATCTAGCTAATTTCTTTGGCTAACTGGATCAAAATTACCTTGACTCTTCCTCTTGCAACAGGGAAACCACATGGTGTTAGACGAAGCTGAGGAACAAATACAGTCCGATTATAGTAATCTAGTGGAAAATTAATCAAGAAGAGCTTTTGTTCTTTTCCTTGATTTTTTTTCTTCCTTGGATTTCTACCTTTTCACTATTTAATAGATATGTAAAGAATTGTGTGTCATGTTGGAGGAGGGTAGTAATTCCCAAAGAGACATCCCAATTCAATATCCTCTTTCCCCAGATGAATAAACTTTAAAAATTTAAAGCCTCTAGCAATTCACAGATATAAACATGAAACAGGGACAGATACCTGATGCCATCAATTTTCTTCCAAAACAACACAAGAAAAGTCATCTTAGCAAAAAGAATGCAAATTAAAGAGAACAAATAAACATTTATTTACATTTTTAGAGACTCTTAATAAGATTCTCTATCAAAAGATATTTTTTTAAAACAACACGGGATTCTCAAGCAGTTAGAGCAGGATAAAAAACCATATTAAACATGAAATTAGTAAGCTAAATGGTTATTTTATTTTAGAAAGTGGGGAAGTTTTAACACTAGTTGTATCCTAGGGATCAGTAGCAAGATTGATTACTTAACATTTTATATATATTAATTATGTATAACTCTTCTAAATGATGAAATGCTAATTAGATGGGAAAAAACTAAAGAAAGTGGTCTCAAGGCTTTGAATCAAAATATAAGATGGTGTCCTCAAAGGTATCAATTATAAGCTCATTAAAAAAAATCTGCCTCTTTAATTCTTAAGAAAAATCAGCTGCAAATTTGCAGTCATTTTGCTTCTGAGGCCAAAGAGAAAAATAAAACAAAAATAATAATAATAAAGTACTACTATTAGATGTTTTCATAAAGGTACTGAAAATCAAATAGAGAGTATAAACTTGTTTTTCCACAAAAACATGATGCATTTGCCAAACCTGAATGGAAAGGACTCCTCAGCTGGACTCTGAGGCTATCTGGGCTTGAGTTCATCTATCTAGGTTCAATTCCTGGCTCTGCCACTTACAAGATGTATAACCCTAGTGCACAGGCTTCTCACTGTGGTGGCTTCTCTTGTTGCGGAGCACAGGCTCTAGGTGCGTGGGATTCAGTAGTTGTGGCACGTGGGCTCAGTAGTTGTGGCTCGTGGGGCTTAGAGCACAGGCTCAGTAGTTGTGGCTCACGGGCTTAGTTGCTCCACGGCATGTGGGATCTTCCCAGACCAGGGATCAAACCCATGTCCCCTGCACTGGCAGGAGGATTCTTAACCACTGCGCCACAAGGGAAGTCCCCTCTGAAGAGTTTTAAGCCAATTAATTGGGTCAGGAATAAGAGATAGGAAAATCCTGAATTTAGAGGTATGTTGACCTCCAGTTCAATATGGCTAGCCAAATGCTTGTGTTTCCTCTCATTCCCAATATCTCACTAGAATGATAGAGGAAATACAAACATAAAAATGACTTCAAGGCAAACATGGAAAGGAAAAGGGGGTGTTGTTAGACCCCTGAAGAGTGAGAAATTATTGGAAATATAAAGCAGGTTGATAGTGAAACCTACTAAGCCTAACAGACAACAGAAAAGACTCTAGCCCCAAAATTAGCTTCCCAAAAGAACCCTGGAATGCCTCAAGATTAGAGATAATAGGATAGGGGAGAAATAGTGAGCTTTGAGCTTGTTAATTTATTAATAGTGGTGTAGTGAATAGTATTCATTGCCTACAGCACTCATTTGCTCCTTCTTCCTAATGGAACCCCCATTTTGTTTCACTCCTCCCCCAAACAGGGCATATACCTCTGGGAAGACCAACCCTCTCAGCTTCAAGGGTGGGAGACTTTGGTCTAAGTGCAGTCTCACGTCTCATGTTCAGGAATAAGCATGTGACTCAGAAATGGCCAAGGAGACAAGTGGATATTTGCTGGATAGAAAAGTATGCAGACCTGATTGTCAAAGATAGACAACCTACAACAGAGGGTTAGGATGAAATTAACATTGTATATAGAAAAATCTGAGAAACCAACAGAATCTGGGCTTTTGATGACACTGTTGAACTTCTCAATCAGTTCTGAGGCACATCCTCTGTTTGGGTTTGCACTTAGAGAGACAATATACTTCCTTATTGTTTAAGCCAGTTTCATTTGGGTGTTCTGTATTTGCAACTGAAAGCATTCTAATATGATATAAGTGGTAATAGCTATCTAATTCTTCTTTCTCAGAGTAAGTGATTACGGGCTTTGCTCCAGAGTAGAGTTTCTGAAGATAAAGACTCCCAGAAAAGATGCTCCCTGAGAAGTGGGACAGTAATCCAGCAAAGCAGTGGCTTCCACCTCGGCACCCAGAAGAGAAGATATTGCAAACTCTAACAGGAAGCCTGCCCCGTCAGATGTTCCTACCTCCATACCCCCCCAAAACCAGTGGATCTGGCAAAAATATTTGCAAGTCATATATCTCATAAGGGATTAATATCCAGAGTATATAAAGAACTTTTACAACTCATCAACAACAAAAACACAAACAACCCAATTCAAAACTGGGCAAAGGACTTGAACAGACATTTCTCCAAAGAAGATATACAAGTGGCCAAAAAGCACATGAAAAATGCTCAGTGTTACTAGTCATTAGAGTAATGCAAATCAAAATCACGATGAAATACCACTTCACACACATGAGGATGACAATAATAAAGAAAATAATAAAATGGAAAGTAACAAGTGTTAGTGAGGATGTGAAGACATTGGAACCTTGGTGCACTGTTAGTAGGAATGTAAAATGGTGCAGCCACTGTGGAAAACTAGAGTGGTTCCTCAAAAATTTAACATAGAGTTACCATATGATCTAGTAATCCCACTTCTGGGGATATACTCAAAAGAAGTGAAAGCGAATATATAACTAATAAAAACCTGCTGTATAGCATAGGGAACGCTACTCAATACTTTGTAATGGCCTATATGGGAAAAGAATATATTTTTAAAAAAGAGTGGATATATGTATATGTATAACTGATTCACTTTGCTATACACCTGAAACTAACACAACATTATAAATCAACTATACTCCAATAAAAATTTTATAAAAAAGAACTGAAAGCAGACATTTGAACAGATACTTGCACATCAATGTTCATAGCAGCATTACTCACAACAGCCAAGATGGAAACAACCTAAACATTCCATCAACAGATGAATGAATAAACAAAATGTATTATATATATACAATGGAATATTATTCAGCCTTAAATTAAAAAGGAAGGAAATTCTAATATATGCTACAACATAGATGAATATCAAAAACATTATGCTAACTGAAATAAGCCAGACACAAAAGGACAAATATTGTATGATTCAACTTATATAAGATACCTAGAAGAGGCAAATTCATAGAGACAGAAAGTATCATAGAGGTTACCAGGGTCTTGGGAAGAAGAGACTAGGGAGTTATTTAATGGGTACAGAGTTTCTGTTTGGGATATTTTAAAAATTCTGGAAATGGATAGTGGTGATGGCTGCACAATATAGTGACTACACTTAATGCCACTGAATTGTAAATGGTTAAAATGGTAAATTTTACCTTATGCTTATTTTACCACAATTACAAACAACAAGTAAATGAACAATGGACCCAGGGTTCTTGTAAAAGAATCTGCAGTCACTGTCAGCTAAAAAGGGAGCTCATTCAGGATAAGGAAAAACACCCTAGTTACCAATATAGATTAAACAGGGAGAACTTTAATTGTAATTCAAATCCCCAGAAATTGGGTGATACAAAAGAACTTAATGCTATAAAAAGTAAAACTAGTACATGGAAATCAAATATATCATTGCCAAAATTAAAAACTCTACCCTGGGCTCAACAGCTGAATGGAGACAGCTAAGGAGTGAATAGGTATACTAGCAGAGAAAGCAGAGGGATTTTCCCAGAATGCAATGCAAAGAGGCAAAGAGAAAAAAGTACAAGAGAAAAGTGTAAAAACATGGGAGATATATCCACAAGTCCCAGAAAATGAGGAGAGATTGAAAAAAGAGAAATAATCAAGGAAATTACAGGAGAAAATCTCCCTTAGTGGATACTTGAGTCTTCAGGTTGAAAGAAGGGCACATCAAGTACCAGTCAGGAGGAGACAAACACGTTTAGACCTATCTTGGAAAGACGTATGACTTCTAAGTAAAACAGAAATCTAAAAGCTTCCTGTAAGAGACAGAAAAGGAAAATAATACCTATGAAGGACTGAGAAAAAAATTTGCATCAGAATTTTCATCTGCCATAGTGAATGCCAGAAGACAATGGCACACTTTCTTCTAAATTGTGAGAGAAGAAAATTTTGAGCCGCAAATTATATACTTAGCCAAACAATCATTCACATATATGGGCAAAATAAAGGCGTTTTTAGATATGAAGGAACTCATAAAGTTTATAGTCCATGAACTTTGACCAAAATCATTACCTGAAGACAAATGAAAAAATGAACACAAGAAAAGGCTATGAAGAAAAAAACGATTATTAATAGAACCTTTTTTTTTAGATTTCATATATATGTGTTAGCATACAGTATTTGTTTTTCTCTTTCTGACTTATTTCACTCTGTATGACAGACTCTAGGTTTATCCACCTCACTACAAATAACTCAATTTCGTTTCTTTTTATGGCTGAGTAATATTCCATTGTATATATGTGCCACATCTTCTTTATCCATTCATCTGTTGATGGACACTTAGGTTGCTTCCATGTCCTGGCTATTGTAAATAGTGCTGCAATGAACATTGTGGTACATGACTCTTTTTGAATTGTGGTTTTCTCAGGGTATATGCCCAGTAGTGGGATTGCTGGGTCATATGGTAGGGAACCCTCTTTCACTGTTGGTGGGAATGTAAATTGATACAGCCACTATGGAGAACAGTATTGAGGTTCCTTAAAAAACACTCATTGTGATCTTTTTAATGCACAAATAAGTGTTTTTAAATTGTTTTCTTATAGAAATTAAAATCCTATAAAAGTGAAGAAAGTAGAATAATGAGTCCCTTTGTAAGGGACTCATTACCCAGTTTAAATAGCCATTATTTCACCTAATCCTCATTTTTTTCTGAGTAATTTAAAGCAAATCCAAAACATCATATTGCTTCACCTATAAATACTTCAGTATGCACATTATCTGGTAACATTTTTTCATAACCAACATAACATGACCATACCTAACAAAATTGACAACTATTTCTTAAAATCTGTCTGAGTCCATTCAGGCTGGGTAGATTATAAACAATAGGAATTTATTTCTCACATTTCTGAAGGCTCAGAAGTCCAAGATGATGGGACTGGCAGGTTTGGTGTCTCATAAGAGCCCCCTTCTTCCTTGATGGCCTGCCTTCTCACTATAATCTTCACAGGGCAAAGAGCAACAGACCTTTCTAAGATTTCTTTTATAAGAGCATTAATCACATTCATAAGTGCTCCACCGTTGTGTCCTAATCACTTCCCAAAGGCCCCACCTCCGAATACCATCACCTTGACGTTTAGAACTTCAACATATAAATTTGAGGGGATACAAACATTAAGACCATAGCAATATTTAACACTCAGCCCATAACTAAACTTCCCGGAGGGTCTCAAAGGTATATTTTTACAGTCGATTTGTTTGACTCAATATCTAAATAAGATTCTCACATTACATTCGATTGTTTTGTCTCTTAAACCTTTTGGTTATGTAACAGTCCCCCTGCCATTATTTTTTCATGTCTTAGATTTTTCAACAACTTTACTGACATATAATTACACCATACAATTCACCTGCTTAGAGCATACAATTCAATGGTTTTTAGTATATTTGCAAAGTTGTGCAACTATCACCATAATCAATTCTAAAATATTTTAATCACCCTTAAAAAAATAAATTTTGTACCCCTTAACCATCATCCCCCAATCCAACCATCTGCCTACCAGTTGTAGGCAACCACAAATTATTTTTAGTCCCTATAGATTTGCCTATTCTCGACATTTCATATAAATGGAATCGTACAATATTTAGTCCATTGTGACTGGCTTCTTTCCCTTAGCATAATGTTTTCAAGGCTCACTGATGTTTTAGCAGTACTTTCTTTTATTGACAAGTAATATTCCATTGTATGGATATATTGTAGTTCATGTCATGAATTTTTAAAGAAACTGAGTCGTTTATCTTCTAGATTTGTCCTGTAGATTTGCTGACATTTTGGGGTTTTTTTGTTTGTTTGTTTGTTTTGGCTGCCTTAGGTCTTTGTTACTGAGCATGGGCTTTCTCTAGTTGCAGCAAGCGGGGGCTTTGGCTGATTGCTTTCTCTTGGTCTCAGTTAATGTGTGTTGCAGGGAGAGAGGGTGGTAAACTGATAAAGGGGTTTGACTAGATTAAGAAATAACATCATAGATAAGAATACTTGGGCTTCCCTGGTGGTGCAGTGGTTGAGAGTCCGCCTGCTGATGCAGGGGACACGGGTTCGTGCCCCGGTCCGGGAAGATCCCACATGCCACGGAGCGGCTGGGCCCATGAGCCATGGCCGCTGAGCCTGCGCGTCCGGAGCCTGTGCTCTGCAACGGGAGAGGCCACAACAGTGAGAGGCCCACGTACCGCAAAAAAAAAAAAAAAAAAAAAAAAAAAAGAATACTTCAGGTAATGCTGAATTTTTCCTGTCACAACATATCATGAGATGTAACGTCTGGTTGTTCCTTTTATGAATGTCAAAGCAATCAGAAGGTTAAGGTGGCGACAGCTTGACTCCTCTACTATAAAATCCCACATTATATTTTCACTTTATGGCTTTAATATTCACTGACAAACATGTTGCTTAGGTCCATAGGGTTGCAAACTGGTGATTTTCTACTTCTATCATTCCTTCTGCATTTATTATTTGGACTTCTTCCATAAAGAACTTTCATCAATGGTTTGGTTATTCTGAAATAAAGTTTGAAAGGCAGAATAAATGCTGATTCTTTCTTTTTATTTATCAGTTTGCACACGAGCTGGTGCCCTAGTAACCTTCTGTGGCAACCAGTGAGGTTTGTTATGTTTTACATTATTAGGAAATTTTACATATCTGATATAATTGCAATTATTGTTCTTTTTCTGAAGTCTAGATTTTTTCCATTAGTTTTTGATAGCTTGCTTATTCTCTGGTTCAGTAAAATAATCCAGGTTTATCTAGATACATTTCTTACCACAAACCTTCAATCAGCCATTTTTCCAAGAAGCCCAGGTTCCTTTTAGTTGAAAATCCACAATTTGGAAACTAGGGGTGCTCATTGCTACTGCATTGTTATTGCTTTTAGGTCTTTTCAGAATTAGGAAGGTTAGGACAGAGTTAGGAAGTACACACTGGTTTTTGAAAGAAAAAATTCATAAATCATAAATTAAACTGATACATCCATTTCAAAGTTCAGATTACAGAGTGTTTACTTAACTTCTCTAGATTTATATGTCTTTTTTCTCCTTAAGTGAAAATCTTGGTTTCTAACATTAACATGATTATTTACTTTCTTTATCCTATGACAGACCTATAATAGTTTAAAAACAGCATTACCAGTATTATTTAAAACAATAAGACTACTGAGTGCAATTTAATATTTTTGTGGGTTTTGTTCTTAGGATATATCCTACTAGTGATGTAAACTCAAGATACTACACTTTAAAGTCACTTCTAGTAATGATTTTCTTTATGTGGGTTTAGCATCAACGTGATCTACAGTTATGGCCATTTGTTTTCAATTTTTAGGGATTTCTTTTTATTCTTTAGTAATTCAATTTTTATATGTAAAACATTTACATGGTTCCATTTACAACAAGAGGTTAAAGTTAAAACTATATAACAAAGTAATTTGACAAAAGTCTTGCATTATGCTTGTCTGCCCCCCAAATGTTGTTTCTCTACATAGGCAACACATTTTATTAGTTTTTTATTTATAACTAACTGCTTTAAAAATATAAGATATACATATTTATGCCCCCCTTACACAAAGTATTTAGGCTACTGTAAAGTGTTCTACATCTTACTCTCTTCATTTAAAATATATCCTAGAGATAACCTATATAATGTACAGAAATCCTCCTCGTTCATTTGTACAATTGCATGGTTAAGAGAGACCTTTTTAAAACATAAATCAGACCATGGGATTTATCTGCTTAAACTTTTTTAAAGGTTCCTCACTGCACTTAGAATTAAATCTAAACTCTTGACCATAGTTCTCAAAGCCTTGTCTTATCTGGACTGCTAATAACTCCAAACTCATTTCATTCTCTGCCGCCTGTAGCCCACTGTTTCTCTTGGATATATTCTTAAAGTGAAATTGCCAGATCACGTGATAGTTCTGTGTTTAATGTCTTGCAGAACTGCTAGACTCTTTTCCACAGTGGCTGCACCATTTTACATTACTACTGGCAGTATATATAGGTTCCAATTTCTGCACATCTTTACCAACGTTTATCATCTGTCTTTTTGATTATAGCCATCCCAGTGTGTGTGTGAAGTGGTCTTATTTATTTTTGACTGCATGAGTTGTTAATTTGTGAGAGAGGTCTCTTAAATTCTCCCATTGTGATTCAATAAATTACAGTTCTTTATCAAAGAGCTATACTCTAGGCATTATACTAGGTGTTGAGTCATAAACATGTTTCCCTTCTACACAGTACTGACAATGAATGTCATCAAAAATTTGTGATTTAATAGTAAAAAGGGCACAATGGTGTTAAAGTGATAGAAGATAATAAATTGAGTATGTCCTCAAAGGATATCCTTGGGACTACTAGGATTAGCATTATTTGCGAAATCTTAGGAATGCAAATTTTCAGGCCCTAGCTCAGATGTGCTGTAAGAAAAACACTCTCAATGTAAACTTTTATATCTAGTGAAATAGGCTTTGAAACTGAGGGTGAAATTAAACTATTTTCAGATAAAGAAAAGCTTAAAAAAACCACTGCCAGAGGACTGACACAACAAGAGATGCTAAAAGAAGTTCTTCAGGCTGGAAGAAAATGGTATCAGATGGAAGTATGAATCAATAGGAGGAATGAAGAGTGCCTGAAATGGTAAATATGTAGGAACATATAAAAAGTGATTTTTTTCTCCTTTTAATTTCTGTGAAAGAAAATTGACAGTTTAGAGGAAAAACAGTGATATTATTGTGGAAATTATTACATAAGTAGATACAAAATAAATAGCAACAATAGGTCAAAGGATGGAAAAATTACTGCTGTAAGATTCTTACTTTTTATGTGAAGTGGCACCATATTATCTTTAAGTAGACTGTGTTAAACTAAGAATACATATTTTAATGACTAGAGCAAACATTTAAAGAATTATATAAAGAGATATAGCTGTAAAGCCAATACTGGAATTAAAATGGAAAAATAAAAAAAGAATTTCTTATAAAACTAAATATGTATCTATCCAGTTCCACTCCTAAGTATATACTCAAGAGGAATGAAAACATGTCCACAAAAAAACTTGCAGAAAATGTTAATAGCAGCTTTAATGAAAATAACTGAAGACTAGGAATAATCAAAATGATCATCAACAATTATAGCATATTTATACAATGGGATACTACAAACTAGTGATACATACAACAACATGATTGATTCCAAAAAACACTACGTTGAACCATAAAAGCTGGACATCAACCACTGCATTATCCCTATAAAGTTCAACTGATAGAAATCAGAACAGAAGTTGCTTATGAGGGATGAAGATTAACTGGAACACAAGAGAATGATTCTAGGATGAAGAAACTGTTCTATATCTTGACTGGAGTGCTAGTTACATAACTGTATCTAATTATAAAACTCATCTAATTGCAAACTTAACACCTGTGTGTTTCACTGTTGGTAAATTTTACCTGAGTGAAAAAATACTTTTAAAAATTCACAAAATTCAATTAATGTAATCCACTACACCAGAAAGCTAAAGAAAAAAAAAGCACATGATCATATCAATTGATGCAGAAAAAACATTTCCTGAAATCCAACACTCATTTGCAATTAAAAATAAACAACAAAACAAAAACCTCTCAACAAAGTAGAACTAAGGAAACTTCCTCAACTTGGTAAACAACACCTTTTAAAAATCTATATCTAACATCATACTTAATGGTAAGAAACTAGATGATTTTCCCCAAAGATTAGGAACAAGGCAAGGATGTCCTCTACAGCCAATCCTATTCAAGGTAGTTCTGGAAGCCCTAGCTATTAGAATAAGACAAGAAAAGGAAATAAAAGGTATACACACTGGCAAGGAAGGAAAAAAAAACTGTCTTTGTTGGCAGATGACATAATTGCCTACGTAGAAAATCAGAAAGAATCAACAACAACAACAAAACTTCTGGAACTCATAATTATTATATTGCTATAATCAATTTTGCAGGATACAAAGGTAATATACAAAATTCAATTGATTTCTATATTCAGCGGTGAAAGGTAAATTTGAAATTAAAAACATAATACCATTTACAGTAGCAACCTCCAAAATGAAATGATTAAATATAAATCTAACAAAATAAGTACAAAGTCTATGTAAGGAAATCCACAAAACTCTGATAAATGAAATCAAAGAAGCACTAAATAAATGGAGAGATAGTCCATGTTCATGGAGAGTTACTGTCAAGATGTCAGTTCTTCCCAACTCAATCTACAGATTCAAAGCAATCCCAATCAAAATCCCTGCCAGTTATTTTGTAGATGTTGACAAACTGATTCTAAAGTTTATATGGAAAGACAAAAGATCCAGAATAGCCAAACAACACTGAAAGAAAAGAAGAAAGCCAGAAGACTGACACGACCCAATAGTAATACTTACTATAGAAAGACAATTACCATATGATTTCACTTATATATGGAATCTAAAAAACAAAACAAATGAACAAACAAAACAAAACAAAACCCATAGATACAGAGAAAAGACTGGTGGTTGCCAGAGGGGAAGGGGGTGGGAAATGGGTGAAATGGTGAAATGGGTGAAGGGGATCAGGAGGTACAAACTTCCAGTCATAAAATAAATAAGTCATGGGGATGTAATATACAGCATGGGGGCTATAATTGAAACTGAGCAGGATACTGCAGGGCCTTCCCAGGGACAGATCCCCTGTATCCATCTGCCTCTTGTATGTAGAAAGCTTTAGCGTCCTAAGCCTTCCCCAAGTTCCAAAGAGCAAATTTAACCAGAGAAGTGAGAAAATGCAGAAAGAAAGGAGAACAGTCAAGCAAGACAAAATAATAGTTTAGCCATAAAATAAAGTCAAAGACCTTTACTTCCTCCTCAAGTGCTATAGATAATATCCTGAGCCATATTCTTGAGTTGTTTTGAAGATACTAAAATCCCCAACAGGTGAAAGGAGTTAACTGCTGATCACTACTACATAGACCCCAGACCAGTTGGAGCCAGAAAATTGATAATTGAGATTCCTGAAACACCACCCTGTTACCTCACCACCAGCCAATCAGAAGGATATACCTGAGCTGTTCACACACCCTGTGATCCTCTCCCTCACCTTGCCTTTAAAAGCCCTTCCCTGAAAGCTATCAAGGAGTCTTTTAAGCATGAGCAGCCCATTCACCTTGCTTGGCTTTGCAATAAACGCTATACTTCCTTTCACCACAATCTGGTGTCAGTAGATTGGCATTGGTTCAATAACATAGTCAATAATATTTATTGCAAATTTGAAAGTTGCTAAGAAAATAAATCTTAAAAGTTCTCATCACAAGAAGGTAAAAAAAATCTTGAATCAGATGCTGTCCAGCCCCTGGATCTGAGGTCTGATTGTCTCTCTAAATCTCCATTTCCTCATGTGTAAAATGTAAATAATAATACTGATCTTTAAGGATCATTGGGAGGATAATATGAGGTGCTATATATGAAGATATTTAGTAAGCAGTCTCTTATTCCACAATTATTTACTGAGCAACTTTCTAGCCTCAAGGAACATAGCAAGATGAATACGGCCCTGCCCTTCTGGAGAAAGACAGTAATCACATAAACAAGTGAATATCCAATATTATCTCAAGTAGTACTAAGTACAATGAAGAAAACCAAGTCAGGTGTGGTGGAGGTGAGATCCACCTTCAGGAGGGAAGGGCTTGCTACCCAACTGAGGGAGTGTGGTCAGCTGATGGCCTCCAGCTGTGCGCCCCTTCAGGCCCTGCCTCAGCTGCAGAGAGATGCCTCTCCGACATCCCACTGCTCCTGGGGCAGCCTCCACCTGGAACTAAGCAAGATAAGCTGGAAAAGCCTCGTCATTTTGACCTGTCATTAGAGAATTGCAAATTAAAACAATAATGAGGCAGACTGCACCTATTAGAATAGCCAAAATCCCAAAACAAAACAAAACAAAACAAACAAACAAAAAAGCACTGGTGATAGCAAATGCTAATGAGGATGCAAAAAGTAACAGGAACACTTATTCAAAATGGTACTTTGGAAGATAGTTTTGCAGTGTCTTACAAAGGTAAGCAAAGCCTTATCATAAAATCCAGCAATCATGATCCTAGTTATTTACACAACTGATTTGAAAACTTATGTCCACACAAAACCTGCATGTAAATGTGTATAGCAGCTCTATTCATAATAGCCAAAAGTTGGAAGCAGTCAAGATGCTCTTCAAGAGACAAATCAATAAACAAACTATGGCATATCTAAACAACGGAATATTATTCAGCAATAAAAAGAAATAAGCCATCAAACATGAAAAGACAGAGATGAATCTTAAATGCATATTGCCAAGTGAAAAAAGCCAGTAGCAAATGCTACATTCTGTAATAATACCTTATATGACATTCTGGAAAAGGCAAAACTATAGAGAGGGTAAAAATTATCAGTGGTTCACAGGAGCTTGAGGGGGAGAGGAGGGATATCTGAATAGATGAAGCATAGGGGACTTTTGGGGGCAGTGGGGGCTTTAGTTGTTAAAATTATAGTCCATGACGGTATGGGTTAATAATCCTGATACTGCGATACTTACATATTATAACTGAGCAATTAAGGAAATGGATGGCAGATGGTAGAAGTCCAGACCGATAAGCAAGGGAAGAAAGCTAGAATGATCCATGTGGAATAGATTTGAGTTAAGAGACATCAGTATGAACTCATGTGTAGCTTAATATAGATATAAATAATTACATATAGAAATATTTATTATATGTGTATATATACACAGATTATCTACACACATATATTTCCTTGTTCAGTCAGCTGAGAGGGTCTAGAAACAATGACACCCCAGTAGCAACAAGCACATCTAGTGCTCAAATATTGGTTTTTAACACCATTCTCCAATCAAAGGAAGCAGAGCTCTTTAGAGAAACGACTCACTCTAGGACCAGAACAGGAAATATACAAGATGAGCCTGCAGCATCTTATAGTGGCAGAAAGTAAGGAAGTGCTACAAAAAATCCACAATACCACAATAATGGGTGTTTGGAAAAGGGACACCGGGGCCAAGTAAAATATCTCCAAACAGCCAAAACTGAATCAATTTAAGCAACAAAATAAGTAAGGTACTATTGGATTATAACCCAAAGTATAAAATAAATATCCATGAGCCCATACTGATATAAATAAGTGATTGAATTAATTAATAAGAAGAGACAAATCTCTCTCGCAGAACAATTCAAAATAAATTGTGTAGGTATTCCAACCTCAAAGAGGTGAGCATAACTCCCCATTCTTTATGTGTGAGCAGTATATAGTAACTTTCTTCCAAAAAGTACAACGTGGAAAAGGGGGAATAGAGTAACTTTACAATTGAGAAACCTGATACTCCTCAAAACCGTCAAGGTCATCAAAAATAAGGAAAGTCTGAGAAACTGACACAGCCAGGATGAGCTTATGGAGACAAGACAACTAGATGTAATGTGGTGTCCTAGATGGGATTCTGAAACAGTAAAAGGGCATTAGATAAAAACTAAGGAAATCTAAATAAAGTATGGACTTTAGTTAATAATGATGTATTTAATGATTCATTAATTATAATAAATGTTCCATATTAATGTAAGATGTTAATAATAGAGCAAACAAGGTGGTGACTACATGGGATTTCTGTACTATCTTTGCAATCTTTTCGTAAATCTGGAAATTTCTAAAATATAAAAATTATTGAAAATTTTTGAAGGTTTTATATCTACACAGTTTGAAAATTTTAAATATCCTTCTAAATAACTTTTGGGTAAAAGAGAAAATGGAAAGAAAAATTACAAATAATTTAGAAATATACAACATAAGTACGTTATACCTGAGAAGCTCTGCAATATGGATTAAGCAATATGCAGAGGAAAATTAATATTTGTAGCCTTAAATGTATCCTTTAGAAAATAATAAAGTTTGAAATAAACTGAGCACAGAATTGAAGAAAATAGTAATGTAAAGTAATAAATGAATAAATAACATATAATTAAAAAGTAATATAAAGAATATAAATGGAAGGAAAAAGAAAAATTAAATTTTTTTTAAATTTATAAGATCACTGGGGTCTTGATCAATAAAACTATATTCCTAAAAACAAATAACTATAGGCAACTATAATTTTTTTAAAAGGAACTACAAAAAAATACCATTTAGGGATGAGAAATACTTAACTACAGGTATAGGAGAGATTTTTGAAATTATAAGAGAATTATCTATATTATTTCTATCCATAAATTTGAAAATTTAGGAAGTTTATTAGTCAAAACTGCTTTGGATGCAAATGACAGACACTCATTTCAAAATAGTTACAGCAAAAAAGATACTATATTGATTCATATACCTGAGAAGTCCATAGGATAGTGCTGGTTCCCAACATGGCTGGGTCCAAGGGCTCAGTGTCATAAGACTATCTCTCTCCCCACTGTATCCCTCAGCTCAGCTTATCTCTCAGTTCATGTATCTCTCTCCATGTATCAGAGAAAATGTACATATACAGCCACAAAATTTCATCTTCCTAGTTTAAAAACCAAAGTAGAAAAAGAAAAATTCCCCTCTCTGATGTCTTATATCAATCCAGGAGAAGATTCTGATTGGCCCTGTTTGGATCTTGTGTCCATCCCTGTGATTGAGTGTCCCAAGAATGACATTTTCTTAATTTGGTAAAGAGAATCAGAAAACTCAACACCATATTTAGTGATGAATCATTAGAAGCATTTCTGTTAGAGAAACAAGAGGATGAACTCTGTCACCACTGTCTTTGAACACTGTACTAGAGTTCATAGTCAATGTAATAAGACAAGAAAAGGTAAATATATTAGAAGAAAAATACCTGTTATTAGTTCCAAATATCTAACTTTGAAAAATCTAAGAAAATTAACTTAAAAAAAAATTTAATGACATAGCAAGATTCAAGACAGACAATACAAAAATCATTAATTGTCCTACATTAGCAATAACCAATAAGAATATAAAGTAAAGTCAATTCTTGGGACTCAGGATTGGCCACCAGAACAAAATACAGACAAATATATGTTTTATGAAAACTAATATTTGAAATGGAAGCATAAGAGCCTCTATTTACTTCACCACCACCACCAATATCTCTTTCCCCATCTGCCACACTTTTAACTTGTCACCAGAACCTCATTGGGAATTATCTTGTTAGATCTTTATCCTCTTTGACACGGAGGGATCCCTACAATATTCACTGTACATTCTATTCCTATTCAACTGTACCATTATTTTTTGTACCAGAATTATTTGTGTGTGTATCTTATTTCCTCTATAGATGATCAGCACTTCCTCTTTGTGTGCCATCCCCACAATATTTTGGGTGCAGTAGATACACCATGATTATCAACTTAAATTGATAATTCAAGATGGTATGGGTAAGAAAGAAGGAAATGGAAAACAAAGTAAAGAGGAGTGGAATGATAAGGGTCAGAAAAGGTTGGTGGAGACAAGTAATTTGAGCCTCTCTTAGGCATTCCTTTCTCTGGGTAAATTATCATTATCTGAATTCCTTAAATTTCAAAATGATAAAAATTCTAGAGCAGAGAATTCAGTTTTGGGGAATTACTGGTGAAAATATGAGGAAATGTTCCCCATACAAAACAGCCAAAGTATGGAGGGCTTCCTGATTTTTTGAAGACTTGAATTTAATTCTTCCTTTCCCATTCTCCACAAATTCTCCCAAATATCCCTCTCTCTCTCCTTGGCCTCACCTCTATTTTGCTTTTATTCTCTTCTGTTTTCCCACCCTCTTTCTTTTCTTCTCTTCTAAATCTAGAAGGTTCTCCCTTCTCTTCCATTAAGCCTGGTGTCAAAGGGGGCTGAGGAAGCCCTGGTTTTGTGTCTCTCAGCCATGTCCTCTGTGGTATAGGAATGAAGGAGTCAGAAGTGGTCAAATATTTATTGAGTACATTCCATGTTTGGAAAGAGTGAGCATTGGGGAATTAAATAGAACTGGGTTGAAATCAGGCTCCACACTTATAATCTCTGCACCTCAGTGTTCTCATCAGGAAAACAAAGACAATACTAGCAGCTCCCATACAGAGTTGTTGTATGGATTAAATAAGATATTGTTTATACAATGTCTAGTTCAAAGTAGGCACTCAGAAAATAATAACTATTAGGGAACTATGGTTGAAAACCAAGGAAGGGAACAGAAAGGTCATACTCCAATTTTTTCTCCCACTTTCCTCCCCTCCAGCCTAAATTCATAGGAGTGGGGAGAGGAAAGAAGGCTGGGAGGCGAGAGTACAGGCAAAGCAATACTAAACCTTAAATCTCAAACACTAATTTAGCTACTGAATCAAAATTAAAGACATCGAGATGACAGTTTATATTTCATATACTGGATTTATCGTTTATTCCAGAGAAATTAAGTAATAACATTGTATTTGGAATACAAATCTCAAGAGGAAAATGCTCTTAGACAAAAATTACAGTAAAACTGACACACCCCAATTACTCACTGGCTTCTCAAGAGAAAAAGAAATCTGGTGATGTTATTCCTGCCCTTGCCCACTCCAATATCAATACAGTTTCAAATTCTCAGAGTGTAATAAAAGCTCTTGTCTTTCACACAGTAACTAACAAAGCAATCTCCCCAAAACCCACGGGGGTACTGTGGTTGAGGGGGAGGGGGCAATTTTATCTAATTAATGAATTTTCCAAACATTTAATATTTGTTCTGCATAAAAAATATGAATGCCTGTTGTAGATCATTTATTCCTAGTGGTAAGTAATTGCAATTCATTTGGAAAGCATCTTCAAAGCAAGTAGACACATTTTTCAAAACACCAGTTGACTATATAATTACTGCTACACTTATAAGCATTCCTCTGATGAAAAACAAAAGGGGGAGGAGCAAGTTTCACTACAGTCCCCTAAGAAAATGTTTCACTTCTCTCTGTTATCATTCAGCCTTGGCCATATCTGATTTCAGTGTTAGTGAATCTACTGCACTTTTAAGTAATAAAGAAGAGAACACATTCTGGTTACTGCTGAAAAGAAATTTCATCAGTTTTCCTGTTAGTATGAGTCATAGCAGAGAAGAATTTGATGATTTGCAAGAAGAAACCACAGTCCACTAATAAGCACTCCAAGCCTTTAGGCCACAAGAGAATGGAATCAGCAACAAATTTTACTCTAAGTTTTTTTCTTTGAGTGCCTACTGTGTACTAGCACTCTTCTAAGATTTGTGAATACTCTTTTTAAAAATACAGGATATAGTGTCTGACCTTAAGGAATGCTTAACTTGAAATTTTCTTTATAAGAAATCAGCACTCACAGAAAGAAAGAAACCAGCATTCTTTGAATCCCCTGATGTTGAGACTTAAAAAAGCAATCCAGGGCTTCCCTGTTGGCGCAGTGGTTGAGAGTCCGCCTGCCGATGCAGGGGACACGGGTTCATGCCCCGGTCCGGGAAGATCCCACATGCCATGGAGCGGCTGGGCCCATGAGCCGTGGCCGCTGAGCCTGAGCGTCTGGAGCCCGTGCTCCGCAATGGGAGAGGCCACAACGGTGAGAGGCCCGC
>NC_041222.1:47742118-47864994 GCF_002837175.3 Physeter macrocephalus | reverse complement strand
GTACCGAAAAAAAAAAAAAAAAAAAAAAAAAAAGGCAATCCAAAGAACTCAGCCTTCATTCACCATTAGAACAAGGATACTAATAACATTAATATCCAAATTTCACCAGCTCCAAGCCTCCCATTGGCTTGACCATGGGAAGTCCAATTTCTTAGAATCTCCCCTTTAAAGTCATTTCCTAGAGTCTGCAAAGCTACCTACAGACATACACAAACACTGAGCTGGGGAACTCAGAAGGGATAGACACCATAGCAAAGTTGTTTGAGCCTCAAAGTGTTAAGTGGTTAGTCCAGTAAACTCTTTCATTTGTCACCTTATTAGCAGTTTCGGCACTGACAGTTCACCAAGGGGGTTACACCATCCTGCCAATGCTGGACATCTAGTCACCTAAAACTGACCTTGAAAAATGAGAGGGAGTTTGGGATGTACCACAGTAAAGTTGTTCAGTCCCCAAATTGTTCTGGACAGCTCACTCACAAGTTAGAAACAGACATTTTCCTTGGGGCCCTTACTCACCAGGCTGGTAAGGTCAGGATTTTGGTAGCAATCCCTATGGTGCACCAGGAGCAATCACTCCATAAAACACTATGGCCTTGCTGCTGGGTTTGGCTCTGCTATGGCAGCTTCCTTCTTCCCTTACGGTGACTTAGTGCTCCAGTGCTCCAGTCATTTCTCCCTGTTGTCGGGCCTCTGTGGGAGCTATTCTAGTCCATCAGGCATGCTGCCTGAAGCCAGGGGTGTCAGGATCCAAGTCTTGTGTTCCAGGACGCTCCTTGGCCCCTGTGCAAATCAGCGTCTGGCTTTCTTATCAGAATCACCTGAGCCCCACCTCTGGCCCAGCCCAGAAGCTCTGTAATGCCAACACTGGGAATATCACTACCAGATGACTGATCATAAATGACAGACCAATGTTAATGGTAAGCACAATGAAAATGTAAAAAGCATTCTTGGTACAAAATGATATTTTTACCTATCAGTTACCCAGTTCAAGGAGGGCAGAGGTGGTTGTGTGTGATTAAATGGCTATTTAAAGTAAGTAGTGCAAGAGAAATTCATAACAAGTCCACAAGAATTAATATTTTGCATGCAACTTTTCTTTTTTCAAAAAATTAAAATATTTTATTTCAGAATATTATGTGCTCAGAACCAGAAAGCAAGCAGTAATATACTGGAAATAATCTGTTTAAGGGATTTGAGAGATTGAATATAGCAATTTGGACATATTTTAGTTTCCAAGGCCCAGAAAGATAGAGGAGATGATAGGTAATGTTTATTGAGCAGTTTCTATGTGTCAAACATGGTGCTAAGTAATTTACATGCATTGTCTCACATGATCAAACAATGCCTTTAGGTAGCTACTATTATGATCTTCACCCTACAGATAGGAAAACCAAGATTAAGAAAATGTTCCAACATTCTAAGCTAGTAAGAGGTGGAACTGGGATATGAACAGTGGGCCTCTGATTCTGACACCTCTGTGCTCACCGCCTCCCCCGTGGCTTCATCATGGGTTTGGCTGCCAAATTTGACTTCTAACCCCATTTCTGCTCCTAAAGGGTCACTTAACCCCACTCCCTGTCTGTAAAATGGAAGAATGAGAATTCTCTGAGCTAACATTTGCAAAGACTCAATGCAACATTATCATTACATAAGAGGGTAGAGTTCATCCCTCATGAGAAGGATGAGGGGGTCAGAAGACCCTCCGGCTGCAGAATCCAGCTCTGGGGCACCGTCAACAATGCCCAGGCACATTTGAAGAGGGGCAGCACTGTTACCAGGTGTAGTGATAACATGATTTGAGGCCTGAAAATAATGTGGGCACTCTAGTCACACTGCTGACCTCAGACCACCACTGACTTCCGACAAGGAGGTTCAGACACACTGGATTTACTTTCATTCTTACCCAGACTATTTTTTACCTTTGTCCAAAACAGCTCAAGTCAGGAACACCAGGATTATCTGCTTCTTTCATTGTCATAAAAGTTGTCTCAATTACCAAAGCTGATTATTTTCCACAAATGCTCTCATACTTCTTATCACAGTGTGTCACAACACAAAAGCTCAGAGGCCCCTGCCTATTTGGCAATTTCTTTTCTAAGGCTTGGATTCCCCTTTAAATGATACAGATACAGCTAGTCTATTAAGTATCTATTCTACCTTCAGTTTGAAATTCTTACAGTCACAGAAGTTTTGTTATTAGATTCTCCATCTATACAGGCAGATGGACACAGACACACTGCAGGTAGCCACCTATGGAGCTTTGTGCTTATGATGAAGTGTAATAAGGTAAGATGAAGAGGGGAATGGGTTGACCCCTTAGCCAAAGGACTGAGCATTCCAGCCAGCTGATGTCCTGGTATCATGTGCCCTGAAATGTGACTGCAACAGAAGAGAGCCATCTGCTATAGTCTGCCTGTTTAAGAAAGCCCAGTCTCTCTCCATATCCAGTCCATTCTGGGTTGAGCACTAATACTGAATATTTATCACTGAGTCCCTATATGCCAGTTCATATTTAAATCCATCATTTGTTAATTGATTGCTATTGTCATTTCTATTGTAAATCAACATAAGTAATTCCCACGTATGGGTTGGTTAGTATCTTATTCATTGCCCATGGACCTGGAAATCAATGGAAACCAAGTAGAGTTCCCTCTTTTCAGCTTTAATTGTAGGTAGTTTCCATTGGTCTCTCCTGGATTTTCAGGGTTCTGTTCACAGGATTGCCTCATTTTCCCTTAGACTAGACTTCCCTGATGGCCATCATCATCATAATGTCAACATACGTTGAGTACTCACCATGCTTGAGACATTGTGTAACTAATACAGGTATACTTCACATGAATGACCTCACTCAATTCTATAAGGTTATTATCATTATTATTATTACCTCTATTTTATAGTTGAGGAAGTTGAGTCATAGAGAAGCTTCCTGCCCACAGATCACAAAACTAGAGAGGGCTGGAGCTGGAATTTATACCCATGTCTGTGTGACTCCAAATTCTGAGCCCTAAAGAGCTCCACCATTTACACTCCTCCCTGACTAGGACTGAAAGAAAACTTCATTTCTACCAGTTTCACTAAACAGTGGCCCAATGAATGGCTCTCTCTGGGGGCAGGTTACAGGCTATTTACTAAATTATAAGAACATGAATTTAGTGTAAAGTGAATGACAGCTACATAAATGTGGTAAGTCTAAGTGATTGTCTAAATTAATCAGTTTCAGAAAAAACTGAGCTGCTTTGTAAGGGAAAACAGTTGGTGGGAGGAAATATGGGTCTCTTCTTTTTATTCTTTTCTGTGTGCCATTGGGTAAGTCACTTAGCTTTTCTGTGCTTCAATTCCTAGAACTGGACTGGATACAGCTTAAGGCAGTGTTTTTCAAACTGCATCTCACAAGCCATTAGTGGGTTATGAAATCAATATAGTGAGCCACAACCATTATATTTTAAGACATTAAACAGGATAAAAGAGTAGAGCATAAATATATATATTTTATTTTCTACTATTCTAATACTATAAATAGTATAGCACTAATACTATAAATATATTTATATATATTGTTCAACATGACTCCATGAATGATAAGAAACCAAGGTAACACAACTAACCTCATGATATCAGCTCTGCATGTCATAACTTGTCAATATATACGCAAAATCCTCATGAGATACTGGGTATATTCTTCTGATCTCATTTGCTTTGAAGCTACACTTCTCTTGTTTGCCCAGATAGGGCTTAGAAATCTGTATATTATTGATGATGGACAGCATACATACAAAAAATGTAAAAATCATAAGTGTATGACTTGAAGAGTTTTAACATAGTAAACATATGATAACTAGGTAACTAATCATATCAAGAAATAGAACATACTAACATGCCAGAATCCCTCTCACGTTCTTTCCCAGACTCTACCTCTTTCCAACCAGGTGAGCCAATATCTTGACTTCAAACAGTATAAATTGGTTTTGCTTTTTTTTTTTTTTGAACTTTATATAAATGAAACTATACAATATATACTTTCCTGTGTCTGGCTTTCTTTGCTCAACATCATGATTGTGAAATTTATGTTGTCACTATATTTGCGGTTTGTTCATTCTTTCCAATTAAGGAGGGTTACAAATAGTGCTGAAATGAACTCTTATACGTCTTTTGGCGCACATATATATGTATTTCTTTTGGGTAAATATATAGGAATGAAATTGTTGGGTCTCAGGGGAGAGCTCACAAGATGCTGACCATGCTGGCACCCTGATCTTGGACTTCCAGCCTCCAGAATTGTGATAAATTCCTGTTGTTTAAGCCACCCATCTGGTGGTATTTTGTTATGGCAGCTGGAGCCTACAGGGTTTGAATGCCATTTTAATAATTTAACTAGGTTCCAAAAGAAAACTGGAAGTTAACTTTCAGAGGGATAACTTAGCCAACTATTTCAAAGCATTAGTTCACTTATTTCCAGTGAAAAAGCATTCTCATTTCTGTCTTCATCCCAGAGGCAAACCCTTCAGAGGTATGTGTGGGTTGGTCTAAATCCACAGTTCCAATACCCAACATTGGCAATAATGGTCGTTGATGGAGACAAGAGCTTCCCCCCCAAAATTATTCTATACATAAAAACTGAAAATGAGTCCTAAACATGCTTATGACTCAAAACAATACTGATAGTACAATTTTTGTAAGTCTATCTATCTATCTATGTATATCCATACACTCATACCTATAGACAGGAAAAGAAAAGAAAAAGCCTAAATGGGGAAACAGAGAGTCTCATATATGTCAATAGGACTGGAAATAGGTTAGGCCTTTGTAGAAGGCAATTTGACAAACAGCTGTCAAATTTTAAATGCATGTGCTCTGGGCTTCCCTGGTGGTGCAGTGGTTAAGAATCTGCCTGCCAATGCAGGGGACACGGGTTGGAGCCCTGGTCCAGGAAGATGCCACATGCCGCAGAGCAACTAAGTCCATGTGCCATAACTACTGAGCCTGCGCTCTAGAGCCTGTGAGCCACAACTACTGAGCGTGCTGCAACTACTGAAGCCCGCGCGCCTAGAGCCTGTGCTCCGCAACAAGAGAAGCCACCATGATGAGAAGCCTGCGCATCGCAACAAAGAGTAGCCCCCGCTCGCCACAACTAGAGAAAGCCTGCACGCAGCAACGAAGACCCAACGCAGCCAAAAATAAATAATAAAATAAAATAAATAAATTTATTTAAAAAAAAAGAATGTGGTAGGTAGTTCTCTACGTGTACTGATGTGGAAAGCTGTCTATGATGTACTGTTAAATGAAAAAAGCAAGTCAACAGAGCAATATTTAAAGTACAAGCCCAACAAAGAAACTTCTTATATATGACTCTGTGCATGAAAAAGCATAGGAAATAGGTCTGGAAGAACAGTGTTGGTCATGGTTACCCCTGAGGAGAACAGTAGGATAGAGGGTAAAGGGTGTGTATTCATTTGTTAGGGCTGCTGTAACAAAATACCACAGCCTGGGTAGCTTAACCAACAGAAACTTATTTTCTCGCAGTTTTGGAGGCTAGAAGTCAAGGTGCTCACAGGTTTCTTCTGAGGCCTCTCTCCTTGGCTTGCGTATAGCCACCTTCTTTCTGCGTCCTCAAGTGGCTTTTTCAGACGGGATACCAGTCTGATTGGATTAGGGCCACCCTAACAGCCTCATTTAACTTAATCACATTTTAAAGGCCCTTTCTCCAAATAGTCACATTCTGAGGTACTGGGGGTTAAGACATCAACATATGAATTTGGGGGGACACAATTCAGCCTATAATAGGGTGACTTCTGCATTTTGTCTATACTGTCTCAAAACTTTATGATAAGCATGTATTTTTAAAAATAAATTTATTTATTCATTTATTTTTTGGCTACATTGGGTCTTCGTTGCTGCATGCAGTCTTTCTCTAGTTACGGCAAGCGGGGGCTACTCTTCGCTGCGGTGAGCGGGCCTCTCATTGCGGTGGCTTCTCTTGTTGTGGGGCATGGACTCTAGGCACGCAGGCTTCAGTAGTTGTGGCACGTGGGCTCAGTAGTTGTGGCGCGCGGGCTCTAGAGCGCAGGCTCAGTAGTTGTGGCGCACGGGCTTATTTGCTTCGCAACATGTGGGATCTTCCTGGACCAGGGCTCGAACCCGTGTCCCCTGAATTGGCAGGCGGATTCTTAACCACTGCGCCACCAGGGAAGTCCCAGCATATATTTCTTTTGTAAGTTTAAAAACAATTAGAAAGATAGGAAAATATTGACTGGAAGACAAATGTTAATAGCAAAATATGAATAGGAGTTATCTCTAAGGGTTATAGGTGATCCTTATTTTAGTTCCTCCATATTTTTTAATGTTTCTCTCATGCTCTTCAATGAACATGCATTGCTTTTTAATTAGAAAACAATAAATATTATTTTTTAATGAAATGAATAAATCCAACAGCTTCCCCTTCAATAGCCTGGAAATTAGACATACTCCGGGAAAGCATCTACCTTTGGAACTGGCTAGTGATCTCTAACAATTTACAGTGACACTTCACTTATACTAAGCTATTTAAAATATGTGATTATTCAGAGATGGTATGTGATTCTTAGGTTATGAAAACGTCTCTCAATTTTCTAGGTTACAAAAGTAAAGTGAATCTAATCTTAAAGTAGTAGCATTTTCAAGCAATTATTCACATTAAAGATTTTTCAAATGAGTATTACATTATGCCTATGGTATGAACTGCACACTTTTTCTTAATTTACTAATATTTATTAAGTAATGAGACTTAATCCCAACACCAATAATAATAATGTCCTATACATATAGACTATTTTTTCCAAAAGATGTACATCATAGTTATTAATTAGATAACCCCATTATATTATGAAATCACCTGTGGAGAAATGTGTTAAGAATAAGAAAACAAAGAGCTTGTGAGTCAAACACTTACCTGCTTTGCCTCAGGGTTTGGAGCTCACTCAGAAACACCCGTGAGATTTGCTGACTTCTGAGTTAGGCAACTTTTCCTTGGAGCCCACATGAGCAAAGTTCCATCAGGTGATAGGTTTGTCAGTCTAGCTCTCAGGAGAGTTCCAGTGTGCATGTAGAGAAGCACAGGACAGAATTTCCTAACACGGAAATTGCTGCACATTCCCCCATGTGGCTATTTGAAGGATGAAGCAATGACATCTTCCAAAGTGGCATCTCCTTTTTTTTTTCCTTTTTTCCTTAGAAATTGCCTTCAGTGCTGGTAAGAGTGGATTTTCCAAAGACAGAAAGCAATCTAAAGTGACAAATAACTGGAAATTTTGAAATTTTCCTTTTTGTGGTCAGTAATCCCAACAGCTTTCTTCCCATTAGGGAGCCACTCATAACTCCTGACCATTCATCCACTGGAATGTAGCAGATTTGGAAATTCCCATCCGCCATTCTTGTCAGGGATCCATTTCTTCACCATGCCAAGTCTTGTCAACCACAGAAGTTTGCATTTAGAAGTGGGCAGGTTTTCTATTTCTTTCATGCTTTAGGAGCAATAAGTCAAAACAAATACTTTGAGGACTTCCCTGGCAGTGCAGTGGTTAAGAATCCGCCTGCCAATGCAGGGGACACAGGTTCGAGCCCTGGTCCGGGAAGATCCCACATGCCGCAGAGCAACTAAGTCCATGCGTCGCAACTACTGAGCCTGAGCTCTAGAGCCCATGAGCCACAACTACTGAAGCCCGCGTGCCTAGAACCCGTGCTCTGCAACAAGAGAAGCCACCGCAATGAGAAGCCTGCGCACCGCAAGGAAGAGTAGCCCCCACCCCCAGAGAATAGGAAGGAGGCTTTTTGCTGAGTTTTTTGGCAGGACTGGGGAGGCACCTTGTACTGCTGGATTAGCTGAGGGGATTCCACGTGGGCAACTGAGCAGCACACTTTATCTATCTATCTATCTGTCTGTCTCTCTATCTATCTATCTATCTAGTGTTTTCATCACATTTTTTTTCACACTTTAAACGACAGGGACCCAAAGAAGTCAGAGGAAGAAAGGTGAGAGGAGGCTGCTGGGCAATCACGGGCTGGATGTTGGCTGCTCTTCCTTGTTATACCCTGGCAAGCAGTGAGGTGAATCCCTGCTCACCGACACTACGTAGTCCTTTACAGTTTACAAAGCACTTGTACATACAATAACTCAGCTGGCTTTCTCAACACCCCTATGTTCAAGAAATAAACAGTACACACAGTAAACACTATTCTGTATCATATTCCATTAAGTTTTCAGGCTTTTGAGTCAGACTACTGGGATTCAAATATTAATTCAGTCACTTTCTGGCTGTGTGAGTTTAACTAAGTTATGGTAAGTGAAATATGCCAGCCACAGAAGGACAAATACTGCATGATTCCATTTGAATGAGGTATCTAAAATAGTCAAATTCATAGAATCATAGAGTGCAATGGTGGTTGCCAGGGGCTGGGGGAGGAGGAAATGGGGAGATGCTAATCAGTGGGTATAAAGTTTCAGTTAAACAAAATGAGTAAACCCTAGAGATCTGCTGTACAACATTGTACCTAAGTTAACAATACTGTACCATAAAATTAAAGAGGGTGGATCTCATGTTAAATGTGCTTACCACAATAAAATAAAATTTGAAAAAGATTTAAATGTAAAACATAAGACCATCAAAGGAAATATGAGTGAATATATCATATTAGGGAGGGAAAGACCTTTCTGGGCATGATACCAAAGACAGAAACCACACAAACAAACACTGATTATGAATATAGCTAACTTCTATTAAGGTCTTACTATGTGCTGGGCCATGTACTGAGGACTTGCATTTTTAATCCTCACGTCAATCCTCTGAAGCCGGTATGATCGTTATCACTCTTTCATGAACAAGAAAAATAAGGCACACGGAAGTGGATATTGTCAGTTGTCTTGCCAGAATCCATCGTTGTTCTCCTCTTCATCATTTCTAACTGAACCTCAGTTTTGTTCAGGTATCTACTCCTTCTTCATGCATAACTTTTGACCCCAGAAGTGAACTCATTATTAGTATAAGCCAACCAGTGATTGGTTCAGGAATGAGTATATGATTGACTTTCAGCCAATAAGACACAAGTAGACGGTTGCTGAAGAACTTCTGGGAAAATTCTTTCTTGGCTTTAAGAGAGACCAGTGTCACTTACCTGCTGAATGTGAAAAGAAGCTGCAGTTATTATTGGCATCCATCTTGTAACCATGAGGGAAACCAGCCTCAGGACAGACAAACATATGAGAAGAAAGAGCCAAGACAGTTGAAGAGAAATGGATTGAAAGCCCTGATCATACTGCACCTGAAGTCTATACCACTGGACATCTACCCAGATGAGCCTCATTGCTTTCCAGTTTTACGCTGGTGTCTGATATTTGCTGTATCTTCAAGTTAACTGACTTCTGCTATCTCTATTCTGCTATTAATATTTCCAGTAAATTTTTATTTAAGATATTGCATTTATTAGCTCTAGAAGTTCCATTTTGTTTTATTTTATAATTTCTATTTTTCTAGTGAGATTTTGAGCATATATATCATTATATATGATATAATGAGCATATTTTCATCTATCTCTATTTGTTGTTATAATAGTTATAATAGCTGCTTTTAAACATTTATTTTCCAAATCCAACATCTGAGTCATTTTAAGGTTAGTCTCCATTGATTCTCTTTGTTTCTTGAGTATGGAATAACATTTCCTATGTGTCTAAAATTTTTGGATTTTACGTGGACACTATGAACATTGTAGAGGCTCTTGATTCTGCTATATTCCTCTGAATTGTGCTGATTTGTTTATTTTATCAATTAACTTAGCTGAACTCCATGTCAAATCTGCCTCTCCCTCAGTGAACTGTAGCTAAAAGTCTCTCTTCTAGCTTCAGCTGATCTGTTTGGAATCTATCTTAAGTGAAGATATCAAGCAGGCGGTTAGTTGGATACATATATTCAGATCTCAGGAGTGAGATATGGACTAGAGATGAAAGGTTGAGAGGAATAAGCATATAGATGATAGATGAAACCACTGGAGTAGACGAAATCACTCAAGCACTAAGTCAGAAGAAAGGAGGGTGTATTGGTTTGTTTCCACACCAACAACCAATCCTCCAACTCTTCAGACACCAACTGGGTATCCAATGATTCACTTCAATTCTGACACTAAATACCCAGAGTTAGCATCAGACCCCACAGCTTATGGCTCAGTCGGCCCCCACTGCAGACACTAATCAAAGTCCCAGACCTCCCCTACTTCTGACCAACTTGCTATAAATTGGTCATTCCCCTTGAAGCCCTCCTTAGGTTTGATAATTTACAATGGCTCACAGAACTCAGGAAAGCACTTTACTTACTATTACCAGTTTATTGTAAAGAATGTTATAAAGGATACAAATAGACAGCCAGATGAAGAGGTAAATAGGTCGAGGTCCAGAAGGGACCCTAGTACAGGAGTTTCTGTCCCCAGGGAGTTGGGGTGTGCCACCCTCCTGGCACATGGATGTGTTCACCAACCTGGAAGCTCTCCAAACCCCTTAGTTGAGGGGCTTTTATGCCATTAAATAGGCATAATTGATTAAATCATTGGCCATTGGTGATTAACTCAATCTCCAGTTCCTCTACCCTCCTGGGAGGTCAGACAGCGGTGGGGGGAGGCTGAAAGTTCCAACCCTCTAATCACGTGTTGGTCTTTCTGGCAACAAATCCCCATTTTGAAGCTATCTAGGGCCCCCCAGCCGCCAGTCATCACATTAGCATGCAAAAAGACACTCATCCCTCTGTAGAAGTTCTTGTGCCAGGCACAAGGGACAAAAACCAAGTAAATATTTATTATACCACAATATGACAACCATGTTCATGGATTGGAAAACACAGTATCCTTAAGGCATCAGCCCTCCCCAAATTGACCAACAGATTCAATGTAATCACAATCAAAATCCTACCAGGCTTATATTTTGCAGAAATTGACAATCTAATTTCAAAATGTATATGCAAATGAAAAAAATTCTAGAATAGCCAAGATAATTTTGAAGAAAAAAAAGCAAAACAAAGTTGGAGGACTTCAACTACTGAATTTCAAAACTTACCATAAAGCAACAGAAACACATCTCACCTGCTGATCTGCCTTACCTACAACCGTTCACCACCCACCAAGGAGTCTTTTATGCAGTGAAAGGACAGCATATAGATATCCTAAGTTAAGTCAAAGCCTTCCCAAGGATACAAATTGACTATACACCTCAGTGTTATCCTTTGGTCATGCTGTTCACAGTACAGACACAGCCAAAGCAATAAGAAAGTTCTTGATCTCAGAAGAAAATTATTGGCCTGCCGTAGATTGATTTTTGATTCTGTTTACCTCAATCCAATATTTCCCAAAGTGTATTACTTGATAATCCTGTTTTATGGGAAAGAAGGAAGGAAGGGAGGGAGGGAGGATGGAAGGAAGGTAATTCTTAACCAAATAAATTTGGGGGTTGCTGATTTCAACAAACTTTGATTTTATTTGTCACAGGACTTCCCAGAACCTTTAATATGCTAATGTGTATTACAAGTCTGTAAGATGGCAGACAGTAGAATTTTGTATTTGAAACCCTTTTTAAAATTAACTAGTGTTCAGTGGAACAACATACTTTGAGAAATGCTATCTCAGGCCAATGGAAAAAAGCTGCACATATAAATTTATTATTTTTCTCTGCCTCAAGAGTGAAGAGCTAAACTTCAAGCTTATTAAGTGAACCCTTATCTTTTAAGTGATATGAAGCATCTACTTTTGAACAAAATAACATAGGATTAGGAGGTAGAAAAAGTGCTCTCTTCTAAATAGCTGTGTGACCTTGGGTAAATATTACTTTGATGCTTTCTAATCCAATTTCTTCCCTATAGCTATAAAAGCAGAAATCCCCTGGTCACAGAGTTCTTTGCCATGGCCAAATATAAATGTATTTGAATAACACAGAATTAAAGAGGATACAAATGTTAGGATGGAAAACCCCAGACTGGCCAGTTAGAAGTTCCCTCCCATTGTCCCTGTTTCTGCTCTTTGAGTACTGACCACAGTTTGATGTTAGGCTTGGTTCTAGTGTCCCCACAGGCAGAGTGATGTCAAAGGTGCACACTGCTGGGCAAAGCCATCAGGGATGCCAATGAATAAGGCTCCACTTTATAGACTATCCCACTTGTGGCTGTGATCACTCAAATGTCCCCTCCCCAACCCAGCCTGTGGGAACAGGCATGGGGGTTAAGAGGCAGGGAGGGATCTTTAAAGCACACAAAGTTATGACAATCCAGAATAATACAGATAGTTAGCCCTAAGGGGAGAATCTGAAAAAAGGCTTAAGAGTTGGTGAGAATATACATGCTCCAAAATATTTTTCACCATATATTTTTTTTCATTTTATCTTGCTAGAGTGAATTCCGTTAGAGATTGATTTAATGTAAGCTGATTTTAGAAAATTGGAAATATTTCTAGGAAGGTTACAGAACTATTAAACATTCATCTGGAATGTGAATTTGCTCAATCAGGACACTTTCCTCTTAATACCTGAAATGACTTGCACTCA
This sequence comes from Physeter macrocephalus, assembly GCF_002837175.3. Lineage (NCBI taxonomy): Eukaryota > Metazoa > Chordata > Mammalia > Artiodactyla > Physeteridae > Physeter > Physeter macrocephalus. The sequence continues at coordinate 47,852,447 of NC_041222.1, read as the reverse complement.
GGGGATAGGACTGTGATTGGCAGTGTGAGGAGTAAGAGGACCCTGGGTGAGGGAGGGTTGCTGTAGCTGGAGGAGTGCCTGGTGGGGAACAGATGCAGAGAAGGCATTCATACAGTGACAGAGAAGTGCAAAAGTGGAAGTGTGAAAAAGGAAGATGTTAATGATAACTTATCCAATTCCAAATGACTCCTAAGGCCTATCCTTCTTTCATTTCTTCTTCTTTCCTGCTTCATTGTATGCTCTCCTGCTCAAAGGAACCAGGAAAGCTGGGACTAGGGTTAAGCTACATCATGGGTGAACTTGGTTTTTATAAGCTAGTCTGACAAGCTAAAAACCACCTATCTTTGTGAGGCCAAACGTGTTCCAAATTCCAAAGGACCTCCTTACAAGAGAAATTGTTTGGGATATAATCTGTTCATGAGTTGGAAGTTTCCAATAATATCTAGTCAATAAATAGTTACTGGGTACCCACTATGGGCAGGCATTGCTAGGTACTGAAGTTACAGTAGAGAATGACAGACATCATCTCTGTTCTCACAAAGCTTAATGATCATGTTTATATTTCAAAGGTCACTCATGTGCAGAAAGTGGGTTGGAGGAAAACAAGATTGGAGCCAGAAGACTAGCTTAGAAGCAGTTTCAGAAATGCAAGGAAGGAGGTGGTTCTTAATCTTCATTGAACTTTTCTGAGTGGACAAACATTAGCAAGACTGTAGTATTTTGTATTTTCAGCAGAACTTGTTTTTTTTTTTTTTTTTTTTTTTTTGCGGTACGCGGGCCTCTCGCTGCTGTGGCCTCTCCCATTGCGGAGCACAGGCTCCGGACGCGCAGGCTCAGTGGCCATGGCCCACGGGCCCAGCTGCTCCGCCGCATGTGGGATCCTCCCGGACCGGGGCATGAAACCGTGTCCCCTGCATCGGCAGGCGGACTCCCAACCACTGCGCCACCAGGGAAGCCCAGAACTTGTATTTTGATTAGTGGAATAATAGGCACTCTTTGCCTCTCTGTAGATTTATAATTAATAATTAGTTTTGTTTTAATATTCTACGCCAACATCTGTTAGTCTTTGGCTGAGGAATGGCCACAGAGAGCCCTCAGACAGAACATTCAGGTGCTGGCAGTTGAAAGTTCTGTCCTGCACTGAAGTGATAAGAGTAAGATGGTATGGTTAGGGCACACATATCTGCTGTCCCCTGTTGGGGTGGACAGTGACTTCCAGATCCCCCTACAAGTTCTGGAAAGATCATGGAACAAAGAACATTATCTTAGCCCCATCCACATAGATACCTCTCTCAGCCATTTCTAACCAGCTGTATGGGTGTATACCACATGCTCTGGTGACCCACATTTTGAGAAACACAGCTCCTGTCCTTTGCATAGCATCTAGGAATAATAAACATTGGTTGAAATGGTGGACATACAGTTTGTTTATGGAACAAGTTTGTGTGCATGTTCTCTATCATGTCTGTCTTCATTTCACAGTTTTAATTTTTTCTCCTGTTAGCACTTGTCCTTCTGTGCTTAAGAAGTCTGGCTTCTCAGACTCACAGATGTAGTGAACAAACTAGTGGTTACCAGTGTGAAGAGGGAAGGGGAGAGGGGTAATATAGGGATAGGGGAGTAAGAGGTAAAAACTATTAGGTATAAAATAAGCTACAAGGATATACTATACAACACGGGGAATATAGAATATTTTATAATAACTATAAATGGAGTGTAACCTTTAAAATTCTGAATTACTATATTGTACACCAGTAACTTAAATAGTATTGTACAGCAACTATACTTCAATTCCAAAAAGAAGTCTGGCTTCTTTTGGTGCATTATCATTTAGCCATCCTTCCTCTAGGTTCTAACACCCCAGTGTATCAAAGATACTTTGATTCAATTTAGAAAATATTCCTGAGCGCCTACCATGTGTCAAACTCTGCCTTGAGTGCTGTGGGGGCCACAGAGAGGACTAGGAAGAACACTGGCCCTTCCTTCATAGAGTACTTCTTTTGACCTTTTCTGACTCCATTGAAATTTTCTTTAATCCTCTATTATTAACTCCCTAGTTCTACCCTCTCTAGCTCCCCACTGCCTCTGAAACATAAATTTCCAGGCTATGATAGACCGTTACATTAATGATCCCCAAAGAATCACACCATTCCCCAGGATAGCTCCCTCCCACAATGAAACTGAGCTTGGCCATGTGACTTGGTTTTGGCCAGTGGACATTATCAAACACGATGCAAACACAGGCTTGATAAGCATTGCAGCTTTGTCTCTTGGAATACTGCCACTGCCATGTGGGGAAGCCTGGTCCAGACTTCTTGAGGATGAAAGCTCCTGGAGAGAGAAGCCCAGCTCAGCCCAGCATCGAGTGGTCCTCCCAGCTAAATGCAGCCATAGGAGAGCCCAGGTAAGACCAACAGAGGAACCTCCCAGCCTTGCCACAGAATCATAAAAAATAATTATTGTTTAAGCCAAAGTTTTGGTTGTTTTGTTATGCAGCAGTTGATAACTGAAACATATGCCTATTTTCAAGGCCTTTCTCTGATTCTGTCATGGAAGAATTCCATTTCAGTCCTGAAGGTCTCCCTGCTATGCTAAGGTCTATTCTGCAAGAAGGAAGAACCTGGGCTCTGGCATCAAGGGCTTCTTGGCTACAGGGCTTTGGACGATTTACTTAACCTTTCTAACCATCAGTTTTCTGCATTAGAGCAGTATTTCTCAAAATGTGGTCTACTTGCATCAGAAATACCAGGCACATTTATTTAAAAAAAAATAGTCTTAAGGAGCTATTTTTATAATAGTCCAAACTGGAAACAATGTCAACATACATCAACTGGTGAACACCTATGATATATTCATACAATGGAATACTTCTAAGCACTAAAATGGACAGAACTACTGTTACATTAACATGGTTGAATCTCTCAGATATTATTTTGAGCAAAAGAAGCCAGACACAGAAGAATACATATTGCGTGGTTTTATCTATTTTAAGTCTCAGAACAGGCAATATTGATTTGTGATTATCAGACAAAACAAATTAATGAAATTAGAGTAGTGATCACCTCTGAGTGGGAGGTGGGAAGGACTGACTGAAAAGAGGCATAAGGGAACAGGCTGGCACGATGGAAATGTTCTGTATCTTGATTTGGGTGTAGGATACATGAATGCATGCATCTGTCAAAACATCAAACTGTACACCCAAAACCTATGCATTTTTATTTGAAAATTATACCTCAATTTAAAAAAGAGATGGCAGAAATCATGCAGATTTGGCCTGCCTTCCAGGCTGGATACTTAAATTGGCTTTCTCAAACTCCATCTCCTATATGGAGAAGTTGGAAAGCGGAGAACATATTTCCCTGGTATCCTCAGAGCTAGGCTTCTGGGTGTGAATTGGTTCTGCCACTTAGGTGTATTCATGAGAGATCTGGAAAGTGGAAAGAAGGCAATTCCACTTTGCCATCTTTCCATGGAGCTTCAGGTCAATAAATGGGCTCTGACAAGTGGGAGTGCTGGCAGGGGCCAGACTCCACACTCCACTGTTGGTGGGTGGCAGTGACAACAGTGACAGCCTAATAGACAACAGGGGCAGACTGATAGGTCAGCAGACATCTTCATCTCAGCTGCAGTGGAATGACCTTGAGACCAAAAGCCAAGTGGCTTCCTCTCCTTCAGCCCTTTCAATGATTTTGTAAGCACCTCATTCCTTGTTCTAAATCTCCTTCTGCTGGATATATCATTGGACAAGATGTAAGAATCCATGAAAGCCTAGGTGTGTGGTGCAAATACACGCTCCTCTTGAAAAATGTCAACCAAACTCATTCTTTCCTGCCTAACTTGCCATGGCTTGTGCTATTGCCATCAGGTGAAGCCAAACATGCTGCCTTAGCCACAGCTCTCTGAACTAGAGACTGGTAAAGGAGCCAAAGGGCACCAGACCTGGGCTGGGCAGAAGGGAGGCCAAATGCCCGAAAGTAGTTTGGCTGGATCTCAGCCAACCCTGCCCAATAGCCTTCGCACGTGGTCTCTCACATCAGCTCTTAGCCTGCTACAGTCCCTTCTCCATGGGGACTTTGAAATCTTTTAAGTTTGCAAATCAGATCATATCACTTCCCTCCAATGGCTTCTCCTTGTATTTGGGATTAAATTGTAGGCCCTTGAAAAGCTTAACCAACAAGGCCCCTGTGATCTAGTGTGCACCTGGTTTTCTGGCCTAATCTCACACTACTCTTTCCCTCACACCCATGCCTCAGATTAAGGTGGATTCCCTACTGTATTTCCCCTTGTACTTTTTCCTTGGAACCACTTTCACAACTGTAATTGAATAATTTATAATTACTTAATACTCCGCTCCCACACTAGATGTAAGCTCAATGAGAGCAATATTTGTGTATCTCGTTCATTATTGTATCTCTGGTACCTAGCTCAGTGCCTGGCACATAGCAGGTGCTCAATGAATTTTTATAAATGAAGAAATGAACTAATACATGCTCATACCGTCATTGGAAAAGCATCAGCCAGGGCAACCTTAGGTCTTTGTGGAGGTGCATTCAGCTCAGAACCAATGTGCCTATTTAAATCTGCAGGTTGACAACGCTCAAGATAAAAAAATAAGATCCTGGCAGTTGTGATGGGCAGATGGCAGAGTCCAGAGATCCTGGGGCCACTGGGCTGAGAGATTAGATTCAGGTGCAGTTTTTGTCTTAGCCTCAGAGTAAGACCAGAAACTAGTCCTATTGGTTCTCAGCTTCCTTGTCCACCCTTGCAGGTACCGTGTCTGGTAGTTGTCACCCACACCTCAGGAGGCTGCTGCTAAGAAGACTATGTGAGACATTAGGCACCAAAGAGTTTGAAAAAAATTAACCAGTTTCTGGTGGCACGCTTTATGGCCATAAGTACCCATTTAAAAAGAACAGATTCAGAGAAATCAAATAAACTGGACTCTTTGTGTGACTGTACCTTCTAAAGGATTTTAATTTACAAGGAAATAGAAGCACCCACAGTTTCCACCCAAAGCAAAGTCAGCGCTTATCACAGCTTAGAGGGTCCCAGAAAATTCCCTTAGCTCTTCTGAAGCTCCTCAGAAGCAAACTTTCCTCCTAGAGAAAAGGTAGAGGTAGAGGCTCCCTTTTTCTTGTTTCTCTCTTCTCATTCTTTATGGTTTTCCTGAAAAATATTCATCACACACCTACCATCGAAGCACTGTGCTGAACACAGGATATTTCACAGTCTTGGTTCCTGTAGCACCTGTAACTCAAGGGCAGGCACCCACTGAAAAAATTACACAAACCTTCCTAACAAATAATTCAATGACAAAAGAAGGACTGAACAGAAGTACTACGAAAACAAAACAGGGTAGGAACTGACCAGGTTTTAGAGGTCAAGAGAATATCCGTCTGCAAGTCATGGTTGAGCAGAGTTTTGAAAGATGGGTAGGAATCAAGTAAGCCAAGGGTTGGATGTGAGAGGGGCAGGCAGAAGGGACAGCAAGAGCAAGGACTCTGAAGAAGCACAGGCAAGTTTCCTGTTTGCCAGTGTTTTGTGTGCATCTTTGGTTTTATTTGCTGTTCTCGCTTTTCTCTATGGACTAGAATGATGGGACTTATTAAGCCTAAACATGATGTTGTAGGAAAACTTGGAATGCAAGTTCTGGGACCTGCGCACTAGTCATGATCTAGCCAAATCATTATCTGGCTTCTGTGTGTATGTATGACATCTTGAGTCTTTAACCTTTTGGGGCTTCCATTTCTTCATCTGCAAAATGAGTCTTAGAATAAATGATCTTTAGGATGATTCTAGGGACCTCGTATACTCTTCGAAGATTAACTGACATATGTTGGGAATTTACTGGACCTTTTTCCTCTGTGTATACCATGTTTCTAGGGTATGACCTCCCCTCCCCCAACCCCCAGAGCATAACTGATTGGTTTGAGGGTGGGAATTGACTCAAGCTGGGCCAATCAGATTTTATTCCTTGGGAATTTTAAACTAGGCTAGCTCCTGGAATGAAGGAGATAAAAACTGGGAGGTTGTAGGGAAACCACTTTCTTCCCACTGGGTAGACTAAGCAAAGAAAGGAGGACTTCAGAGAGAGAAAAATGAAATATATTGGCAGAATGAAGCTGCCTCGGCCCTGGCCCTAAGGCCAGCTGTATGCCTGCCCTTACATTCCACAAGACACCTCTATATCCTTTTAATAAATTCCCTTTTTCCTTTAAGCTAGCTTGAATTATACAGTGGATTGTAGCAGGTATTGTGTTTGTCTAACAATGTGTTTCCCCACCCCCCTCTTTGGATTTCCCTGGGGAATTCCTCCCCCAATTTTCATGAGGTTCCAGTAGGATAAACCATCATGGATACTCCCCTCAAGGGTAAGCACATGATCTAGAGTGGCCAATCAAGGCACCCTATCTGCCTGACCACAATGATTGGTTGGTGTATGGGCACATGAACCAAGGAAGGCCAATAAATGTCTTCCCCAGGATTGATACAGGGAGTTGGAAAGAGAAATTTTTTCTGCTGAGGTGGCTAAACTGAGATGATGTGCATTTGGGACTCAGCCACCATTTTACCTTCTTTGTGAAGAGGCCCTGTCTGCAGAATGACACCCAGCAGAAACAAGCCAAACCCAAGAGATGAAGGGAGAGAGAGAGAGAGGAGAGAGAGAGAGAGAGAGAGAGAGAGAGAGAGAGAGAGAGAGAGAGAGAGAGAGAGAGGGAGAGAGAGAGAGAGGGACCTCTGAAACATTGAACCTTAGACTCTATCCTGACTGAAGCCAGATCCATTCCTAGATTTTCTGGTCATGTAAGTTAACATATTTATTTCTTTGTTTAAGCCAACTAGAATCGGGTTTCCATCACTTGCAATCCAAACAGCCCTGACCCATATAAGTTCGTTTCTATTAACTTGCCTCCAAAATCCTAACTAAAGGAGCAATATAAGCAAACACAAGGTTTTATGAAATCTTGGAGTTTAGAAAACTGTCCCTATAGAATTAAAAAGACCATTATTTTGGCAGGGGCTCCCAATCCCATAACTCCTTCCACTCCACTTGCTGCAGATCCATCAGCCTTTGGTTTCTGTTATGGGTTAAACTGGGTTCTCCCCAACAACCCCCCCCCCCAAAAAAAAGATATGTTGAAGCCCTACTCCAGTACCTCAGAATGTGACCTTATCTGGCATTACAGTCACTGAAGATGTAATCGGTTAAGATGTGGTCACACTGCAGTAGGGTGGGCCCCAAATCCATTAAGACTGGTGTCCTTATAAGAAGATGGCCATGTGAAGACAGAAACCCAGAGAGCATATCATGTGAAGATGGAGGATTGGAGTGATGCATCTATAAGTTGAGGAATGCCTAGGGCCACCAGAGCTAGGAGAGAGGCATGGAACGGATTTTCCCCTCAGAGCTCTCAGAAGGAACCAAATCTGCCAATAAGATTGGTTATTGGTTGGCAATAAGTTTCTGTTATTTTAAGCCACCTAATTTGTGCTACTTTGTTGCAGCAGCCCTAGGAAACTAAGCCAGTCCCCAAACCATGACGCACTGTTTGGTTGATGGTCGCAGGTACAGAAGGTGCTGCACTCGCTGCCTCCCATCAAGGTTGTAATTTTATTTAGGTCAGAACAACTGTCCTTAGACCACCTTCCTATTCCACTACTCCCCTCTCAGTTTCCTTTTGCTCTAGGGAAACTGAAAGGCTAGATGAAAATTCTGATAGGGTGGCCCAGGTTCATCTCCAGTGGAATTGGGTTCAGAGCCCAGTTTTGAGGGACGCAAGCATCTGCGGAAGAGGGCGTTTATTGACTGGCTGTAAGGTGGGAATACAGAGACGATGAACCATGTGCCTTGGCAGAGCCAGCAGTGAGCCAGGCACCCACAACAGCTGGTACCCAAGGCCCCATTCCCAGACTTTGTCTGGGCAGTGTGTCTGGTAACCATCCTGGAGAACATGGGGCTTGTCCTTCTCTATTCCCAACAGCCAGCCCCACACTCCAACACTACCTCCCAGGGCACAAGAAAGGGAGAGGAGTGGAAGGCTAGACAAGAAGTGAAGCAAGTACAAAACCTGGCATCTCTGTTTCTAGGAGAGACAAACAGAGAGAAGGAGAGAAGACCCAGCTTGACTGCCTGTTCTCCACAGCAAACTAACGGAAGATGGAGATGAAAGGCACCATGCTGAGAGCCACATGGCTCTACTGGAGGTGGAGTCTCAGAGAGCTGGAGAGAGATTCAGAAGATGAACTGGTATCAAAATACTTCTCCTCTAGAGGTTTTCTTCTGAAAAGACAATAATCTCCTCCCTCATTTGCTAAGTCCTCACTCTACAAGTTGAGAGGACCCCCCTGACCTGGACACTATGGGCCCTTCCAGCTAATTGTGGGAGCAGCTGTTGAGTGCATTTTCAAGCCTCATCAAAGGGTGGGAGCATGGAGGGGAGAGGGTGGGAAGCCACTTTCCTATTGAAGGAGAATAACCTAAAGAACAACAAGGTGCAAGTTGTGGCTTTAGAAAAAAAAAAAAACTCCTCCTAGGAGATGTCAGATACTTGATTCCCAGCAACAGCTCCATTAAATTGTCATCTATTGATTTAGTATTCAAGTGAGGTCAGCTCTAAGGAGTAGATAAAGCTGTTCTTGTCCTTTAATCCAGATGGGTTTTGGTGACTGAGATTCCACAGGCAGTAAGTGAGTACAGGTCAGGCTTCTCTGCACAATGCAGAGAATGTCTCTCCCAGGCACTGTCAGTGACCAGCAGCCTCTTCTCTCTTTCCCTCACCCCACCCCAGACCTGTCCATGACTCAGGGGCCCTGTCCAGCCCGCACTCTTCTCTTCACTCACCTGTGAGCCCAACCTGAGCCCTCAGCTTTTAGAAATCTCTGGGTGTAGGGATGAGAGTGCTATGGGAGAGGATCACACCACACCAAGTTCTTCACCAGCTTGAGAAAGGCTGGGGTCTCCAAGGCCACCAGAGATGGTTCTTCAATGGAGATTGTCTTGGGGAGCAGATATAAAATCCTGGATCTGGGATTTTTTTTTTTTTGCATTGCTTTCAGTTTTGGATATACTACTTAAAAGTGTGTCAAATCTTGAAGGTGGAATTATCCTTAAAGACAACCCACTCCCACACCATGCCATGCACCAGCATAGGCCCAGTGAAAATTTAATCCCCCAAGGGGCACAGTAGCAGTTTGACCAGCTGCTCTGTCCCCAGCTTGCTTTCAAACTCCTGTGCCCCACCCTCACCCATCTGGGCATCTCCTTCTAGTGCCCACCCCATGAAAGTTTAGAGTTTCACTTTACTCCAGGTACATCTCTTTTGTGTTTTGCTAAAGGGTTTGCTTACAGTTGATAAGATAAAACAGGAAAGAAAAAAATGACTCAGTTTTATCCCCCTTTGCCATCTCTTTCTTTCCTGTAGACTCTATAAGAAAAAACTCAGTGGTCCAGAATTACCAGCATCCTTAGATGTACAAGTGATTCAAAAGGATACATCCATGGCCACTGCCAGTCTGGCCTCTGCAGGTTTCACTTGGTACAAGAGAAGGATGAGGCAAAGGTGGGGATAGAACCAGGCCCTTTTTGAGAAGGAATCAGCAGAGGGAGAGAACAGCAAGAAGGAAAGTCCCAAATATAGCTGTAGCCACCAGACACTCTCAGGCAATGGCGTGAAGGGCGCCCCTGCTTATGTAAATGAACAGGATCTTCCCAAAGTAATCATCTGTGAAGGTGAGACCCTTATTTCAACAGAGAAGCCCTGTGTTATAAATATTTAGGAAACCTTCTGTTGCCTATAGGATTTATACTTTTTTATGCTAGATGTCCAATGTCCTCAGCAATGGCAAATCTTTATCATTTCAGGACACATATGAGGACAGGAACAAGTCTAAAGTCATTGGGAGTAAAGCCTTACCAAGAAGCTGGGCAATTCCCTTTTAGGTCAAAATCTGGGTGTGGCTGGCTTAGCAATTATCTTTCTCTTATACCTTGTAAATTGCCCAGAAGGGAGGAGGCCAGGCTGGTGGGGCAATGATCATCATGCCCACCAGCCAAGAGGGTCTTGACAGTGTTAGGTCCAGTGGACCAAGTACATTTCCTAGCAGGGTCAGTGCCACAGAAAGTCCTTATCCTTTGAAGACCTTCACTTTTCTGGGTCTGTGACAGACTCATGTTTGGGCCTCGAGTCTTCTCTCCACCCCCCAGGTCCCACCCAGTTCCCATCAGCGGTACTTTGCCAGTTTTCCTCAAACCTTGTGCTCAGGGCCAAAAGGGATTCCCCCAGATGTCCTACTATGGCTTGGTGCCTCCTCCTAAATCACTTTGACAACAGAGAAGAGATAAAGCAAATAGTGAAAGTCCCCTCCCCAATCTTACAAGCCTAGGCTACTGCTAGTAACACCTAGTATGTTTCCTCCCACATGGTTTCTGTTGGGGGATTCCTTTAACTAAATCAATGCACATATTTTGAATGATAGCAAGAGTCCACTGCAGTGAGCACACTGACCCACCCACTGCAGAGCCTTAAGTAGGCTGCGATTACCTCAGGGCTGGATGGATTAATTTCTAAGTCTGTATATCTCTTCAAACAGCTACAACCCACACCAATCTCAGGTCCTAGCAGAACCCAGGTGGGTTGTGGGACAAAGGAGGCTATTCTGCTGGGCTGTCCAAGTGGCAGAGCCAGTGGTGCTTGCTAGTTCCAGCAGGCAATGGTCTAGGGCCAGGATCTGATCTAAACTCTGCCCGGTCCTAGCCGAGTCCCTCTGCTCTCCAACTTCCTCACCTGGTAAAGACAGAGGTGGAATAAGAGGAAGCCAGTTGGTAAGATGTCCAGGGAACTAATCTATAATGTAATGGAATAGAGAAAATTGTATTTTTTTAACATCTTTATTGGAGTATAATTGTTTTACAATGGTGTGTTAGTTTCTGCCTTACAACAAAGTGAATCAGTTATATATATACATATGTTCCCATATCTCTAAACTCAATTCATTTTAATCACAAAATTTCAGCTCTTTCTAGTATATTGTCATGCACACTACATTGTGTGTATGTGTACATGCACACAGATTTATAAGCTCTCTCTCTATTATTTTACTCTTATTCTATACTCTATATTCTTATTGTACTCAAACTTGACTAAAATGTTAAAGTTTATTATAATTTGCTTAAAATATGCTAGTTTGTCATAAATTTTCACATATACACCAAAGTACTTAATATGTTTGAGTCGTAAGAAAAAGATATAAATTTTATATTCAAATAATTTATCACATATTTTGGAAATACATGTGAATAATAAAGACAGTATATAAATATATATATATATTTAAATATTGAACTTTTTAGACTGGGGAAGTATAGAATGAATACAGGGTTAGAAGTGGCTATAGTCATGGAATTGAAGCTAGCAAAACGGTGTAACAAAAACAAATATACACTGCAGGGTAATAAAAGAGATGGTTTCACAAGTCATAAGGAATAAAGAAATTACAATATACACTGAGATCCTAAATTGTCTTCACTATTAGTAGGATCAGTTGAAGAGCTATAAGCAATGAGAAGCTGGTAAATTTTTAACAACTAGTTCACCAGGTGGGAAAAAAGTAAAAGCAAAAAGCCTGGATTCACAATGGGTTAAAGACCTACATGTAAGGCCAGACACTATCAAACTCTTCGAGGAAAACATAGGCAGAACACTCTATGACATAAATCACAGCAAGATCCTTTTTGACCCACCTCCTAGAGCAATGGAAATAAAAACAAAAATAAACAAATGGGACCTAATGAAACTTAAAAGCTTTTGCACAGCAAAGGATACCATAAACAAGACCAAAAGACAACCCTCAGAATGGGAGAAAATAGTTGCAAATGAAGCAACTGACAAAGAAGAAAATTCTATTGATCAGCACTCTGCTTAGGGAGCACCCTGAATGTTGTTTAAAGGAATATACTGAAAAGCTGCCGGATGTTAAAGGGGACAGGAGAACGTTTCTATAGTGCATATTTGCCTTGGCCTGCCCAGTATCCATCTTCTTGTCTTTTGGCACCAGAAGCAGTATTTTCCTTGGGGAATCACCTCCCCCACTCTCAGTGCAAATGGTATGGGAGCTTGACTCCCACAAGGCTTGATGCCATCTGGCTGTAGGAATTGGCATGTGACCCAGGCGTGGCCAATAAGAGCAGCAAATCCCCCTGGTTATATATAGTAAGTGATTTCTGGTTGGGCAAGTGACCCAAGTCAATTCCATGATGATCAACTCTTTGGGGACACTGCTGGGAACTGTTAGGGAGATTCTTTCTGTTGGGGCTGCTGAAAGGATAGGACGTAAGCCAAGAACTGACAGGCTCTTGCCACCGTCAGTGAGAAGACCCTGGTGGAGAATGAAATAAGGGAAAAAAGAACAGAGATATGGAGCAAAAGTGATGCGTTTTGATGACATCATTCAAGCCCATGGATCCAGCTATGCCCAAAGTGAGATACTTCCCTGGACTTTATCTTTAAATGATCAATACATTCCCATTTTTTCCTTAAACCTATTTGTTTTCAGTCCCTTATGCTAAAAAAAAAAAAAAAAATCCTGACTAATATAACTTCCAAGGGGAATGCTTGGGCTGCAAAGATGATAAAGCAGGGCTTTAGTTTTGCTGACATGTTTAAAAAACTGGGATGCTACCTCTAGCATTCTGCTTTTCTACCCTTTCTTCACAGGAGTTATTTCTTTCATCACTTCAACTCTAAATCTGGACAAATATTTAAGAATACCGATTTGAAAGGGCATAGAGGTATGACCTGCTAGAGACACATGTATGTCATGGTTTGGAGCTAATGGAACCAAAAGCTTTGTGTTCATGTTCCAGTTTCTCCACTAACCATGTGAACTTGATTAATAAGTCTCATAGCGTCTTTAAACCTAAATATATGTGCCTGTGAGGATGAAATGAGATAACGTTCGTGGAAGTGTTTTGAAATCCATAAAGGAGTGACAATTGTGAGTCAAGGAAATCTGAACACTTGCCACCTTGGAAGGCTGCTACTTTGTGGAAGAAAACATTCTGAGGGAAGAAAGCAGCACTTTCTTCACCTTGAAGCAAGGAGGCTGAGCTTGGAAACATTTTAGTATCAGCAGATTGTGATGCCAAATGGAACTTCATCTCTTTGAATGATTATTGAGAATAGCTGAATAACTGAACTGACCTCCAGTCTTCCCTCTGCCTCTCTCTCCTAACCTACCCCTCCCCCAGACACAAGCAGACGGCCAAGGTTTGCGCCAAGAAGTTCAAACATTCCAGAACATTCCAGAACAATCACATGACCAAGATAGGTAACCAACAGGAGACTACTACTGGGCAGAAAATAATTACATACAACAGTCATCCCACTCTTTTCAAGAAAGTATGAGGGCCTCTTTTAAACATCTAAAATTTTCACAGACAGACCTGTTTCTACAAGATAGAATTTGTTGATTGAGAAAGCACTTCATGGAGTAAGTATGAATTCAGTGTTGCTTTAACATGAATTTGTAAATTATTCATAATAGCAGTAGTTCTTAACATTTGGTAAAGGAGTCGCACAAGAGTATTAGGAATTTGGTGTTCAGTCCCCTCAGTTCAGGGGCAAACAGATGAGACAAGTACGACAGCCCCTGAGGGACTGACCCCTGCTGTTCTCCCAGCAGCCCTCCCTGTTGTACCAAGGCTGTTTTCTTGCTAGTGTTAACTAAGGCACTCCCCACTCACGCCCTCCATCAGAGGTTTGGTTGTTTTCCAACTCCCGTTTGCACTCTTCTTCCTCTCAGGTGGGTGAACAGGAGTTCAAGTTTGCTTTGTTCTTTCCTAACCTGGGTCACGTTCAGGGCTCTGACTGAACCTTTGCTGCTATTTCACCTTCCGAACTCCCAAAAGACAAACCTCAGAACTGCAGATAGTACCCACTCAGGTTGTCAAGAGCTGCAAAAGCTTTTCCTTGACGTACAGCAACAACAGCTTTAAAAAGCACCCACTTAAGTTCTACATTTTAAAGACACTCAGAGTATCCACGCAGGCTCTTTCCTGGAAAGCCCATCAGCAGAGGAGCAGGGCCGGTAGGGGTTTGTTTTAAGTGCAATGTATCTTTTAAAATGCCCATTTAAAAAGCCCAATTCCTCTCCCCATTCCCAGGTTCACTGCCTTGAGGGCCCTGTCTTCACATCTTGGTGATAGCTGCTGAGAAGTGGTGCCCAGGTCAGAGTTCTGAAAATCCAGGTGTTTGGGGGCTCAGGCTTGGACTAACAGTATGGCCAACCTTTTCTCCGTGGTGCTCCCTCCCCTAGGGTTTCTCCCTATTACCAAGACTTGGGCTAAGCCTCCAGAAGGCTCTGGCCCTCTCTCTGAACCCCCAAGTCAGTAGAACTTCTACACACATCTTCTGACCCCTTCTTGCTGAGAGCTCAAGTGGGTTCTACTAACATGTTAAGGCTCTGAGCCAAGAAGGAAAGAACAGTCAGTGTGACTCTCAAGAAATTGGAGACACTGTAATTTATCACATGACACACAAAAAAAATCCCAGCCTAACCACATACCTGACCACTGTAATTCCCAGAAGCCCAGACAAGAAGGGAAGATGGTATGGGACTGGGTGGAGCCAGCGATTTGGAGGTCCTGTGTGTGCGTGTTGGTGCTGTAAGGTGGGGGAAGGGTCAGCCACCAGGTTCCCTACAACTGCTCGGCCTCTTACAAATACTCCCGTCAACAACGGAAGAGTTTATACTTTCCTAAAAAAATCCTACTAGAGCAAGTACCCCCAAAGTATGATCTGCAGAATAAGGGCACTACATGTAATACTTGTGTGGGGGGTGGGTAGGGTATGTAAAGGTCTATGTTCAAGTCAGTTTGAAAAGCAGTAGGCTAAAGAAAGAATTTCAGCTACAGGACTTCTCAGAGCTTCTGCTATGTTAGTGCACGTTGTGACCTCCAAACCTGGGCTAGAGATTGCAGCACTGTCTACACCTCTACTACGTGCTTTTCAGGGAAAGCATCCCATGATGATAGTGTACCACGGAACATGCTCTGGGAAGCACTACAGCAGACCTAATGTGATCTAATTTGGAGGTGAAGCACAGCGCTCTGACCCAGAATCCTGAAGAGAGGCAAGGTACAAGCAAGCCACTTAGGTAGCATCATGAGCAGACCTTGGACTTGAGATTCCTCTCCATCTGTGGCACTTCCTTTCACAGGCCCCAGCCACATCACAGGTAAGTTGCTTGTGTGTGTGTGTGTGTGTGTGTGTGTGTGTGTGTGTGTGTGTTTCTTTAAGGGAAGGTACAGAGGTATGGGACAAAGGGGATGCTTGATCTTTATTTGCCTTGGAGCTGATGGAAGATCACAGGAGTTGTACCTGAGATTCATAATATAAGTAAACATATACATACATAGAAACAGGTATATAACTATGAAAACAAAATAGTGCAAATTATTTGACAATAATAGAAATACCTATCATGCCCCCATCCTAATTCCTGTCATCCCTTATATATGTCTTCAGTGCTCTTCCAGGGGTAGCTTTTTACGTCATTGTCGTTGTCATCATTTTAATTCTTGTATTCCTGGCAATGGAAAAAAAGTCCTGATCTTCCTCCCCACTCCTGAATCTGTCTTTCCAGAGGCTGAGAAAGACAGAACCACGATCAATGGACATTGCACGGGGACCCCTCTTTCCTTTAGGCTGGCCCTTACCTTTCCTCCTGGTCCACAACCCACTTGGTGCTCCCATACCCAACTGGTCACTGCCATTCCTCCTCCCTCTGCGTTATCACCCTTCTAGCCCACTGGCTAAAATAATAAACTTTTGCCCAGTGTCCATATTAACTTTGGCCTTCTGGATACAATAGTCTTGCCTTTGTCAGGCAACATGTGTTGAACTGAATTCATCCTTGTCCACCCAATTCTATACCATAATCCTGGAAGATTTTGGATGGTGAAAGATGGTGGTGGGCAGGCAGTATTGTAGGATATCCTTTCAAGAGTATTCAGGGAATTAGGTTATGTAGTCTATAGTGGACAACTTCATTTCTGCCTTCCCAGTGTACATTCTCTTCTTTGTAAAAGCATTCAGATTTTCCTTTGGGAATCACTTTTCCTGCTCCTCTCAATCCACACAATTTGCGTGAGGCCGACATCCCTACCACTCCAGGGATGGGAAGAGGACCCAGATCTGGTCAATCAAAGCATTCTGGAGTCAACAGAGGGAGACACAATTCTGGGGGATTTTTTAAAAAAATATTGGGTAGAGAGAATCTGTCCACGAGGGTTGCTGAGAAAATTGAATATTAAAGAGAATGCCTGCTGGAGAAGGGAGAGACACCGAAAGCAGAACTGGGAGATGGGAGACAGTTGAATTCTGACAACATGCAGTTGCTGACATGGTAGTCATAGGCTACACTGTGGCCTGATGACACTGGAGCTCCTCAGTTTGGTTTGGCGGACACAGTAGCTCTAGGCTGACAGCCCTGAGGCCACCTGCCTGCTCACTTCACCCTGACTAGATGGGTCCTGTTGGAACATGGAGAACTTCACAGAGATGCCTGCAGGCCTCTTTTTAACTCTGTAACATCTGTCATGGGGCAGTTTGACCCCAACCCATGTACAGGTGCCATATCTTGCCTCCGGTCTTCTGGCTGAGTCCATCCAAGTACCAGAAGTAAAGGTAAACTCTATGACTCATGGAGACATTAACCTGTTAGGTAAAAGACTGCTTTGAATCCTCATCAGGGGGTTAACAGCTAAAAGGAATCCATTTAATACATAACCACTACATTTAATAAATCCTGTCGATACCAGGGTGGATGGCAGCTATTTCCTATTTTACAGATGAGGCGGAGGATCTGCCTGATGCCATGTGTCTACCAAACAGCTAAGATGCAAACATAGGTCTCATTCCTAAGCCTGTGTTACTTCTGCAGTGCTCTAGTGAAACTCAAGAAACCAAAATCTTTCCTCACAAATGACTGAATTCATCTTTTTTTTAAATAAAGGTTTTCAAAAATAACTTTAAAATCATAGCCACACCAAACTTTAAAAGATCAATCCGCTCCACACCATAACAGGTTAACACAGAGGAGAATTAAGCAACAACTGAGTGTGTGAAGTGTGAAGACAGGGGAGGCACCCAGGGGTGCATGAGAACGTATAGTGGGGTGGGCCCCGTCGGGGCGGGTCCCTCAGGAACTGCTGAGGTGCTAAGATTGCAGAGGTGGCTCAGGGAGGGGGGCTAAGCTAAAACCGCTTACGCGGTTTTACTTTGTAGGCCTCTTATGACAGCGTCGCCAAACCACACGTATTAAAATGTAGCCACATGCCAAATTTCTGAAAGGCTCTTTATAATTTTGCCTTTTAAATTGCTCGGTTGACCAGCAACCCATTTAATATATGATTAGCAATGATTCCTTGCAATCACTGCATGTGCTTGGGAATACTTGTGAAGAAACTCTCAACTATATTGTTCTCAATGTTTTAAGTTTGGAAATGTTTCATTTTGTGGATATTTAATTATTTTTGCTGTTTTTTCCATAAATTTTTTCCATAATTTGGAGCCAGTATTTTTTTTTTTTTTTTTTTTGCAAGCCTTTCCATTGGTTCTTCAAAACTTACAGATCTTAGGCACGATGGCTTTAATTGCCTAACGGGCAAAATAGCAGAGAGGTGGAAACAGAGCACGGAGAGAGAATGCAGGAAGTATGGGAGCCAAGTACACTCAGCATTTAAAACCGCCTGAGGTCAGTTGTCATGATCTGAAATTGGATCCCTGCAAGCAGCAAGCCAGGCACCATTTCAAAATATGCAATCCCCACCAATATCTTCCCTTGAAGACTATAAAGAGATGTCTTCAGGAATGTCCTACCATCCACAGATGCAGCAGGAACAGGAAGCTGCCTCTGCCATTCCCCTTCCTTTGGGGCAGCGTCTACTCCCAAGACAAGACCAGTTACCCAAACAGCCACCGATGAGTCTGGCAGCAGGCCCAGTACCCTCACGGCCGTGGTGACAGGGTATTCACAGAGTAGACACATGAAGTTGCCACACGTGTCATTGCTGGGCTTGTTCATTTAAGCTGGTCTCTAATTTCTAGAAATTCACCTGCCTTCATCAGTTTGAATATATGATTTCCCAAATCACAGCAGAAATTATTAACAAATTAATCAATCTGAAATTTTTGAAGTAAAGCTCTTTAAAAGGGTTGGGAATAGGGAAGAAACACACGAATAAAGAGTGTCCTGAGACCTCAGAAACATCTTGATGTTTAAAATAAAAATACTCACGCCAACTAACCTATCTGCCACCCCAAGTGAACAAATATCATGATGGGGGAGAAGTGGAGGAGGCAATGATGCACATCTTTCTGGTTTTGGGGGCACCATCTCACACATCCACCCTGATTTCCCAGAGGAAACCAAGTGTGGGGAGGTGAATTATTTATCCCATTACAGCTGGTTAGTAGCTGAACTGGGCCAGAAAGCAAGCTGGGCTACTTAGCTCGCGAGATCACCGTCACCTCCCCTGCAGACTCAACAGAAGGGTGTCAGCAGAGCAGGATCCACATCCAGAGCCACCAGTATCAGAAGAACCAGGAAGACAGGAAGTGGCCCATGTGTCAAAAAAACTCTGCCCTGGTCCATCCACAGGTGCTGACCCAAGGCCTGTGCCTTGGGGATGGGGTCAGGCTATCTGACCGTTAAGGGCCAAATGAGACATGGAATGAGAGGAGCCCCAGACGCAGGCGGCCCCCGACAAAATGACCGTTTTTATTTGCTTGGGTAAAGGAGTGATTTGGCTTGGCCTCTGTAAGATGCCAAGCACTGATAAATTGTCCCACTCAAATGGCTTCGTTTTTTTTTAGTGTTTATTTATTTATTTATTTGGCTGCGCTGGGTCTTAGTTGCAGCATGCAGGATCTTCACTTGTGGCATGCGGGATCTTCAGTTGCAGCATGTGGGATCTTGTTCCCCGACCAGGGATCAAACCCGGACCCCCTGCATTGAGAGCGCGGAGTCTTAGCCACTGGACCACCAGGGAAGTCCCTCACGTGGCTTCTTAGACCTAGCCAGCTAGAGTACAGAAAGACCCTGCTTGCCTACTGACATTCCTATTAACTGTTAGTCACTTCTAAAGAACAGGCCAGGTGGTCTAAACATGGAAACTCTGACTAAACTCAAGTTACTTCTCCCCTATTCTGGAGTCAGGTGAGGAACAACAGAGGTCCAGGCTGGGCACACAGGCTGCGGTGCTGCTTTCCCATTCACCACAGACTGGCTAAAATTGCCCACCAGCACATCCACACGTCTCCAGCAAAACACCAACAGGTAAAGTCAGTGGAACGCCACATTCTAATCCTCCCACCGTGACCAATACCCTGGAAAAATCCACTTCTGCACCCTGCCTTGGTCCCCTCACCTCACCCAGGTGAATCCCACCCCCACCTTGGGCATGGTTAAAACTGAAGCAATCCCTTAGTTTCCTGGTGTTTCCTTTTCTCTATCTACCTTCAATTTTGTCCACTTCCATAGGCCTCCTCTACTCCAATCTGCTACTTCCTTCCCTGCCTTTTAACACCCTCAACACTTCCACTCAGTCACCACGAAACTAACTGCCAGCACTGGCCTCACCTTGGAGCCTCAAACACAAAAGACCTAGCAGAATGGCCACCTCATGATCTTTCATTGTAGCATGACAGTGAGGACAGGCACCACGGTGCAACCTAAGTTTTGGGGCTTTTTGGTTGGGTCTGTAATCAGTGATGTCCTTCACCACTTTTTATCAGAAAAGATAAGACAAACAAACAAACCATGAGGTTCAGCTGCCCTCGGAGGGCAATCTGGATGTCAGCAGTGCCTCCAACTGCTCTTTCCCCATCGGTACGTCATGTTGCAATACCCCAGCTTCCCCCTACCCTTATCAACTGTCTTGATGAAGATGGTAGATGATCATGATGGAGGGACGCTGGCTGGTGTTCACAGAGAAGGACAGTGAAAAGACAGAAGCAGGGCCTGGTACATGACAGGAAGGCAAAGGCTGTGATTCTGCCATGAGCCCCAAAACATCACAGATGTATATGTCTTTAAAAAAAAAAAAATCACTAGTCTCGCTGAACTCAGAGTGGTCTGTCTCTGTCAGCAGAGAGGAGTAGACAGGTCAAGATAGAAAGCCAAGCCCCAAATGCTGGAATCTCCCATCAAACTGCACCAGGGGTAGCTGAACCAATCAGGAGCTAAGCTAAGAATAAGGCAGAGAATGAAGGAGCGGAATATCACTAAGATGTACCAGCAACTTCTGCCCAAAGAGTGCAATTGCTTCTCTTGGGCACCTGAGAAGGGGCTGGCAGTAGGCTGTTTAAATAAATATTAAATTTGTCCTCCTATTGGCAATAGCATCACCACTACCACTCCAGAAGCAGCTGTGCCACATGAGGGCTGGGACACTTCCGTGTTTACAGCAGAGAGGGGCACACGTCCCTTCTACTGCTTGCAATGATCTGCCTGGAGTCTACATGCCACCCTAAACTGACCAACAGTACCATTTCCAGAGCTTGTCCCGAGGGACAGGAAGCCCCTGCAGGACACAGCCAAAGCTCCATGGTCCCTTAGTTCTGTATCTGAGCACGGGCAGATCTGGATTCAAACATCAGCAGCAGTAAATAAAACTGCAGTATGTGTGGCAGGCAGAATTCTCAGATGTCCAAGAGTCCTGGGCCCTGGCTATTCAAACACTAATCTAGGTACTGCTGTAATGAGATGACCTTAAGATAAGGAGATTACCCTGGTATCACAAGAAGTCAGATTCAAGCATGAGGAGGATTCAATGCCACAGAAGGATTCAGTGCATTGTTGTTGGCTTAAAGATGGAGGGAACCAAGTTGCAAGGAATGCAGGCAGGCTCTATAAGCTGAAAATTGTCCCCTGCTGACAGCCAGAAACAGGGACCCCAGTCCCACCACCTGAATTCTGCCAACAACCTGAATGCGGTTGGAAGCATATTCTTGCCCAGAGCCCAGCCTGGCTAACACCTTGACATCAGCCTTCTGAGGCCCTAGCCAGAGAACCCAAGCAAACCTACCAAGACCTCTGACCTACAGAACTGTGAGATGATAAATGGTATTCTTTTAAGTTGATAAGTCTGTGGTAATTTGTTACGCAGCAACAGAAATCTAACACACTACGTAGAGCTCTCAGTAAGTAGAGAGCCACAGTTCAAAATGGCCTGACCTCCTTCAGTGTTGGCCCTTCACCTCCGCATCCTCCCACACCCCCAGACATGAGAGCACAGACTCCTTCTGGACCCCTCTTACTGAAAAGGAAAAGGGTAGCAAGAGAACTGGGGAGGTAAAGACCTTTCCTTACTTCAAAAGCCCACCCTAGGTGGAAAACACCAATTGGAATCCTAATAGAAAGAAATCAGATATTTCCCCTTCTACCAATTCTGACCCCTTACACACACCACACGTAGCCTCTATTAGTTGCAGACGAAACCACCACAGGTCCTGAGTGTTCCTGCACATTCTTGCTGGGGAGGCCTTTACCACAACACTTTCTCATCATGTGCTCATAGCAAGCAATCTTGAGGGGTGAAGTAATGTCCCCATGTGGAACAAAGAGCAGGCTTGCTGTACGAGGTGGAGTGCCCAAGTGTGCATGTTCCTTGGCTCTGATGTAAACCCCCGGCATGCATGGCATCTACCTGAGGCCCCTACACATCACCAGTGTGGGACTTGGGGAGAAAGAAACCAATACAAACATGAAGCTCATGCTGCTTGCTGTGCTCTGAGTAATAAAGTTCTTTGTCTCTGACCTGAGATATCCATTTCTTCTGCTAGCATCCATGAAACAGTAATAATCTAACTTATTAGCTTGCAAGTAGGGTGAAATTCTAGACTCTGACACTATTACACTTAGATCTTTTAAATCAGGAGATCTACTATCTTTACATTATCAATTTCAAAAGAACAAAATACCCTTTTTAAATTTTTCTTGTGGCGATAATAAAATCTACATCACTGGGCTATTGTGGGAATAAAATGAGAAAACACATAGCACACCTGAGATACAGAAAACATCCAATAACTTTAGTTAGATCCCTGCTCTCCCTAGTCACTCATCCTCCCCCAAAATCCACATACAATGAATCAGATGGGGAGCAGTATGTCTCCAAGATAGCAGTCCACTCAGAAGACAAGGGATAAAATAGTCTACTACACCAATTTCTGACATTTGCATAAGACTGCACTACTCATAAAGGGCTTCCACCCATATTATCTGAACCAAGGTTCAGAGAGGTCAGTCCCTGCAGAACGAACGAACAGTAACTCCACAGGTCTGGAAAAATAGCCATATGGCAGAAGCCTGGGGATGTGGGCCGAGGAAGCATTGCTGAAATGCAGCTGTGATGTTGTTCTAGCAGCACGACTGTATCCTGAAGGCACACTCTTCATCCAGGTAAGCCAAGGGAGCTCCCATCATGACTAGGCCTCCTGAGGAGTGTCTGCCTTGGAGAAATGGCTGGAAACCACAAGATAGAGAGTTGTCTTTTATTCGGATATCCTGAGGGTTTTTAAATGGAACATTTTAAAAGTCCTTAATAAAAGAGGCCATCCTGTCCTGGATGAACTTGGTCCCTTTGGTTCCTTGGCAGCTTCTGCTGTGTCTAGAGGCCTTGGGGCCTTTCATCTTGTGACAGTGTCACTTGAGGGTCTTGCTGAGGTTGGAGAAGCCAATGCCAACACAAGTCATCAGCACTTTATCCCCTCCCTTGAGTTCTTCACCACATGGCTTGGTTTCAATTTTAAACATAATCTGGAAAAAGCTCTTCAAATGCCGCAAAAATTCTATCCTAAAAAATAAAAATAAAAATTTAAAAAAGGGAGGGAGAAATGAAAGAGGAATTCGGTTTTTAAAAAATTCTTCTCCAGCCTAGAACTGAAGCTTTTAATTTCCCAGATCAGGAGGAATAACTGAAATTAAGAACTTCTATCAATGCTGATTAAACAGCATTTGTTTACAGCCTGCCAGATTCCAAAGATGATTTTAAACAGCTTGCAGCGAGTCACACAACATAAGGCAAATTAAATAAAGAAAAAGAAAGAAAAAGGTTAGAGGTTAGTCCTACACATGCATTAGAATGGACATGAATATGCCATTAATCTTCAAGAGGCTCATGCAGAGAGGGAAACACGTGCTTTAATGAGTCACAGTATCATGAGATTAAAACCAAGCAGAGAGACTGCTGCTGACGCTGAAAGAGAGAAGTCTCTCTCTCCATTGTTCAATCCCGACAGCCCTTTCATTCATTCAACAAATATTTATTGAGTGCCCACTATGTGCCAGGCACTGTTCTTCATGCTGGAGATATTGCAGTCAACCAAAAATCCCTTCTCTCATGAAGCTTTCAATCTAATCCTTGAAATATATATATACTTCCTCCATAGTCAGAAATTTAAATAAAGTAAACAAGGCAGATGAGAAGGAAATGTAGGTATAAAATATTTGTGTGTATATGGCAGAAGGCAATACTAAATAAGGTGGCCAGGGAAGTGCTCACAGTAAACATGCAGAGGAAGTTCAAGGGGCTCTTTCTAGTCATCTCCCTTAAGACAGAGCGATGGCTTCACCCCAAGAGTACCTTGGGAACAGCAATTCCGTGGAAGGACCATGGTACTGGTCTGGCCTAGCAGATTCAGCATCAACCCAGCTACACTGATGATAGGACTCACCTGGAGAGTTCATTTAACAAGCAGATTCCTGAAGGTTTCAATCAACTGGCAACTGGTGGAGAGCAAGTGTCCATGTGGAAGAGCCCAGAATCACAGGCCACATGTCCCCTCCTCACCCCTTACCAGGCCGTGTCTCCCCAGGGCACAGGGGCCAGAATCCTCCCTGGTGATTCTTAACAGTCCAGTTTGCAAAACACTGGTTTAGTTAAGAACAGGTGATCTGCACATCTTTAAGGAAGTAGTTCAGCAACCCTGTGTTGTGCTGCCTCCCGATCAAACCATCCAAACAGTTCTCACCCAGAATGTGCATGGAATCACCTGAGGAGCTTTCAAAATACTGATCCTGACATGCAGATCAATGGAACAGAATTGAGAGTCAAGAAATAAGCCCACACACTCGTGGTCAACTGATTTTCAAAAAGGTGCCAAGATAATTCAAAGAGGAAAGAATAATCTCAACAAATGGTGTTGTAACAACTTCACACGCAAAAGAATGAAGCTGGACACTTTCCTCACATCACACACAAAAATTAACTCAAAACGGATCAAAGACCTATATGGAAGAGCTAAAGCTATCAAACTCACAGAAGAAAACAAAGGAGTAAATCTTCATGATCTTGGGTTAAGCAATGATTTCTTAGATACAGCATCAAAAGCAGAGTGATAGGGCTTCGCTGGTGGTGCAGTGGCTGAGAATCTGCCTGCTAATGCAGGGGACACGGGTTCGAGCCCTGGTCTGGGAGGATCCCACATGCCGCGGAGCAACTAGGCCCGTGAGCCACAACTGCTGAGCCTGCGCGTCTGGAGCATGTGCTCCACGACAAGAGAGGCCACGATGATGAGAGGCCCGCGCACCGTGATGAAGAGTGGCCCCCGCTTGCTGCAACTAGAGAAAGCCCTCGCACAGAAATGAAGACCCAACACAGCAAAAATAAAGAATTGATTAATAAATTAAGGTTTCGGGCTTCCCTGGTGGCGCAGTGGTTGAGAGTCCGCCTGCCGATGCAGGGGACACGGGTTCAAGCCCCGGTCCGGGAAGATCCCACATGCCGCGGAGCGGCTGGGCCTGTGAGCCGTGGCCGCTGAGTCTGCGCGTCCGGAGCCTGTGCTCCACAACGGGAGGGTCCACAGCAGCGAGAGGCCCGCGTACCGCAAAAAAAAAAAAATAAAAAAAAATAAAAAAATAAAAATAAATTAAGGTTTCTTTCAAAAAAAAAAAAACAATTAGAAAAAAAAGCAGAGTGATAAAAGAAAAAATGGATTAACTGAACTTCATCAAAATTAAAATCTTTTCTGAACACTATCAAGAAAGTGGAAAGACAACCCCCAGAATGGTAGAAAATACCTGCAAATCATTTATCTGATAAGGGTCTGGTATCTGGAACATATAAAGAACTCATACAACTCAGTAATAAAAAAACCAAATAACCTAATTTTAAAATGAGCAAAGGATCTGAATAGACATTTCTCTAAAGAAGATATGCACATAGCAATAACCACATGAAAAGATACTCAACATCATTAGTTACTAGGGAAATGCAAATCAAAACCAACAGAAAGGCTACGATCAAAAAAATAAAGATAATGGGCTTCCCTGGTGGTGCAGATCATTAGTTACTAGGGAAATGCAAATCAAAACCAACAGAAAGGCTACGATCAAAAAAATAAAGATAATGGGCTTCCCTGGTGGGGCAGTGGTTGAGAGTCCGCCTGTCGATGCAGGGGATACGGGTTCGTGCCCCGGTCCGGGAGGATCCCGCGTGCCGCGGAGTGGCTGGGCCCATGAGCCGTGGCCACTGAGCCTGCATGTCCGGGGCCTGTGCTCTGCGGCGGGAGGGGCCACAACAATGAGAGGCCTGCGTACCGCAAAAAATAAATAAATAAATAAAAAATAACAAAAGTGTGGGTGAGGATGTGGAGAAATTAGAACCCTCAAACACTGCTGGTAGAAATGTAAAATGGTACCATCACTGTGGAAAACAGTCTGGCAATTCCTCAAAATGTTAAACAAGGAGTTAGTTACCATATGATCCAGCAATTCCACCCTAAGGTATATACACAAGAAAAATGAAAACATACATCCACACAAAAACTTGTACACAAATGTTCATAAGAGCACTATTCATAATAGTCAAAAAGTACAAACAACTCAAATGGCCATCAATTGATGAATGGATAAACAAAATATGGTTTATCTGTACAATGGAATATTATTCAGCCATAAAAAGGAATGAAGTACTAATACATGCTACAATATGGATGAACCCTGAAAACATTCTGCTAAGTGAAACAAAGCCAGTCACAAAGAACCGCATATTGTTTGAGTCTATATGAATTGGACAGAACAGGCAAATCTATTATAGTGACAGAAAGCAGATTAGGGGTTGCCTAGGGCTGGGGGGAGTGAGAGGAATCAGGAACAACTGTGAATGGGCAAAAGGGTTTCTTTCCGAGGTGGTGGAAATGTTCTAAAATTAGACTGTGGTTACATTTACACAACTTTGTGAATATACTAAAAACCCACTGAACTGTACTCTTTAAATAGGTAAACTGTGTGGTATGTGAATTATATCTCAATAAAATTGTTTAAAATAACTATTTTATTTGTGAAGTTAAAAAAAAAAAAAAAGAACTGATACATGGCTCCTGTCCTCACACAGTATATACCAAACTAAGTATAAAGCCTACTGCGACACATTTTCCACCCTCTCCTGTCCCTTTATCCTAGTTAATCTTGTCAAAGGAGGAAAAGGCAAAAAGGGGAAAAGAAAGTCTGAACAATTCCGCATCCTGTCTGCCCGAGATGGGCTAAGAGATGGAACAGTAACTAGCCTGGATAGTAGGAGTCCCGGTGATGGCTGCATGCTCACAGAAAAATTCCTCACTTCTTTGCTCTCTCTTCCACCTTGGATTGTGCTACTTCATCTCCATCTTTAAAATAAAGTCCCATTTGCCACCTATTCTACGAAGCCTTCTCTAGCCAGTAACCCCTCTGGGTTTCCATAGCATTCTTGGCTCTGCTTATGGAGTCTAATGAAATGCTCATGCATAACTGTCTCACAATTGCCCTCACCCCGCTCTTGGTAAATTATATAAGCACCTCCAGGGCAATGACCTTAAACCCATTACACCTGCTAGGCACTAATATATAAGGCACTCAGGAATGGGGCACCCAACAGAATGTGGAGGTTAGGGTTTAGGGATACTTTTGAGAAATGACTTCAACATTCTTAGCAATTAAGGGAAGTCAATTCTTCCCCTGCTGGCTTTCCCATTTTACTAACCAATTGAAATTTTCAGGTTTTTGCCCTGTCCCAGCCTCACAACCTCCCTAACCCTGCCCTAGGAAAGAAAGAAAACAAACACATCAAAAAACCCCATAGATAAACAGTCCACATCTGTGGGCATAGCTTCCGGCTGGCAGCAACGCAGAAAAAGCCAGCCATCTCACCCACTTGTCTGCATTCTAAGGAGGAAACAGCCTGTTCTCTCTCGCTGCTGCCTCAGTTCTAATACAGGCCCAAGGCACGCTCTGCTTCCAGAGCCTCCCCAGCCTACTTCATACTTCACCCTGAATCATTCAACTGTGCTGGAAAAACCAGACACCCTCCCCAGCTGGCAGAATTCGTAAGAGGCCGCAGCCTCCCTCTGATCTCTTGGAGAAGGAGGGGAGAAACACAGGCTTGAGTGTGCAGGCCTGCATAGTTGCAGCTTTGGGGTATTTGTAGCCTTTGGAATCGTTAGAAAAAGCAAAGTCAGTTCCACTTTTTACATAATGTTCTGCCAACCCTTCAGCCTGTTTGAGGAAGACTGTGTAAGGACTGAGTTAAGGTACATTTCATGATGCCCTCCACCGCCAGCCCCATTCTCCCTAAGTCTCCTGTGGCTGGGACAGCAAAAAGCAACCATGCTCAGAAGCTGAGAAATAACCTCAGGCGATATGAAATACTAACAGTATCCTTAAGAAAATGAAAACCAAACAGAATAAACTCACCCACATCTATATGCAGTTGAACAAAGTCAGGTCCCGGGCCGGTCCGTGTCCTTTTCCACAGCCCCACGTGGGACCGCTCCCCTTTCTTTCTCTTCCAAACACCATACAGTAGACCCACACTTTCTAGACACAGTCCCCCGGCCACAGAGCCAGGCAGAAGAGGCACCCCCGGGACACTGAGGGCAGCTCTGCTCCTCTACAGATAATCCCCGCAACAGTGTGACTGGAAGATTTTCAGACTAACCCTTTTAGGCAACTGGGACTCCTGACTTATGAGAAGTATCCTTAGTGAGCTTTCTTCCCCCAGAACAAAGAGATTTATTATTTTTTTTAAATGAAAAAACAAAAAACCACCAACAACCTACTTTTCATGAACACCTCCAGTCCATCTGACAAGCAGGTTTCAGAGAATCCTGGAGCACAGAGGTAATTTTTCCTGTGTATTTTCCAAGAGCGGGTTGTTCCCACCACCATTGTTGGTCAACAGGTGAAGGCCACTGGGCTCACAGTCATCTGCCCATTGGATCCCAACTGCCTGGAACTTGCCAGGTTGCCTGGCCCTGCCCCTTAAAATACAGCCCCTCATACCAGGTCCCCCTCTGAAGGCTCCTAGAGCATGGTGCTGACGGGGATCATGACGCGCTCTCTCTGGCGGCTCTACAACAACAAACCATGACAGAGGGTCCCGCCTCCTGCTCCACCAAGCCACTTGGACACTGGGGTCAACTACTTCTTAGATCTAAGGAGTTGCTCTGCAAATTGAGGGGATGGAAGATCTGGGGGTGGGAAGAGAATCTGCTCAACAGAGCCCCCCGTAGTCACTACACGGCATCTTTTAAATATATTGGTGGTACTTTTTCTGCCGAAGAGCTGTTTTCCCAAAGACCAGCTGACCTCTGCTCCAGGAATGAAGTTATTAAACTCCGTTATAAAGGCAGCAGGAAACAGAGAGCCAGGCTGGCTGCACTCTCAGGAGACATGGATCCCAGGCCAAGTTCAGCCAAGAACTCACTATGAGCAGGTGACTGACCTCCTTGTCATCTGAAAAGTAAGGATATCACTTGTTTTACCATATGCCAAATATGTCCTGCGGCTCAAAGAGCATAATAAAGGAGACTGGGCTTTGCAGCATTTAAACCATTTCCCAGATGTAAGGTGGCATGTGCTGTGCTGGCTCCCAGAGAGGAGTTGGGCAACTGAACCCGAAGAGCAGCATCTCATTGATCTTCACATCACTGTGCTACACACTGGGTGAGCCAACTACCCCGATCAGTCCGTGTTTGACAAGGACCCTGGGCTCTCGCTCCCCAGCACGTCACAAAAGTGAAAAGAGGTCATTTATTAAAACTAGAATAAAACAAAGTGACGTAGTTTATTTTAGACTTCCAATGAAAGACAGAAGGAGATCATTTTATGACAATTTGAAACAAGGATTCTGAAAAGATACAGCAGGGCACCCTGGGCTCAGGCAGGGAGGTACCTGGAGTCCAATAACATGTGTGAAATCCCAGCTTTTACTAAACATCACAGTGGGTCAGGGAAGCATGCATTCTGGATGAGATGTCAGAGTCTGAACCCCAGTTGCTGACTGTGTGACCCTGGGCGCAAGACTTGACCACTCTGTGTCTCAATCCGTTCACCAGTAAAATGGAGTGTAGCTGCCTTCATCACTTTACCACCCCTTGTGGGGTTATCATGAAACCTGAAAGAGTTCATGTTTGTAAAGTACGTAAAACAACATCTGGCCCACAGCGAACACTGTTAAGTATTGTTAAATAAACATCCACTTACAGAATTCGCAGCAACAGTAAATAAGATGTGTGTAGTTTGTTTAGTAATGTAACTGCAGGAAGTTAGTCATAAATTTAAATATTAGTGGATACAGGGACTTCCCTGGTGGCGTAATGATTAAGAATCCGCCTGCCAATGCAGGGGACACGAGTTCAAGCCCTGGTCCGGGAAGATCCCACAGGCCGTGGGGCAACTAAGCCCATGCGCCGCAACTACTGAGCCTGTGCTCTAGAGCCCGCGAGCCACAACTACTGAAGCCCACGCGCCACAACTACTGAAGCCTGCGGGCCTAGAGCCCGTGCTCCACAACAAGAGAAGCCACCGCAATGAGAAGCCCACGCACTGCAACAGAGTAGGCCCCGCTCGCCGCAACTAGAGAAAGCCCGCGTGCAGATACGAAGACCCAACACAGCCAAAAATTTTTTAAAATAATAAATAAATAAATAAATAAATTTTAAAAAAATCTTTAAGAAAAATAAAAATAAAAATTAGTGGATACAGATTTAGATAGCTGAGCAGACGATTTACAGCCGACTTCAGGCCTGAGGTTACCCAAAGCAAGTTTACCAGGTCTCCTGGTGTTCAAAGTGAACTTCACAGGAGACTGGACATCCATGTGCATCCAGCACTGATGGAGCTCTGCCAGGCACACCGCGCTGCTGGGAGAGCTAAGTGCCCGACCTCGTTTAAGCCTCGCTCCACCTTCACAAGCTCATGACTTCAGGACCATTCACTTTCTCTGTGGATGAAACTGAGGCTCAGAGATGCCAAAGACCTTGTCCATGGTCTCCCAGTGCTGCAAAGTAGAGCCAGAACTGAAATCCAGATAGGCTGGACTCCAATATCTGTGCACTGGCAGAACGCAGAAAGTTCCGATCACCGCAGTGTCTGATCATAAACCATTTCTGAAAGTGCTAATTAAGATGCTCGTTGATATATACTCCTACTTTCAAATAAAGAATAAATCATCCTTAAACTGTAACATTAAGTTTTTTGAGGGGAAAGCAGAACCACCATCACTAATTGTAAACCACCTAAAACTCAGCAAATTGAAAAGAAATAGATTCTCCACATACCAGCATGTTATCCAATACTATTTTATTCTACTGAAAAAAAAACCTCTCTGGCCTTCCCAAAGAATTTCACACATATAGACTTACTTTCTCAAATAACACAGAAAACCATTACCAGCCACGTCCTGCAGTAAAACAGAGAGAAGAGGAAAGGGGAAAAACAGAAAGATCCTTATTTTCCAGAAAGGGTTTGAAAGCAACACTGCTAGAAAACACTATCCTGCTTAATCCCAGTGCCCTGTAAATAGACATTTAAAAAGCTATTTATACAAATCAAAACATGCAAACTGCCAGAAAAAATACATTTCTTTAAACCAAGGAGGGTCTTGCTTCTGGTTTTCTTTAGAAATCTGAGGTTACAGAAAGCAGATTTTTATGATTTTAACTGCACATAAAAATACGTGTGATATTATGGTCTGCAAAGGTCTTGAATCCAACTAGGATAAGCTGTTCCCTCACCATGATCATCCTGACTGTGGATTCTGTCCTTTTCACCCTTAACTGTATGCAAACGCATGATGATAATTTTGCCTGTCCTGGAGCACGCCTATTTCTTCCCACCTTTGCCCTTCATCTCTTTGGGCTTCTAGAGCTTTCCACAATGATTATAGGCAAGAAGGTCCCAAATAGATACTGCTTTCAAAAAGAAACTCCCTCCTCCTCCCTTGTGCTAGCTTACTGAAAGAAGGGAGGCTGCCCTTTCCAAGCCCCTGGCCGCCCCTCTTGCAGGAAGCCCTGGGGCGGGCGGAGGGGTGGGGCAGGTAATCCAGAAGAAGACTGTCTTGCAAGTCCCAGCCCCAGGGCTCAAAACACAAAATTTTGCAATTTGTCCCACTCCTGTAAAGCTCCATTCAGAGCAGACCACTTTGTTTTCCCAGGAGATGTGTAATTTTAGGCAAGGTTTCTGGAAGACAAGACACTGTAATTAATGTTTGTTGAGGGGGTGTGTCAAGGACACAGGAACTTTTAAAAATGTCCAGTCACATCTTGATGGTCTCCAAAGAGTTTGCTGACTTAAAAAGAGTATACAAGGCCCTGTAGCCAAACTGAAAAAAAATCTCTAAAAGCAAAAAAAAAAAAAAAAAAAAAAAAAAAGTGTCAAGGAAAAATAAAAATATACATTCCATTTTTCACATAATGTTCTGCCAAACCCCATGCCCCACGACCACACACATTTCTAGACACCGCCTCATGCTGTGTGAGCAGCCAGGCCTTCTGCTGTCCTGAAGCCAAGGCTGGGAAAGCAGCAGCCATGAGACCAGCTAAGAGGGTGAAGGGTGCTGTGGCAGCCACACAGCTGTCAGCCACTTCCAGCAAACTCGCTGGGAAGCCAATCTCTACACTTAAGGTGCTGTGCTCCCAGCCCTCACCACCTCTCCAAGTGCCTTAACTACAAAGTCTCTCTCGGCAATGTTGATTCCAGATGTTAGCATGCCACTTCGGATTACTCAATTTCAGGTTTCCTTTCCTGTGAAACACCTTACACAAGTTATCGGGAGATAATGTGGGCCTCACCAGCTTCCTGCTTTCAGTCTTCCCACAATGCTAACAATGTATTCTTTTCCATTTCCTTGTTCCAAAAAGCCTTCCACCACCAACTTACAGAAAAAAAAAAAAAAAAAAAAAGCCTCCAAAAGAATCTCCTGGTCTCTATACTCCCAGCTCTGGGGTCCAATGGTACACTGCCCCCTCTACAGTGCCCGCCCCTTTCTCAATGTGATGGCACCACCATTCTTCAGTTATCACAGTACTGTACCTTTCAGATATACAGCATCGGTACCATGATAACCGAAAAAGGACAGTTCAGTCTCATATCTACCTGAATATTTCCTCGAACCCAAGGCCCATTCCCCCCGCCAGCTTCCCACCCACAGGTGGCCATAGAATGATCTTCAAGTATACAGACACATGTACAGCGATGTCAGTGCTCAAACAGGCTATTTCACAGCAACCTCACCGACTATCAACAGGAGTGCTTCTTTCACTGTGCTGTTTAGAATTCAAGTCTTCTGAAGATCTGCTCTTTTTTGCAGAATGCCTGCTTTAATACCCCAACAGTCAACTTCTGATAACATCTCATGGCCTCAAACTCACCTCTGCACTTCCCTCCTAGTCCAGTGGTGTTACTATGAACTTTGCCTCTTGGACAAAAAGGCAGTCCTTTTTGCTAAAGCTAGGAAAAAGAGGGATTTTTAAAAACTAACAATAAAACCCAAGCTATAACAGAAGCAGGAGTTTACCTCCAAAATGGAAACAATATCTAAAGCACAGACATAACTGTCTAATATTGATCATGCAGTTTTAATGACACAGAAATGACAGATGGGAAGGAAGAAACTGCAGGAAAGAAAGGAAAGCAAAATCCTTGTTAAACACCAGATGAAAGCGACAAGCTCCAGCTCATTTAAGGATCAGCATAATCAGGTGGGAACAGGATAGCGCTCATCATTTTGTTCGACTGGAGGATTAAACTGGACAGCATAAGGAGGATGAAAGAAAACAACTCACGTGTAGGGAGAGAGCGGTCCGAGAAGGACTTTGGAAACGTCCTGCTGTCCAAGGGTCATGAGTAACAGAGCCAGGCTTTGGTTGGTCGAGTCCACACATCCACCCTGTAAACACAAACACTTTAAGGATTAATCATTGTACCAAACCAGATCATGGAAAACCAACAAAACAGAGGGAAAAAAAAACAGACACCGATGCCCAGAGTATCAGAACCACAGAAGAGCAGACGGCAAAGTTCAAGCAATAATAAAACAGAATAAGTGTCTTTTAAAGAGTTATCCTCATATCAAGTAACTGTAGGGGGTTAAACTAACAGTTAATCCAAACAACTGTAAGAGCTGAGACTATCAGAATGAATAGACATTTAAGTTTACTGAGGTATATCTAGTGAAAAATGAAACTTTCCCTTCGTAATTAAAGCCATAGCAGGACATATAAGCAAAAAAGCATAATTATTTTAAGGCAATGCATAGTTAATTACCAAGGGTTAAGTGAATGACATTTCTACTTATTTAATCTGTCATAGAACACCACAGCTAATCTGACATGAGAGGACCTTTCCCTTTCAAGGGTCTTACCTACAACACATTCAATTACATTCAGAAACTGCCTGCCATGTCACATTAGATTCCCCTCTTTAACTCTTCCTGTGTGCCTTAGAACTGGAGAACTGTTCAGACCAGATCCCTCCATTCTTATTGTTTATGCATTATTTTCCCCCATCTTCCCTGTTCTTCCAAATCAATAAGCAGGACAAAATTCTCTTCAAAAACTTTCTCCTGGGCTTCCCTGGTGGCGCAGTGGTTGAGAGTCCGCCTGCCGATGCAGGGGATGCAGGTTCGTGTCCCGGTTCGGGAAGATCCCACATGCCGCGGAGCGGCTGGGCCCGTGAGCCATGGCCGCTGAGCCTGCACGTCCGGAGCCTGTGCTCCACAACGGGAGAGGCCACAACAGTGAGAGGCCTGCGTACAGCAAAAAAAAAAACCAAAAACTTTCTCCTGAAGTACAACTGCTTTAGTTGCCTTTCTTCTTTCATTCTCGAATTTTTCAACCACTTAAGCCATTTTGCTTCTGCTTGATGCATGCATTACTGCTGTTTCCATTTGTGCCTTAAAGAATGTCTTTATTTCAGATCATCCTCTCTGGGATAACTTTATTTAAAACAATTTAAATTTACACTGTACATACTGAAAGCAGGATGACCTTGAATGTCTACATATTTGGCATATTTCACAACAAGAAATCCAGTTTCTAACCATGGCACATCACTGTTCAAGGCTAGATTCTCCCAGACTTGGAATGGGATAAGTGGTCACCCACTGCTGCTTATGTGGGTACACCTTTCTCCTTTCTTAATGCACATAGGGTAGGGAATAAATCGATTCTCAGGTACAGACACTCATTCTCTGCTGTTAGACTTCATTGAGGACAATGGAGTAGGAAAATCAGAAGCAGATCCTACTGCCAGCCTTTATGCAATCTACTGCTCTTCCTAACCTACTTGAGTTAATAAAGGACAATATTTATCTCATTTAGCAAATTTTAGGACTAGAGGAGTTCCAGCACATATATTTCCATCTAAACGGAAAACCTGACCCATGGAGAATAAAAGAATATATGACAAAATATATTAATATAAGAAGATATAACAAAACTATTTGTTTTACAGAACTTTCTCCTTTTCATAAGATTGCCTAAAATTAAACTGTTCTCTTCAGTCTCTGCTTCTTAGCGCTATGTTGCTATTCTGCTATTCTCAATTGATTTTTCTTATGTACTGAACCAAGATTTTACTGCAGTAAATATATTAGGGTCTGTGTACAGGATACGACAGGGGAAGTGGCGGGGCCGCCTGGACAGCAGGACACAAGCCTCGTGCAAAGTAGCTTCAATCTCATTACAAAGATGAAATATGAGCAGGAACCAGTAACAAGTGAAGGTGAAGACGAAGTTACGCGGCAGCTGGGGGCTGTGGGCACCAACCGGGACTGCCAAGGTGGTGCGAGAGGGGTTGTCACTCCCCTGGCACCAGAGGGAGACTTTGGGGAGATGGGGCCTTGAGCTGGCCCTGGAGTGATGAGCAGGGTTTGGAGAGGGAAGAAGAGAAGGAGGCTGGGGGAGATACAACCCAGGGCTGGCAAGGACCAGCCAGGAGGCCAGCCTGAGAGTGGCTGTCTGCTCTCTGCGGAGAAGTATGCAGAACTGCAGGGATAAGGTGGAGTAGGCAGACTGAGGTAGGGCTTTTCTAACTGGGCCATGGGTTTTGGGGAAGTGAGAAGCTGGTGAAGGTCTCCGAGCACAGGAGTACAAAGATCAGATCGCAGCTTTAGGGGGAGATTTAGGCTGAAGAGGATGCTGAAGAGGGTATGGAAAGGATTTCCCCTCTGCAAGTAGGGAGAGCCAGTACCTATATCGGGGGAGGGGGGAATGGAAGGGAGGAGGGTGGTAGATGGGGACAGAGAGAAGGATAGGAAAGGGCAGTTCCAGAAAGCCTGGGACAGAATCAAGAGGGCTTGGTAACTGATGAGACAGAAATGGAACAAGAGGAATTAGATCAGAGGATTAACTTTGGCAAAAATAAATAGTACCAAAGGGGATGGATTTTTATTACTTATTTAAACCACGTCACATCACAGACTTACAAAGAATTATTATAAAAACTGCATGCATTTTCATCCTTTTAGCAATTAAAGATCAGAGACACACACAAAAGAAGTTTTCTTAATGACTTAAAACGAAAAACTCAGTCCAGCCACTACTGAACGGTTTAAAGCAGAACTTAACTAGAGTAAAGAAAAAGTAAAATAAAATAACCTAATCCAGATTGCATGTTTTCGCTCTTGGGGACTGGTGGACTGCGCTTTCACCCTGAGGCTTTTACTCTGCCATTTACGGAGATACAAAACTCATATTCCAGCTGTGTCTGGGGGCTCCCACTGGGCTATCCTGTAATGGGATACATCCAAATCTCCCAGGTCCACTGGAAAGAGAGGGATGTGTCCCTACAGTCAGAGAGAAGGCCTGCCAACCACCCCAGGACCAAGGCAGGGAAACCTGCACGAGTCAATAGCGGCTGAGGGACCCACGTGTCTCCAGCAGTCTTTCTTCACAAATATCTAGATGACAAACTTCCTGAACTGAGTAACTGGCAGGGCAACCTCTTGGTCATTTACTCCATTTACTCCCCAATTTTAGTTACTATCCATCTTTCTTTTTTATTCTTTTTTTTTTTTTTTTTTTGTGGTACGCGGGCCTCTCACTGCTGCCCAGCGGCCATGGCTCACGGGCCCAGCCGCTCCGCGGCATGTGGGATCTTCCCGGACCGGGGCACGAACCCGTGTCCCCTGCATCGGCAGGCGGACTCTCAACCACTGCGCCACCAGGGAAGCCCAATCCATCTTTCAAAAATCACTAAATTTAGCATCAAACATTGGAAAGACTTTGCATTGAAAAAGCTGAGGCCAGATCTTGACTGCTCAAGAATTATGAGACGGTATTTCCTTGCTCAGAGGGATTTCTTGTGATAGACTATCTCCTTCCTCCACTATTTCCTAGCTGAATGGTGAGTAGAGGCAATGGGGTCCCTCTACTGAGGACACAGTTATAGGTTCTTTGTCTTCCATTTAATTAGATAGACACTAAATAAGCTGGAAATTTTAATGAACTTTGAAACAGTTCATTCCTACTTGTTCCACCTTGTGACCAATGAGATATTTTCAAAAATGCTGACTTTGATCAGGGGAGTAGACTGTGGCAATAAGCTGTTTTCCTTAGTGAGGCCTGTGCAGGGATCAATACCCATGACCCAGGCATCACCTTGCCACACTGATTAATAAATTACAGTGGCAAAAGGAAGAATTAAAGAACAAAATCACCACTGTACCAGCCTTACTGATTTTATTTCACTGGGCTCACGTGTGATTTTTGCCACTTTAAACAGAGCAAAACTTCCTAGAAGACTTCAGGAAAGAACCACAGAGATGTCTAATAACTGAGAATAAATACACAGGTAGTACAGAGATGAAAAGGCTTTTCAGCTGGAGAAAAAAGACAATTTACTAACACTCTACACCATCCAATAGCGAATCACCCAGAGTACAGTCGGCCCTCCACATCCACAGGTTCAACCAACCACAGATTGATTTTCAATTTCAGATGACTGAATCAGCAGATACAGAACCTGTGGATACTTGGGGGGGCCGAGGGGGGCGGTAATGAAACACAGACTTGAGCATCCACGGATTTTGGTATCCACTGGGGGGAGGAGGGGTCCTAGAACCGATCACCTGTGGACACCGAGAGACGAGTGTATAGTTCTTGTTAGTGCTCAGTTTAAGAATGTGGGCCCCAGTGTGCATCCACAGCAGAGGAATGATCATCCCTGGAGCCTGTCCTGGATTCTGCATGTCAAGGAAAGGGTTTCACCTTCCTGAGGTGCAGACTAACAGAAATCTTGGAGACAGGTTTGTGACTCTCCTCTAACCAAGTATACAGGATCTTAAAGAATGAATTTTCAGGCAGCTTATCTTATTTCTCCTGCCATCATCTTTCCTTCTCTTCCAATTTCCTCCTTGCTTATTTTGGGTCGCCTCAGCTGTCCCTGGGAAACAGAGTAAAGTGTGTGTGTACATATGTGCATGTTGCTCTTATGGATCAACAGAGAGAAAGGACTGTGGCAACTGAGGGGACAGGCTTGGCCAGACTGGTCTAAGCTGTGTCCCACCAGTAGGGCAGCAGAAGCAAAATGGTAATCAGTGCAGTCTTGTCTTCATCATCGTGTCATCTTTTCTTTGTCCCCTCTTCCCAAGCCCCTACTGTACTCTGACACAGGCTGGCCTTCCATAGACACTCTTCTATGTGCTCCCAAGCACCCTACAAAATCGAGCCTGTTGACACTGTTTTCTATATGAATTAACTGTCACACACAAATCCAGGATTCCAGCTTCTCTTGAAAAATCTGAAAAGAATGAGCCCCCATCCCCCTATGGCAACGACAGGGGGCTGAGAAAAGGTCCCTGCTTTGCTCCGGGGGGTGTGTGCTCTTCAGTTGGCCAGTCACTGCCTAACCTGCTTCATTTTTCACCTTCTCTCTCCTGTATGACTCTGTTCCAGTTCTCTGCCCTCTCGATCATTAAAACTTACCCGCCAGGACTTCCCTGGTGGTGCAGTGGTTAAGAATCCGCCTGCCAATGCACGGGATACGGGTTCGATCCCTGCTCCAGGAAGATCCCACATGCCGTGGAGCAACTAAGCCTGTGCGCCACAACTACTGAGCCTGCGCTCTGGCGTCCACGAGCCACAACTACTGAGCCCACGTGCCACAACTACTGAAGCCCATGCACCTAGGGCCTGTGCTCTGCAACAAGAGAAGCCACTGCAATGAGAAGCCTGGGCACGGCAACGAAGAGCAGCCCCCGCTCGCCGCAACTAGAGAAAGCCTGCGTGCAGCAACGAAGACCCAACGCAGCCAAACATTTAAAATAAATAAATAAATTTATATTAAAAAAAAAACTTACCTGTCATATTTAACAAACCAGTGGGGCTGGGCCTCTGCTCACTGACTAGTTTAGCTAATCCATTAAGCTAGTTAATGCTAAACTGTCTAAAGGGTAAGAAGAGGCTAACTCTTTGACTGAAGCCCTTAAAAGAGGAAGAAAGTTGCTAACGAATAAAAATGACACACAAAGAACTGCTTCCTGATGGCTCCTCTCCCGGACCTGCAGAAGCGGAGGACATACCCTATGGATTTCTTCGAGCAGCAGCTTGGCACAGTTCCTGCCGAGGTCCTCGGGAAGCACGGCTGCCCCCTGGCCCTGGTGGTTGGAGACCAGTTCAGCGCTGAGGAAGGTGCCGTTCGTGGTCTCAGCCACCAGCCACAGTCCAAAGCCTGGAGATCTGGGAATTCAAAGTCACAGACACTGAGTAGCATACGAAGTGGTGTTCACATTCACCAGTAAAAAGAGAAGACAAACATCTTTTTGATGGCATTCTGTCTGGTCACATCAGGTCTTATTAGAGTACCTCCCAGCTCACACTGGACATACACATGACACAGTAAGGGCATACATGTGACAGAACCAAAGGTGATGCAAATTTGCATTGCTTTTCTTTTTAGCCCTCCCTTCCCCTAGCTCTCCCTTACCTTTCCCCACTCACTACATTGTAAAAGATCCTGCTGTGAGTTTGTTAACAATCAACATATAGAGCCCCTAGTTTCTGAGGTAGAGGCTCGACACTATTCTGCAGAGTAAATAATACCATCCCCACCTTACAACTGAGGAAATGGACAAATCAAGTGACCTGCACCAAGTCCATACAGCTAGAAAGAGACTGAGATGCGCTTCAAACACAAATCTTCCAGATTCCAAAGCCGACGCAAGTTCTCCACCACGTCACTCGCTCAGCCCTCAGTCACAACCAGCCCAGAAGTACAAGCAGCCTGGAGACCATCTGATTACAGCTCTCCTGTAAACAGCAGGCTGTTCCCCTGTGATGAGAAATACCACACGAGGAGAAAGGGCCTAGAGAAGGCACACCTTTATGTTTTTGTCCCCAAGGGACATCTCTAACTCAGAATTCACTTAATATAATCAATAAGCCAGCACCATGTTCTCACCTGTGTGTTTCAACCACCAACAGCCAGACCCTAACACCCTTCCTTTCCAGTACCACAAATGACTCATGTACGTGTACATCCAACAAACATTTGGGGGAAAGCTTCCACAGACCCGGGAACTGGGGCGCCATGGTAAGCACAGGAGTCCCTGCTCTCACGAGGCTTAGTGACAGTTTGATGCAAAACAAAATCAGTCCACAAACAATAAAAACAAGCATCTCTCCACAAAATTTCCGGATTTGACACCTCACGTCTACCTTGCCCAGTGCCTCTTAAACACACACAGTTGACCCTTGAACAACAAGGGTTTGAACGGCACAGGTCCACTTATAGACTTTTTTCACTAAATACGTACTACAGTACTGCATGATCCTAAGTTGGTTGAATCCGAGGATGTGGAGGAACCGAGGATATGGAGGGTCGACGGCGTTAAGTCCCACGCGGGCCTCTGACTGAGGGGAAGGTCAGCACGCCTAACCCTAGCGTTGTTCCAGGGTCGACTATACCTACTTCCCAGCAGTACACTCCACATGCAAGCACAATACAGCTTTAATAAAGCCTCCTTTAACACAATCCAACATACATATTCATGAAGCACTTTCTATGCATCTAGCACAAAACCAGCCAAAATATTTGTTTCAGAAAAACTATGCGTTAAATTTATGTTTCAAATGTACTAAATACGAGCTCACAATAGGGAAGAACTATACTGGTCAGTCCTTAATTTCTTTTTAAAAAAAGTGATTGTCTATGTAGCCAAGGATTAATAACACCTGCCAAGGGAAGAGGGTACAGTGAGAATGCCGGTTCCAGGGCACTCTGAGTCATGCTTAACAATCTAACACCGTACCACCCAGCATCATCATGGGACATTTAAAGCACAATCTCAAGTTGCCAATGAGTCACTTGACCAGGAGGAGGGACTGGGCACCCAGCTCATCAGTAGAGGCAGTGGCATGCCAAAATGGAGAGGAGAAAATGCAGGGAGGAAGAACCAGGAGATAAGCCACCACCACTGCTCTAACCCACTTACCTACATTTCCTAAGAACTTCTCAACTTTTCCATCCATGTGAAATTTTTGAGGCGTGTGTACTTATTGCAATGAACTTCATATTTAATCCGGACCGTTCCATTTGATATTGTATTTGTTTTACAGAAAACAACACAATAACATATTAAGCTCTATGTACTCTACGCCAATGGCCCCCCGCCCCCCAATTTGGGGTATGTGTATTATAAGGCCTATTTCAAGTTATGCTGACAACGTAGTTGATCACCAAGTGACCTCACTGAAGATGCACATTGGTACAGTTTGCAAATGACAGCCTCCAAAACTTTCCAACTGGTGAGGGACTAGATTTTTCAAAAAGTCATGACTGTGAAAATCAAAATGGGACCACACTGGTCAAAGAGCTGACACAGCCCACCAAAAATTGCTGGCCACCAAGGTTCCAGGCCATGGCCACACATAACTCTCACTCCCAGACTTCAATAAGCCTAACCTACGTGGATACTTCACTGAATTAGAAGAGGAAAATACCTACCCAAGACTTTATAATTTCATAATGGAGAAGGAAGATCACCGTTTGTCAGCTGTAGCTTGAGATTTAGAAAATGGAACACAAACTTAACATCATGCATTGGTTTTAGAGGTA
Source organism: Physeter macrocephalus (assembly GCF_002837175.3). Taxonomy (NCBI): domain Eukaryota; kingdom Metazoa; phylum Chordata; class Mammalia; order Artiodactyla; family Physeteridae; genus Physeter; species Physeter macrocephalus. The sequence continues at coordinate 47,811,071 of NC_041222.1, read as the reverse complement.
AGTTTTAAAGTGGAGCTTGAAGTTGATAACCCACAAGGCTACATTATGCCCACATCTCCATCCACGTGTGAGCTTCCTACTCATTATTAGCAAGTATGGGCCTTGACCAGCACTAGGGTACGCTGCGTCAATGGCATTATAAAAAGACACACTCTAGCTGGAGGCAGCATGGCCTTCAGGTCTGCTCTGCTTCTTTGTAGAGTGAGAGGCCGGACGACAAGGCACTATCGAGTCAGGCCATTCAGACAGCTGCTACTGCTACCTATCCTCCCCCATCCCTCGTAATCCCCTCTCCCCAGAAAACAGCTGACACATAATTCCAGGCCTGTGGCCAAGAAGAGGAGAAAAAGGAAATAACGGCATTAGCAGCTACCATTTCTGTAGCACCTACTATGTGCCAGGCATTGCATTGGTGGCTTACATATGTGACCTTTTCATCTTTACAGTAACCTAGGGATGCAGTTATTATCACTCCCACATTATGAATGAGGAAAACACTGATGGTATTTGAGCAATACACCAAAGGTTTGGGACCATCACTGACCTTTCCAACTCCCAGAAAAAGGGCCAGCTCTGCACGCAAACCCTTTCCCAACTCTAACCTCTGACATCACCACCTCTGTTGCTCTGGACTATGAGCCACCACTGCATTTCTGAAGTCACCTTCATCTTTCCCTTGGGCCTCACGAAGGTCTGAGATCCCATAACACACTCACCCCTCCTTTACCCTCTTTTTCCTTCTTTTCCTGAAGTTAAAGAAAGCTCAGACAGAAGAGCTATAAAAAAGGATGAGCTGTGGTACAACTTAAGAGAAAACTGATTTTTTATCCCACAACAGTCAGTCTCTGATGTTTTTATTTGTAGAAGACACAACTTGAAAACTTCAGATTCAAAGTGTAAAGATACCGTCATTCACATTGAAATGGTTAGGTAAAAACAAAGAAAACCCACGCACAAGGAAAGCAAATTTGGCAAAATATTCATTGTTAACTACATGTAGTAGGAATATACAAGTGTTCGCTGTATTATCCTTTCAACTCTTCTGTATACTTAACATTTTCATAATAAAAAATTAGGTTTTAATTGCTTCCCTAACTCGCTGGTTTCTAAATATACAACCAAAGCCTAAAACAGATATTTTCATTACACAGATCATCATTAACTTTTTATTTTCAAAAGTAAGGTCTTCTGCAAAGGCTCTAACTAAACCAAACTCAAATCTGCAATAACAACTTTCTTTGGCTCTAGGGGTGTTTTTCCCCTTGATGGAGAGAGAAGCCGACTGGCACTTAAACCGACAAAGGATTTTTTCCCCTAAACTGTTATTTACACAGGATGGAAGAACTTGTTTACTTTAATTTTTTGTGGGAACAGAGGACAGATGGGATTTAAAGCTTGCAGCACTGTTTATTAATAGCTGGGCTTTAATTCCCCTAGGCTGGCGTCTCAACCCCTCATCACCCAGCACTGGGCACTGTGACGCTTTCCACGTGATAGGTGCTCAAAAGATGCCTGTTGGTGACAATGGCGGTAAGTTGGAAGGAAAAAAACTGTGAATCATTCTTCCTCTGGCTGCCCAACCTCAGAGCTGGCAACTTCAGCTTCAATCAGACCAGGAGTATGACAAAGGCTAGGGTGGCTAGGGAATTAGGCTTCAAAGATGCACACACACTTACCTCCCAGCGTTGACTCCTTTCATGTGGTCTGTGTAAATATAGATATCGGGTATAAACTTGTTGAGAATGCTCCTTGCAGAATCCACAATCCGGTTTGCCATCTGAGGTGATACGCGTACCGAATACCTGCAACCTGGAGTTAAGGGTGTCATTCTGCTTGGACTCCACAACAGAGAAAAGTCAGTCATAAAGCTAGCAAATATTTGTGGAACTGTCATAACAAACTGGGACTTCTAATCCATTCTATTCTCCACCTGTATTTAATTACTTAACTTTGTAGTACCATAACTTAATTTTTACATTATTCTTTTTATTTATTATTATTGTATTATTATATAATTTTTTGTATTGTTATAAAAAGCCCTTGGTGAAAAACATCTACACAATATAGACACTTGGAAAGTATAAAATAAAAGCTGTCAACCCTGCTCTAGACTGCCTACCCATCCCTCCTCCCCTAGAAATGGTTCACCTCAATTTTGGAACAAGTAAAGGCAATTGCCCCCCTATAGGGCATGAGCCAGGCTCTCTCTGAAGTATTCTCTGACCATCCCCACTGCTGTAACCATTGAGTCTTTCTCTTAGGAACCTAAGTCTAGAACAGACACCACACTGGGACTGACCTGGGCCCCTGTGTGACCCAATCCACCCCCTGGTAAGCTGACAGGAAAGGCAGAAAAACATTAGTGAAAGAGCATAGTGGGGCTGTTTATAAAGGTATAAACAGGTTTTTGTGTTTAACTTCAGAGCCTATTTTCAGTTATTTAAGTGTCGATGATTCTATTTATGGATGATACAGGCTCCTCACAACTGCTACCCTGTGGTCAAAATATTGGTAATTAGCACTTTTACAACAGGGCACCCTCAGAAAGGAAAGGAGAAAGATATTAGCAACTCAAATGAAATGGTTGGGGCTTGAGAAAGTGCAAACTATTACCTAAAATTAGACTTTGTTACAGAGACTGGCTCTCCCCAACTCCACCTACCAAATAAAAAGTAAGTATGTACTAAGCACTTCCGATGTTCACTGTACAGTCAAGGGGCAGCTGCGTATGTGGGACGAGGGGCTACCAAAAACAGAGAAGTAACAACATGTGATCTTCCCACTACTCTGATCCAAACCCCATGCAGCAAGTCCAACGGGGAAAACAAGGTGTGTAGTCTGCCCAGCCTCGCCCAACTGTTCGAAAATTACTGTCAATAACACATTTAATTTTCATTTGAGCTGCACAAACAATATGCTCAGAGACTGAGCAAAGAACCTGACTGGCATCTGGCTCCCCTTTCTGACCCATCCTGAACATCCACAAAAGATCCAGCTTCCTCATGCTAAGGAGAATCTCCCAGTAACTCTGGGCCCTCCCAGATCTTGAGATTGGACCCCCTAGTCTGCTCGGTGTTCATCCCCAAACCGACACCACCACCCCCAGCTCCATCAACCAAAGTGTTCAAATCCTTCAGCCTGATCTGCCTGCCTTCATTCTTCAACCCAGAGATCCCCCCTCTCCTGAAATCCTCCGGGCAGCACCGACTGTGGCCTGCACTTGAACTTACCACACGTCTCCCTTCGTATACACTCATGCTGTCCTTGCTCTTCGATGAGACTGCACACTCCATAAGGAAAGGGGCTCTACTTCTGTATCCCTCACAAGTCTCTAATACACTACTTTTGTACTCAGAAATGCTTGATAAATATTTGACTTGACTCAAAGGACAAACCCAAAATGAGGAAAGAGCAAAGAGGGATTTTTCAATACACACACAGAGCCCAGTTACATCACCACCTCTTCTGTCCAGAATGTACTTTTGACCACAGGCAGCTTAGACAAACAGTCCCAGGTCTCATACCCTTTGGACCAGGAGGGTGCTATCCTTCTGAGGCCTGAAGCTGCCCATTCTCTGTGGGAAAATACAGATGTCGTTATCCTGACACATAAGCCCACAGCATTCATGTCTTCCAAAGTTCTTTCAGGTACATGATCATCTTATTTTATGCTCACGGTAACCCTGAGGCAAGGGCCACAGACTCCTGGTTCCAGGGCTCAAACTTAGGACAGCTGGGTCACGGAACTAAGATTCAAAATTAAACAGATCCAAATTCCCAGAGACAACCTTCTTCCCCCACCCCTCCAGGGATGTGGAAACCAGGTGGCTAACAACAGTGCTAATGAGGGCCAGTGGAAGCATATACTAGAATTCAGGAAGTGCAGTAAAGAAGGAAAGGGACTTTAAAGCCGGTTGCATCCCAGAGTCATTATGGAGCTATCTGGCTTGGCGTGGAGCCCCTACCATGATTGGCTAAGAGTTCTAGAATCAGACTATCTGTGTTGAGTGTCAGCTCCAGCAAACTGCATCATTCTGGGACTAATGTGCTATTCTTGGTGCCTCCACCTCTTCATCAGTAAGAAAAGGATAATCATAATACTCTCCTCACAGGGTCTGGAGGCTCAAATGAAGTAATGCACGTAAAGTGCTCAGCGGTGCCTGGTGTGTGGTCGGAGCCCAGTGGATGTCAACTATTGCTTTTCCTACTGGTAGTCCAACATTCAAATCCCAAAGCAGACGTTCTTTCCTCTCAGGAGTAAGAGACCTCTCTGAGAATCTAATGAAAGCTATGAACCCTCTCTCAAGAAACACGTGAACACACAATTTTGCAGACAATTTTGGGGGGTGGTGAATGTCCTGAAGGCCATTTATGAGTACCACACTGAGAACTCATATGCAAGAAAGACAAGTTCATGGCTACAGCCCACATGGAACTCCTGCCCTTCATCCTCCCTGGTGTTATAAGTCAGAGAAAGCTAAGGGGTGTGTGTGCGCGTGTGTGTGTGTGTGTGTGTGTGTGTGTGTGTGTATACAAAGAAAGAGACTGATTCTCTAAGTACCTTCCCTATAGTTAGAGAAAGGAAACCAGATTGTCCAACAAATTCTACCTCACGCCCCTCTTCTGCCTCTACTCCAGCTTCTTCACTTAACTCTTATGTACCCAGTCATGAGCTACTGGGACAGCATCACAAAACTAAAACACAGTGTTCCTTTCTCTCTCAGGCAGGGGGAGAATGAGAGTGGGTGGCAGTAAATAAAAGGCAACTGCACTGTCCAGTCACAGCTGCTGGCAGGAACAACACCAGCTCCCTCTCAGTCCCTGGACAATCAGTCAGAGAGATGCACTCTGCTGCGGTGGGTGGGCTGGGGGGTCGGGGTGGGGGGTGGAAGGGGGCAGCGGGGAGCCCAGTTAAAAGCACAAACACACCGGAGAGCGGAGAGTGGGGCTAGTTCTCCCAGCTCGAGCCCTCCTATGGGGAATACAACCTCCAAGCTCAGCCCAACCATTAACCGGCCTTGCAAGTAACAAACCACAAAACCACCTAAAGCTTTTTCCAAAGGCAGCTCTTTTTTCTCAGGCTCCAAAGCTGGCCAAGAAGGTGATCTCAATTCAAACCCACATTCCTTTGAGGTGTTTGAGAAATAGGCAGCTTTGCAGACCAGTGGCTGGAACGTTTGGTTTGCAGACAGGGATCTGGGCAAGGGCGCTGCGTCAACTCTCCTGGGGAGTCCAGAGGAAGGCTCTAGAGTCGGGGCTGTATCGGGCAGGGTTCAGGTGTCCTACTCCCAGCCTAAAGGAAGGTGAGGGGCTTGGGACCTCACCAGCATCCTTCTGGCTCAGAGTCTACACAGGAAAGGCTCGAAGAACATGAGAGAGAAGCCGGGGAGGAACAATGTTGCACCCCAGGTGCTCGGGGCACAACAGCTCTTTCAGCTTTTATGTGAAACACTATACAACCCCATTTCCCGCCGTCTTCATCAAAGGCTTCAAAACTCTCATAAGGCTTTTGCACACCCGGTACAGCGAGTACAGGTGGGATCCCAGTGTAACTTCCTCTGTGAAACCCATGTTGTTACCACAGGACTGTGGTAAACAAACAGAGCGCATGTTGGAAATCACATTTCCAAACTAGAGAGAATGGATTCCAAGCAGAGTTCACTGCCACGACATAGTATTGAGGAAACAAATCTCAAAAGAGAAAAAACAAACCGAAATAGTCCTGAGAGTGTGTAGGACTCCGTGTACAAGGCCATTAACCGCAGCATTTTTGGCAACAGTGAAAAACAGAAGACACCCCGATGGCCATCAACAGGGTTTAATTTGGAATTCTTTACATAGTGAAATACAATGTTAATGAGAATGAGGTTGAGCTATAAGTAACTGACATGGGTCAAGCAGAACAGGCATATTAAAAAAAAAAACAAAAAACCCACTTACTCACATCACATTTCCATTTCTCTATAACCTGTTTCTACCTCCTCTGAATCGGAGAACTTGAGAGTTGAACATCACCTTGGGACATCAATGGAAGTGTCCATCAACCTGGGGGCTACCCAGGACAGGAACCATTTCTCCCCCACTCTCTCCTCATATACACAGGTCTTGATCCATAATCCAAGAAAGAAGCTTTGTTATAAATTCCTCTGCTCTTGATGATGCCTACAAAGAACTTCAGGTAGCACCCCAAGTTTGATCTTTTATCTCATCAATGGCTCTCTCTGCCCTGTGGCTATGCCACGCCCCCATACCATGCCCTCACCACTCACTGTTCAATCTAGTCAAGGCCTCTGAAAAGTTAGTCCACTCCATACTTCTTTTCCTCCAAGAAGGACCACCCCAAAACCTCCTGAGAAATACAAAACTTGACTTTAAGCCCCTATCACCCCAAGTATACATCCTGGTCCACCCCACTCTGTCAAATTCCCACCAGGAAAGCCACACCCAATCCCATCAGCCCCCACCCCACCCCGCCTCTAACACTTGCCCTCACCCAGATCTTGTTGGCACCTAGAATTCTACCACTCTTAATATGTGAAACCCCAAAACACAGTTCCCTAAACATAATTTCTTGTTCTTCTACACAGCACACATATCTACTTCCATTAAATCTGCTAAGGATTCCAAACCCATAGCCAGGTGCTTTTCTCCAGGCTGGCGAGCCCCTGCTGCATTATTCAGTAAGGAGCGCACTGGCCGTCACTCCAATGCCACGCTCACCAATATGCCCTCTAACCTGTCCTTCTGCAGAACCCACTCACCCTGTCAATCCACACCCAGCCCTGGATGAAAATGGCCCTCTTGCCTCCTCTACTTCTCCTTCTAGGCTGCCAACTGCTGCTGGACCCACGGCCATGCAGCTGGCACCATGATAACATTTCACTTCAGCTGAGCCCTTATTGAAGTCCCACAGCCTTTTTCTTATCTTTAGTTACTATGTCCCTATGGGCACCCCACCCCCAATAGTGGCCCCTATGCCACTGTGATAGCACATCTTTACCACCCCTGTTACATGCCCTTATCATACCCGTGCTGACCCCCTTATCCTAGAACCCACCCTAACTCAGTAAAATTGAAAACTCCTCCCACTGGCTTCCAATCATCGTCAGACTGCTCCATCCTTACCATATACCTGCCATTTTTAATCCATCCCCTCTCAAACAATAACAAAAATAACAGCAGCCACAACTTACCAAACACTTACTTATATACCACCCCAGTGTCTTGTACCATACGTCTATTACCTCATTTAACCTTCTTTACAGCCCCATACAGTAGTCGTAAGCGGGCCCAATGATAAATGTGTCAACCAAGGCTTGGGGCCAAACATTTCCACCAGTGAGTGGCAAAGCCAGTTAAAATCCACATCTGTGTGACTCTAGTACCTATGCTTTAATCACCTTGTTACCTTGCTTTATCAGTCTCCCTCTCTCATATATAAATCTACTTTACCCAACCTACAAAAATACTCAAATCATCACCAACCTTTTTGTTAAAAAGGAAGGGAATCTTCTCAATTCTCTTCCTCAAGTTACCACCTTATCTTTCCTTCTATTCTCTTTCTTGTCAAGGTTCTTGAAAGAGTGGCCTCTGCTCTTCACCATTTCCCTCCATCACCCTGCAACCTAGAACTGGTTATCTGGCCTCTGCCTCTACCACCCTCTGGAAAGAGCTCCCAGGGGTATCAGTGGCAGCCTGCTGTGAGTCCCTCAGCTTGCTCCCCATCCTAATGCTGACTCCTCTGAGCCCTTCTAAGGCACTGACCTAGGTGGGCTTCCAAGAAGCTACATTTTCTTTTTTTCCTTTTTTTAGAAAAAAATGATTTGCAATTTATTCATAAACAAAGAGTTAACATCCCTGATATACACAGACTTTCCCTCACCAACTTCCCTTCATCAGTTTGTACAGGAAAACAGAATAAATGCTTGTCTCTACCAATTTTCAAAAGAATGAGTTGATTTCCAAGCGTGATGAATAAAGGTTTATTTTTTTTTAAGTATCGTAATAAATTTGTGGATGTAAACTTATTTTATGTGTTTCAATCAACTGTAATTGTTCCTATTGGTGGTTGGATTGTCCCACCTTTGGCTAGTAGGAGCCTCTTCAAGTTGGCTTCTGTGTCAAGTTGACATGACTCTAGTAGCCTTTGACAGCTTCCTTGATTTCTGGGAATTTTCCCAGATATTGTCAAATTCTTAACCATAGGGGTTATACTGTCTCACCTTCCCACCAGCCTTTCAACAGAATATGATGTCAAACTTTAGTTTTTTATCAGTCTGATTAGTGAGAGATGGTACCTCAGTGTAGTTTTAAAATGTTTTTTTTTAATTTTTATGTATTTTAAAAAATGAAATATAGTTATTTGATTTCCTTAGTCTCCTCTCAACTCTCTGATTTTCCCTAGTCTTCCTTCCTGGGAGCACTTACTTTGCTTTTGCTTTCAAGTCTTAGTGACCTCTCATGGTTCCACCCTTCTACATGGCACCTGACTCCAAACCTTTCATTTCTAGCTCTCCTTGCCCCTCACTTACAGTTCTACATTCCTAACTTCTAATAAGTCCTTTCTAGACTTATCCACTTACCTACCTGGAACCACGAAACCCAACATGAATAAAACTAAACTTATCTTCACCACCACCCACACGGCCACACCCCACCCCAAACATTTGTAGCTTCTATCTGAACAAATATGTCTATTCAGGTGCATAAGTGAGAAACATCAAAGTCACACTCAAGGATTCCCTGTTTCTCTAGCACAGACCCAGGTGATTGCTGCATCCTGTCCATCCTGCCTGTAGGACCTCCATAAACTAGCAGCCCTCACCTGTCCCCCAGTCACTACCCCCACCGGCTCTCTTTAGGGCATGATAATTCCCCACTATCTTTGCCTCTAAGTGATTGCCATCAGGTGATTAGGTGGTTTTTTGTTTGTTTGTTTGTTTGTTTTAACTTGTACCTACCAAAATTTCTACAACAAGCCAAAAATAGCCAAAAGTTCTTTAGGTACCACCAGAATTATCTTCTTGATGTGCAAAATTCTCTCTCCAAAAGAAAATTACTGACTCTGAATGAAGGTTGACTCCTCGGCACAGCCTCCCACCTTTACAGACTCCTGCCCCAACTTTTTGTCCCATCTTCTACTACCAAACACCCTTGACTGACCTGCATTCAGGCCACACCACGTTGCCTGCCACTCCCCAGAACCACTGTGCACTGCTCCCTCCACACAGGCCCACATTTCTGCCTGAAGAACTCCACCTTCTTTGCCCCACTTTACAAGTCTTTATTCTTCAAGGCTCAGTCCAAATGCCCTGCCCTCTCTATAGGAAAAAGCAGATGTTAAATGCCTGGACTTTTAACAGAGACAGGGTTCAAATCCCAGCTCTACCATTACTAGCAATGTGACGTGGGAGCAAATTCCTTTTGAAGCCTCAGTTTCCCCAACTACAAAACAGCATGTAAGAGAATTCAAACTCACTTTGAGGCTTAAGAATAAAGTACATAAAATATAAATGTATTAAATAAACTCCACAATCAAAAGACATAGAGTGGCTGAATGGATAAAAGAAGATCCAACTATATGCTGTCCACAAGAGACTCACTTTTGATATAAGGACATAAATAGGCTGAAAGTGAAGGCACAGAAAAAGATATTCCATGCAAATGGTAACCAAAGGAGAGCAGGGGTGACTATACTTATATCAAACAAAATAGACTTTAAGCCAAAAAAAGACTTCGAAGTTACTAGAGACAAAGGTTATTATATAACAATAAAAGGGTCAATTGAACCAGAAGATATAATAGTTATAAATATATGCACTCAACATTGGACCACCTAAATATATAAAGCAAACATCCACAAATCTGAATGGAGAAACAGACAGCAATGCAATAATAAGAGACTTCAGTACCCCACTTTCAATAATGGATAGAACAACCAGAAAGAAAATCAGTAAGGAAACAGCAGACTTGAACACTATAAACCAAAGAGAACCAACAGACATATACAGAACATCCAGCCACCAGTAGCAGAATACACATTCTTCTCAAGCACATGTGGAACATTCTCCAGGATCACATGGTAGGTCACAAAACAAAGTCTCAACAGACTTAAGAAGGATGAAATCACCCCAAGTATCTTTTCCAACCACAATGGAATGAAACTAGATATCAATAACAGCAAGAAAATGGGAAAATTCAAATACATGAAAATTAGAAACAGGCTTCTGAACAAATATTGGGTCAAAGAAATCAAAAACGGAAATTAGAACATATCTTGAGACAAATGAAAACAGAACAAACCAAAATTTATGAAATGCAACAAAAGGAATACTAAGAAGGAATTTTATAGTGATAGGTGCTTACATTCTTTCTACAAAAGAAGAAAGATCCCAAATAAACAGCCTAACTACACTAGAAAAAGAAGAAACCACATTCAAAGTTAGCAGAAGATCAGAGTAGATACAAATAAAATAGAAAAATGACAGGAAAAAAATCAACAAAACAGCTGATTTTTTAAAAAGATAAACAAAATTGACAAACCTTTAGCTAGACTAAGAGAACACTCAAATAAGTAAAATCAGAAATGAAAGGAAACATTACAACTGATGCCACAGAAATTGAAAAAGATCACAAGGGACTATTATGAAGGATTATATGCCAACAAATTGCACAACCTAGAAGAAATGAATAAACCTAATACCTATCAAGTCTGAATCAAGAACAGAGAGCTTGAACAGACCAATTACATGTAAGGAGACTAAATCAATAATCAAAAACTTCCCAACAAAGAAAAGCCCAGGACCAGATGGCTTCAGCAGATGAATCCACTGGTGAATTCTGCCAAACATTTAAAGAAGAATTAACACCAATCCTTCAACTTCTAAAAAATCAAACAGGAAAAACTTCCAAACTCATTTTGCAAGACTAGCATCACCAAAGCCAGACAAAGACAATACAAGAAACGAAAACTATAGGCCAATATCTCTGATGAACATGGATACAAAAAACCTCAACAAATATTAGCAAACTGAATTCAACAGCACGTTAAAAGGATCATACAACATGATGGACTGGCATTTATCCCTGGGATGCAAGAATGGTTCAACAAATGCAAATCAATCAATGTGATATACCACATTAACAGAATGAAGGATAAGAATTACATCATTGTCTCACTAGTTGCAGAAAAAGCATTTGACAAAATTTAACATTCTTTCATATAAAAACTCTCAACAAATTAAGCATGGAAGAAACTTACCTCAACACAATAAAGACCATATATGAAAAGCCCACAGCTAACATCCTCTTTAATGGTGAAAAACTGAAAGTTTTTCCTATAAGATTTAGAACAAAGCAAGGATGCCCACTCTTGCCACTCCTATTCAACATAGTACTAGAAGTCCTAGACAGAGTAATTAGGCAAGAAAAAGAAAGAAAAGGCATCTGAACTGGAAAGGAAAAAGTAAAATTATCTGTTTGCAGATGACATAATCTTATATGTAGAAACCCTAAAGAATGGATAAAAAAAAAAGAAAGAAAAACTATTAGAACTAATAAATGAATTCAATAAAGTTGCAGGATACAAAATCAACATACAAAAATCAGTTGCATTTCTACACACTAACAACAAACTACCTGCAAAGAAAATCAAAGAAATAATCCTATTTACAATAGCATTAAAAAAAACCTAAACACTTAGGAATAAACTTCATCAAGGAAGCTAAAGACTTATACACTAAAAACTGTAAAACATTGATGAAAGACATTTTAAAAGACTTTTTAAATGGAAACACAGTCCATGTTCATGAGTTGGAAGAATTATTGTTAAAATGTCCATACTTTCCAAAGCAATCTGCAGATTCAATGCAATCCCTATCAAAATTCCAATGTTCTTTTTAATAAAAATAGAAAAAACAATCCTAAAATTTACAAGGAACCAAAAAGGACTCCAAATAGCCAAAGCAATTCTGAGCAAGAAGAATAAAGCTGGAGGCATCACAGGTCCTGATTTCAAAACATGTTACAAAGCTACAAAAATCAAAACAGCATGTCATTGGCATAAAAACAGACATATAGACCAATAGAACAGAACAGAGAGCCCAGAAATAAACCTACGCATATCTGGTCACCTGATCTTTAACTAGGATGCCAAGAATACACAATGGGGAAAGGATATTCTCTTCAATAAACAGTGTAGGGAAAACTGGATACCTACATGCAAAAGAATGAAATTGGACTCATCTTACATCACATACAAAGATGGACTCAAAATGGACTAAAGACAAACATAAGACTTGAAACTGTAAAATTAGAAGAAAACATAGTGGGGAAGATTTTTAGCTTTGGCAATGATTTCTTGAATACCAAAACACAGGCAAAAGAAACAACAAAGTGAAAAGGCAACCTATGTAATGAGAGAAAATGTCTGAAATTCATATATATGATTAATACCCAAATATAAGACACTCATACAACTCAGTAGCAAAATAAACAAACAACCCAATTTAAAAATGGGCAAAAGACCTGAATAGACATTTCTCCCAAAAAGACATACAAATGGCCAAGAGGAACATGGAAAGGTATTCAACAGTCACTAATCACCAGGGAACTACAAATCAAAACCATACTGAGATATCACCTCACCCCATTAGGATGGCTATTATCAAAAAATAAATAAATAAATAACAGGTGTTGGCGAGAAAAGGGAATCCTTGTATACTGTTAGTGGGAATATAGGTTGGTGTAGCCACTATGGAAAACAGTATGGCGATTCCTTGAGAAATTAAAAACAGAACTAACCATTTGATCCAGCAATCCCAATTCTGGATGTATATCTAAAGGAATTGAAATCAGGATCTCAAAGAAATATACACACATTTCCATACTATTTTCAGCATTATTCACAATAGCCAAGGCATGAAAGCAACCTACATGTCCATTGACAGACAAATGGATAAAGAAAATGTGATATTTGCATGCAATGGAATATTATTCAGCCTTAAAAAAAGGAAATGCGGGCTTCCCTGGTGGCGCAGTGGTTGAGAGTCTGCCTGCCAATGCAGGGGACATGGGTTCGTGCCCCGGTCCGGGAGGATCCCACATGCCGCGGAGCGGCTGGGCCCATGAGCCATGGCCGCTGAGCCTGCGCGTCCGGAGCCTGTGCTCCGCAATGGGAGAGGCCGCAACAGTGAGAGGTCCACGTACCACAAAAAAAAAAAAAAGAAAAGGAAATGCTGTCCTTTGTGACAACATGGGTGAACGTGGAGGACATTATGCTAAATGAAATAAACCAGACAAAGAAGAACAAATACTACATATCCCCCTTATATAAGGAATCTAAATAAGTCCTAGAGACCTACTGTACACTGTAATGACTGTATTCTATACTTAAAAATTTTCTAGAAGGGTAGATCTTATGTTAAGTGTTCTTATCACAAAACAATTAAAATTTTAAAAATGTAAAATAATAAAGAGGGTGAAAGGAAGCTTTTGGAGGTGATAGATATGTTTATGGCACTGATCATGTTGATGGTTTCACAGGTATATACGTATCTCCAAACTTATCAAGTTGTACACATTAAATAAATACAGCTTTTTGTATGTCAATCACACCTCAATAAAGTGGTTTTTAAAAAATAAATAAAAATAAATTAAGTATAAAAATTATCATAGTGCACACAGAGTAAGCACTTAATAAATGGCAGATGTTATTCATTATTATTCATTCCTTCCACATATTCCAGACAAATTTGCTAGCCTTTACTCTTAGCTCCCCCAACCCACTGCACATCATCTATGTCACTTTACACATTATAGCAGAATTATGTGTTTGTATATTTGTTTCCTTCACCAGATGATGAGCTCTTCTGAGGGAGGAACTGCGATGCATTGGTGGCCCCCAAATCGAAGCCCTCAGGATAGTGTCACATACACTGGAGCTGACTGCTTAAGTGTTAACTGAAAAAATAAATGAATCAATCAGTCAATCTAGTTATGGTGAGGCAGGTAATAAATATTCTATCTCAGCCAATAATTATAAATTAATTGTTAAGACTTTTCCAAGATTGTTGTCTAAAATGTAAATAACCCTGGGAAGAAGTAAATTGTTATGAGTTATTCTTATCTTAGGGAGGCAAGAAAAAAAATAAGAAATCTGAAGCAAATGCAAAGGATACGCCATTCCTCTGATACGTCTGATCTTTCCTGGATCTGTGAGCTGAATGGGCTTCAGGACCTTCCTTACAGGACATGAGAATAACACTTCGCCTCCTCCCCCAGGGAGCATTCCCCGTCGCACAATCTGCACCAAGTGAGAAAGAAGAGGTGAGGGTTCAGTAGAGTGGATGACACCCAACCTGGCTGGTTTACACCAAGAATGAAAACCACCATTAGAAAGCAGCAAGCTCTTTCCTACACAACTTGTCAATCCCTTCAAGATGAACAGCACCTGATGTTAGCTCCACGGGGACATGTGCTAAGCAAGGAGACTGTGTGGTGTGTCGGAAAGAGCAGTGGACACAGAGCCTGCATGTCCCAGTCAAAGCCAGAGAGGTCACTTCATCACCAGAACCTGTTTGTTCAACCTTAAAATGAGGGACTGGCCTAGTTCATCAGCTTATCCCACTTCTTAACCATTAGGAACCCTTGTCTCCTCCTCTGGAATTAACTATCTATCAAAACTCTACATTATTAAATAAAAATGAAGTCATTTTCCTTGTTTAAAAACATCATTTTAAAAAATAAAGATGCTAAACAGCTTAAGATATCCAGTGTTATCACATTGGATTGATGTAATTCCCTTAAATAGCAAACAAACAGATGCTTAAATTACTTCGACTAAGTTTTGAAAGTAATGTACTAAAAATTCTCAGGGACATTCAGGTTGGGAGGCTCCGGACACAAATTAAGATAAATGATGTAGATCAGAGAGGCAGCATGGTCAGAATCCTGGCTCTACTACTTATTAGCTGAGTTGTTATGAGCCAAGGAGTTAATACATGTAGAATGCTTACAACATCTCCTACCACGAAGTAAGTGCAGTATAACTGCTGGCTACTCCTGTCATTACTGAAGGGTCCCTTTCAGCTCAAGGTCTGCAATGTTTGGTTCATGAATCCTGTGGGTCTTCTAATAAATGGTGACTGCAAATGTGCCACACACACGTGAGGCATATAGCTCCTCCAATGAGTTGGTAAGAAAATCTTTCACACTGATATATACCACTAACAATTTGTACATTCTTACCTTTAGCTCAAACGATTCACCATCAATCCCAAACTGTTTCAACAGAGGGAGCGCTGTTGCCTTAAGAACATCAACCTGTAGAATTATTTCAGAAAAAAAAAGCTTAGTTAAACCTTGAGAGATGGAAAGAAGAAAGAGCCCGCGAAGCAGGTGAAGGCTTAGCCTTCAGGTAGATGAAGCAGTCTAGTAAAGAGAAAAGAGGCTGGCTTACAACTGAGGGTGTGGGCCGGCTCTGCTCCCGAGTACAGACTGTGACTTTATAAGCCACTGGCTCCTGTGGGCCCCTTTCCCACATTTACAATATCATACACCTACCTTATGAGTCATCATGAACATCACGTGCATCAGGCAAAAAGCACCAAGAAACTGCTGGGCTCATACAGAAAACAGAGACCTGTGCTCAGTCTTAATAGGTATAGACACTATGCAAGAAAATCACCTGTTTTAGTATTCTTTTTCCAACATGACTGTTTAATATTTAGAGCTGGTGGCACTCAAGACTAAAGCAAACCAAATGAACTATTCAACCTAAGAGTCCTACCTAAGAAGCCTGCTGACACCCACCACAAAGGCATTTAAAGGTGGTGATTCTACAAGGCAGTGAGAGCCTCGGGGGAAGGACAGCCTCAAACTGCACGAAGCAACACAAACCCCAAAGTGCAATGACAGCATCCACAGTTGATGACAAGACAGTGCCAAGTGTAACTGTTATCTCCTCCTCAATCAAAACTCCTTCCTTGTTCATTTGTGGATTGCTCACAGAGGATAAGGTGACATTCAAATCAGTGGCAGCTTGCGAAAGAACAGCAATCCCTTCCTTGTTCCCAATGGAACAAGAGATGTTTCTTGGCCCTACGGGGGCTGACTCTATAACAGAAGGCGCTGAGGGCACAAGCAGAGGCTGCAGGGGAAAAGCCCTGATCGTTGCCCAGGCTCTGTCTCCAGTTAGCTGCGGGGCCTCAAACAAGAAAATCTCAACTGTCTAAATTTCCTTGTCTCTAAGGTAAGGAGCTCAGCCTGCCTGTCTCCGAGTTGCTACCAACTCTAACGTGCTAAGAGTCAATAGAACGATACTCCAGCAAGGCTTTACAGCAGAGAATGCGCCCCAGCTAAATATTCTCATATCAGAAAATTAACCAGAGGTAGCAATGACCTATGAAACCTAGGAACATGTTCAGCATGGATCAGGTGGGGCAGAAGCAGTTACCGGGAAAATTCATTAAAGATGAGCTCATTTCAATTAAATATTAAAGCTACACCCACCCACAAACTTAAAATATGCATTTGGGATTGCCAGAACCACAGTCTAGGCTAGTGTTAGGGCAGCTGGGGAGAAAGCCAAGCCAGATTCTGGAAAACGTGAGGGCTGCAAGAATGCAGGGCACTCTTGCCCACATGACTCCTGGAACTAGGCAGCCTCCAGCTCTCCTGGGGAAGAGAAGCGCAAGAGAACGGAACATCCCTTCAGGTCATCCTACTTACACCTGGAGTCATAAAGGATGAGGTCAAATTGACTCTGAGGGTCAGCCAGGAGCCCAAGTGTAACTCCAGATGTGGTCCTGGCTCCTAAGTCACTCTCCATCTGACGTGGAAGGCAGGCAACTAGGTTCAGTGTGACAATGGCTGGAAAAACAGTTGTGGGCCGAAGCCCCACTCTGCCTCTTACCAGCTCTGAGACCTGGACATTACCTCCCCAGGGCCTTGGCTTCCTGCTGTATAAAGAGGGGCTGGACTGGACACGGTCCACAGCCTCCCCTGGCTCTGCACACTGGTTCTAGCAGGGCGAGGGTGGTATGTAGGTTTTGCTTAACGGAAACTGTGTTGTGACTCTGCTCAGAGAGGAAAGGCAAAAGTCTGACCCAAGTAGAACCTCAGGGCAAAGGTGTCACCCTTACAGTCCGGTCAGTCAATCAACAGGTAGAAATATGATCAGACCGCACCAAATAGAAAAAGGGAAGCAACCTGCTCTTCAATTCCCTTGTCTGAAACAGTGATAAGAACACCCACCTCAACTCACAAATCAAATAAATATGGATACAGACATAAGTACACCTAGAACAGTGCCCAGCACACAGTAGACTTCTTTACCCTTTCAGGACAGTACTGAAAAAGAATGGACTCTTCATACACCAATTGGCCAGCTGTTGGCACCAGTAAATATCTACTGGGGGCTCTAATATCAAATCACCGAGATTCAAAGGAGACCTCCTAAAGTTTTCTTCTCAAAATTTCTCCCCATTTCCTATCTTTTTGCCTCCAAGGAAAAATGTCCCTACCCCTTTATGGCACATACCATCTCTGCCGCTTTCAACTCTCATCCTTGTTGGATGTCTGCAGAGCTACCCTTATTAAATCCCCCTACTCTTTTTTTTTTTTTTTTTTTTTTTGTGGTATGCGGGCCTCCCTCTGCTGTGGCCTCTCCCGTTGCGGAGCACAGGCTCCGGACGTGCAGGCCCAGCAACCATGGCTCCCGGGCCCAGCCGCTCCACGGCATGTGGGATCTTCCCAGACCGGGGCGCGAACCCGGTTCCCCTGCATCGGCAGGCGGACGCGCAACCACTGCGCCACCAGGGAAGCCCCCCCCACCCTTTTTATTTCAACTCTTTCCTTCTCCATTACACCTTCCCCTCAGCCTACAAACAAGATCAAGTTTCGTTCGTTTAAAAATTCCCAAACTCAGCTCTTAAGGAATCATCCTATCTAACTTCTGGAAGAATATCCTAACCTTCCATGGTTCTATTTCCTACTCATTCTGAACCTGTGCCTGCCCTTGCATTCCAATGGCACTGCTCTCTCAAAGGTCAATAAAACTTCTCACTGCTGAATCTCCCTGCCCAATTCCAACTCAACTCCTGCAAAGATTGACGCTTGGATCATCCCTGGCTTCTCAGAATTCAACTCCTGCTTGGCTTCTCCAAATACTTCTATCTCCACAGTCACTGTCTGCAGCTCCTCTTCCCCCCAGTCACACCTTACACACTCATTCCTCTTCTTTATTATTCTCAGTCCCTGGAACCATGGGGCCAAAATTCTACTGCCCACAGAGGCCAAAAAGGGAAGTTAAATGAATGATGAGGTCAGCTAAGACCTGTTTCCAGCTGAAGATCTCATGCCTCATCCAAAGAGGGCAGGTGCTACTCAGCTCCAACAGATGGCTGTTGTGGAGAAATAGCCATCCAGTGCTGCCACACCAACCTACTACCATGTAAACTCTGGGGTTTCAAACATGAACAACCAATTCAGATACACACACCACCACCACTACCAGCACACTGTACAGGCCAAAGGAAAAACACCTGTCAGATTAACTGAGCCAAAAAGCCGCCAGTGTTCAGCCTCGGCACTGGTCAATCTCCGTCCCCTAGGGAGTGAAATGTCAGTAGGTAAGATCCTGATGACCTATCTCTGAGGCTCCAGACAATAATTTCCAACTTTCAACTGGACATCCCCTAGGGATGTCCCACCAATATCTCAGGAAACAGGACCAAAATCAAACACATAATCCATCACCCCACCACAATTTTCCTCTTTCTGATCACTATCCTTCAAGTCAACCAGGACAGAAATCATGGAGTTATTTATGACCCCTTCCTCCTATCCCATCTCCAATTAGTTACCGAGTTATGAAGTCCCTCCCTCCACACCGCCCTTCATAACTGTCCCTACCCTTCCACTTCCCTCTGCATAATGTTCAAATTAGTTGACACCTCTGCAATTCATCCTTCTCTCAACCTCCATAGTTATCTTCCTAAAACCATGACTGATTCTGGGGTTTCCCTTCCTCCAGAAAGTCCTCCCTAGCCCTCAGCACTTTGCTTGTGCCTCTACCAGAGCCCAGAGGTATTCAGCCTTGTAGCCTCCCTAGCTGTGTTCACAGCTGTCTACCCTATGAGACCACGTTCCCTACGGGCAGAACTCATCATATTCATCCTTGTGTGCAGACAGTAGATGTGGACATAAACTGATGGGGAAACCACACATTAAAGAGAAAGTTCAAAATGAAGAAGCCACAGGTTGAAGAAGTTACTCTTTATCCAGGATTAGATGTATTTATTTTATCCTGGGCTGGAGCCAGGTACTAACCAAGGTCATTTTAGTCATGCAGCTAGCAAAAGCAGAAAGTCCTGTGGCATGTGAAAACAAACAAACAAAAAAAGTTTTTTAATACTCTGCAAAAAAAAGAATTAAGTACCCTTTCTAGGGAATTCATCAATTAATCTTTGTCACTGTTAATATGTAAATTTTAATCCTGCCAGTGATAAAAGCTTTTAAGATCACTGGCAATTACAGAAAGAGAACAAAACTGGGACACACAGTGCCAGCGTCTCCTGTCTGCTTCAGGGCCTTTTCCCAACATTCAAGGCACCTTCCCCTCCCCCTCCCAATCGGAAATGGTAGAGATCTCCTCTCATACTTTTAACTGAAGGACCCATTTCCTAGAATCTTCTGGAAAAAAGCAATCATTTGAAATTACTTTAAAATTCTAAACAGTTTATGCAACATTCCTATACAGCTAAGAATTTCAGATCTTGCACTGTACTCAGGATCCTGAGAAGAGTTTATGCACCTGAATTCAAGAATTGGGGAATAATTCTCTTAATGTCTAAGAACATATTAGCTGTGTTTATACCCTAGTCAGTGTCCTGGTGAATACCAGCAGTCCCTACTTTGGGACTAACTGCACCACCTAATTGGTCTTCCCTGGTTAGGGAAGGCACACACTTTACATTCTGCCTCAGAAGCCACCCCTTCAGTGGTCTTGGTCCAATGTCTGCAGAGGTGAAGATAAGCATCCTCAGTCGGAACTTCACATCATGGCCCTCGGCTTGAAGATAGCTTCTCTGCACAGCAGAGCAGCCGAAGGGAGGGATCGTTGCCCCACTATGAGAGGCCTAAGGCAGGCCTGCTCTAATCAATCTCCCTCACCTTCTGCTCCACCCTCCCACACGCATACAAAACAAACCCATCCCAGACTGGCATTAAGACAGCTGTGGTAGCCACAATGACTATTCTATCTGTATATTAAGCTAGCCTCCCTACACAGGCAGGAAAATTAGCACGCTTAATAAGAAGTGTGCTGGTGCCCCAAAACTAGCAACGCTCATATATACCTTCCCTGCCCTTGTGCCCTTTTTCTACACCTGCAGACTCTTCTCAGAAGAAGGAAGTCCTAAAGTGTATGGCTGAAGCCTGAGTCCAGATCATGCTGCAGCAATGCCAAGGAGGTGCTATTCTCGGCCTAAAATGTCGGTCTGCTGCCTTCCAACCTCAACCATCACATGACCTTTTGAAAACTCCACTCTCATGCACTTCAGCCAACAGAGTCATATTTCATGTCAACCATGATGAGACGGCAAGCATCTGTTCTGAAGGTTCTTAGACATGACAATGAAAGGCACCTTGACAAACATTAACCATCGTGACTGAATGTGGTGATTATGAGTCTTGGCTCATCTCCCTCCTGGAGTGATCAACCTCTAAATTTCTAGGTAAATAACAAACACTCTCTACAATACACCTGTGCATTATCAGGAACTGGTTTCTCAAAAGTTGGGTTGTGACAAGAGACAAATAAAACTCACATCTTGGTATGGCCTCACTACTCACCGAAGGGTCCACCTGGTCATTGGTCACTCCTCGCAGAACTATTCTCAGTGGGTGCTTCATAAATGGAGCCAGGCAGAGAAGACTTTCCAGATAATACCCAATGCTGCGAAGGATGCTGCAGTCATGTTCCACAGACCCACCATACAAGAGGCCAGGCTGATAATATAAGGTGGTTCCTTACACCGGAGAAAAGAAAGTCAGCAGAAAAAAAAACTTAGTGTCACAAAGGCAACGAAGGCAGTAAGTCCCAAGGGGAAAGTCTGGCAAGGGCATCCAAGAGAGTTCAAAATGCCATTCCTAAGAGTCCACATACTTCACTCCAAAAGCTGACTCATTACTGTCAAGCCCCTGTAACAATAATAAACTGTGAGTGTAATTTAATAAACAGTAATAAATTAAACCCCTCCCTGAGCCATCTGAACTGCCAAAGCCATGGCAGGGCACAGAGGAGATATCCTAACAGGCACCCTAGTCTCCCCGACAGCACACTCTCAGACTGTGCTGATGTGGGGTCTACAAGTGATGTTCTGAAATCATCATGCCAGCAATCAGCTTCTTTTAGGCCCGGGAAATAAAATTCCCCATAGACCACACTCACCAAACAAGGTACCTAGAGAAGGCAAGTACTTTATGGCACTTACTTCCATTAATAGTAGCTATTTTAATTTAATAGTAACAAATGGAAATGGCTAAAATTATTGAACAGCTTTAGTGGAAACTCTTTGTTACCTTTACTTATTCTTTCAAATATTCACATCATCTAAAAAGTTTCTTACTAGGTTTACATATTAGAGGAAGAACCAAATAAAATAGATGATTCAGGGAGTATGAATAAGTGAACACAGTATTTTTGATGCTAATAATCTTTGGCCAATGTCTTCTGGCACAATTTACCAATAAAGAAATTTAACATTAGAGGAAGGAACTATGTTCAGTCACGAAAAGAAAAGCAGCTCTTGGGAGTTTCATAAAATAAATATAGGTTTTACTATATTAAAAACCAAAATCCCAACCATCACAATCAGAATCATATTCTGATCAAAGTGGGAAAAACTCTACATCGATTATTCTAAATACTATTAAAGTCACAAAACAATCTTTCTTTTAGGTCAAAAATCTCTCCTCCCTCCCCTCAGAAAAGACTCTATAACCACTAAACTCTGCAAATCTGTTATGCCTGCAAATTAACCAAATGATAAACTGACCAGATCATCAGAATGAAGGCTTCCAGGGTGGGGGGAGCAGAGATAGACACATGAGGTGGAAGCAGGATCATGTAAATGTCTTACTTCTCAACCTAAGTTGCAGATATGACCAGAAAAGAATAGAATTACCTGCCCTCTGAATCACCAATAAAAATAGCTGAAAAAAATCCCCAGCAATTTCAAAGTAAATGAGCCAAGGAAGACTAAGGGAATCATAGCTTGCAAAGGGCATCTGATGTTTTATGCCTGAAACCTGCTACAGATCAACAAGTCCCATGGCCACTTATGAAGTCAAGCTTGTCTTCTTTCTTAAGAGAGCCAACACACAGAAAAGTTCAGTTTCCTTTGTTGAATATATGAGCAAAAGTACATAGTAAATGGAGCCAAAGGATGCTTGCCATGATCGTCTAACAATGTAGATAAGAGTTTCTAGGGGGCTTCCCTGGTGGCGCAGTGGTTAAGAATCCACCTGCCAATGCAGGGAACACAGGATTGAACCCTGGTCCGGGAAGATCCCACATGCTGCGGAGCAACTAAGCCCGTGAGCCACAACTACTGAGTCTGTGTGCCACAACTACTGAAGCCCGCGCACCTAGAGCCCCTGCTCCGCAACAAGAGAAGCCACCACGATAAGAAGCCCGCACACCACAACGAAGAGTAGCCCCTGCCCGCCACAACTAAAGAAAGCCCGCGTGCAGCAACGAAGACCCAATGCAGCCATGAATAAATTATAATTTTATTTTTTAAAAAAAGAGTTTCCAACAGCAAAAAAAAAACAAAAACAAACCAAAAAACCCACTCAGACAGGGCTTCCCTGGTGGCGCAGTGGTTGAGAGTCAACCTGCCGATGCAGGGGATGCAGGTTCGTGCCCCGGTCTGGGAAGATCCCACATGCCGCAGTGTGGCTAGGCCTGTGAGCCATGGCCGCTGAGCCTGCGCGCCCGGAGCCTGTGCTCCGCAACGGGAGAGGCCACAACAAGTGAGAGGCCCACGTACCGCAAAAAAAAAAAAAAAAAAAAAAAAAAAAAGACCACTCAGACAAAAAACTAGAAACAACCTAAATGTTTATCAGTAGGGAACAGTTACATAAGTTATCATGCTTCCATATGGTAGAATACAATATAAGGCCCACTGAAATACTGAGATGGACCTGCATGTGCCTAGCAAGAAAATTCCCTGAGACATCTGTGCTAATGAAAAAAACTGGCTGCAGAACAACATGAAGAGCATGACCCTGTTGATGGTTTGACATACAAAAGTGCCCACGTAAGCAAATGCACATAAAGGAGACCAGGACACAGTCCCCACACTGTGACCACGGCTGCCCCTGGGAGAGAGAATGGAAGAGGAAACAGGGTGAAGGGATTTTTCACATTTTTTGCATATACTTGTATAAACTTACTTTAAAAAACAAAATTAAAAAAAAAAATTCAGCACATACAACTACCTCAGACAGTTTGTTGGAAGATTTTATTGTGACAACATAAGTTAAATGGACATTGAAAAGTTGTATATAAATGTTAGGTATAAAATGTTTTTATTGGGCTTCCCTAGTGGCGCAGTGGTTGAGAGTCCGCCTGCCGTTGCAGGGGACACGGGTTCGTGCCCCGGTCCGGGAAGATCCCACATGCCGCGGAGCGGCTGGGCCCGTGAGCCGTGGCTGCTGAGCCTGCGCATCCGGAGCCTGTGCTCCGCAACGGGAGAGGCCACAACAGTGAGAGGCCTGCGTACCGCAAAAAAAAAAAAAAAAAAAAAAAATGTTTTTATTGTTTAAAAAGAAGAGGTGCTCGTCTGTTGATCTGAAATTTTCACTCTTCTAACTTACTTAAATCAAGTGTATTCTCCTTAAATTGGCAGATTTCACATACCATATCCAGACAATTCTATCACAGATAGGAAACCGGGTCTTTCCATCCAAATACAATATTTATACCATCAAAAAGAGTGACTAACAGAGGAATATTTAAGTATTATATGTAGATGCTTTCAGGAATGGGAAGAAAAGGAGCTTACCTGTTTGGTTTATTTCAATTCGAGAACCATTAGTTATTTTGTCCAACAGCCTAATGAAGCTGGCTTCAAAATCTGTGGGGAGAAAAGGAAACAGATTGGCCTCATGTTAGGTCACCATTTCCAGAGCACATCCCATTCAAGTACTGCAGTGCGGGGTAGGTTACTTCCTGCATCATACCTGGGTTCTTCTCAGGACCTGGGTGGCTCACTGGCTAAGGAATCTGAAGCAGTTGAAAAGCACTGACTAGCACATATATGTTTAGTAGAACTATTAGAAACAACTCAGTTTTCATATTCCACCAAAAAATAGCAACTCTACCAGCAATCTAATGGGACATTAATGTTAGCAGAATAACACCCACCTGTCCTTCTGACCTCAGGAGTGTGTGCCAAATAAGGGAGAAAGAACAGAAAGTAGGAAAGAGTTTTAAACTCAAATTCTTACTTGCCGCAGAATACCTGACAAGGAAAATTAAATCGAGGACCACCCTTCAGTCTCAGAGGCAGTAAAAGGTTACCGTCTCTCCCATTCAACAAAGCATCCCTGGCTCCTTTCCTCTATCGTTTACTGATCTAGAAGCTATCTAATCAGTTCAGTTTTTAATTTTATTACAAAGGTGCCTGAATATACAGTATTACTGCCACCTTTTTAATGCATGAAAAAAGACTGGAAGAAAAAATACAAAATGTTAATAAATAGGTTTCTCTTCATAGTAGGATTTTATATGAATTTAGTCTTCTTGTTTAAATTTTAATGTGTAAATTTGCTTCAATTACTTTTATGAATAAATTGTTATCTAGAATATAAAAGCTGGTTATTCTTTACAAGGTGGGGGAGGGTAGATTTTAAATGTGAAATATGGGAAGAGGTAGAGTGAAGACTCAGGATTAAACGTCCTCTGCCCTCCTTGGTAGATTTTACACACACACACACACACACACACACACACACACACACACACAGGCTTTAGCTTCAACCTCCCTCCCATGAACGGGGACAAGGAAGACCAAGTCTTCTGCACTGAAGGCATGGTGACTGCCTGACGCTTTCAGGCAGTTCCTACTCCTATAATAGACTAGCAGAGTTTGAGAGCACAGACCTTAGAAGTCACCTAAACTGATCCCAAAGGGTGAAGCAGATCAACTAAGCAATTCCCATCTACCTGTTCTGTTACTTAACACTGTCCCATAACTCCTGTCATAGCAGATTCTGCAATCTGTACAAAGAGCACTAGGCCAGAAGTCAGAGAAACTCCCTAAAGTCCTGAAACAAGGCATAATGGCTAGTAACAGCAGCTGTGTATTAATGCTTACCTATGTAATCCTTATAACCAGTAAGCAGGAAGTGTTTCCCATTTTACAGAAGGCTGAGGCCCAAGAATGCCCTCTAGCTTGCCCTGGTTAAACAACTGGCAAGTGGCAGAGCCAGGATTTGAACCCAAGCCTGCCTTTCTCCAAAGTCCATGCTCTGAACCACACCATAACTCAGTTTAATCCTCAGAGTCAACCTCTTCCTCTAGAAAATCATGGTACCTTTCAACTGTAGGCAGTGATTTAACTGAAGGACTCTGCAGATGATTTAATAAGTTCCCAGTCTACATTTATTTTTAATGAAATTAGAACAGAATAAACAATATCAGAGTTACATACTAAGGGTGCTGTTTATGAAATTTTAGTCTCAGTTTTACATATACTTTTATGTGTATTAGGTTGGTATAAGTAGCAACACAAAAGTTGAAAAGTAACTCAACTACAAAATCGAACTAGAAATGATTTCTATGGTCTTTTTATAGAGAATATTCTATGTTTTTAAAAAGTAGGCATGATCTATATAACACAATGCCACTTTCTACTTATGTTTACAGAAAATGCAAGGTATTCTGCACAAAAAAGAAAAACCCTTGATTTGCTCAAGCTTTCACAGTGCAAGGAACAAGCATTTATGAATAAAGCCCAAGATTATCAACTCCATAGCTTTTACAGATTAGGGAAGAAAAGAAAACAAAATTACTTTAGAAGTAGTTTTTTTCTGCTTTTTTTTTTTTGTAATCCACAGGGGCTCTTGAGCATGAACACAATTAAAAACGTCCAGCAGAGGAACATGAGTAGGAAGAGAATGGGCACCTAAAGAGACCTCCAGGCAGGACCATCCCCTGGTCACAGTAAACAGGTGCTTCAGAAGCAGTACTTCAAAGAACCAACCCAGAGCTAGTTCCAGAATCCTGGTAACAGTGAAGATATAGCTCCATCACCTGGTACGAAAAAGATCTCAAGTTCACCTAATAATAGTCAGACTGACGTCTCAAACTTCATTAAGACAAGATGTATAGGATTCCTTGCCCCTTCACTTCTTCAAGACTGCTCCTAAGGGTACAGAACGTCGGATATCTAACAACAATAGGGGGGAAAAATCCCCAAAATAAGCACAAGCACAATTTTACTGGATGATTTAGGAATACATAATTAGGTTACACAGCTAGAAAGAGAATCAACATGAAGACCATAATGGTCAGGAGACTGGCTACCATTAGGGGCAGGGAAGGGAGTGCTGAATGAAAGAGGCACACAAGTGTGCACAATGTTCTATTTCTTGACCTGGATGGGATCACACAGATGTTCATTTTATAATCCTATAAGACTAGTCTTATGTCTTATTAATTTTTTATGTTATTGTATTTCATATTTTAAACAAATCTGTACTATCAGGAGCATCGGTTTCAGGATTTCTTAAATACTAACTCCCATACCTACTGCCCTCCCCGCTTCCCTAGCCCCCAAAGAAGTGAACTCATCATTTCTTTAAAGGGGCTGGTAACTTCTAGAAGCCTTAGTGGTGGTCATCAACCCGACCCATTCCTCACTAAGAAAGGCAAAACCATGTCTCCAAGAAGGGGAGCAAGAGAAGGAATACAATCTAAAGATCTATACTTTAAAAACAAGGAGCAAATCTCAGTAAGCAGTTTCACTTAAAAGTATTGTAATGCAACTCAAATTCTAGAAATATTAGTCTGCTTAAATAAATTATGACACATCTACATACCAGAACACTCTGCTGCTATAAAATTAATACGGTTTTTTTATATACTGATATGAAACATCTCCATAGTATACTGAGTGGAAAAAAAGTAAGATGCAGATGGTCTTTGAGAAAGGAAAAAGTGTGTACTTGCTTATTTATGGGAAAAACAGCCCTGAAAAGAAACACAACAAACCAACGACACTGTTTGCTTCACAGGGAAAGAAGACTGGGAAAGAGACAGACAGACAAACAGAGACAGACTTTGTAAACCATTTTGTTCCCTTTGAATTTCATGTCATGTGTATGTGTTTTAAAAAAATACATAAAAATTAAATTGAAAAATACAAATAAAGGTATTGTAACAATTTAAAGAGCCAATAAACAATGCTCTCATTAAATAGCCTATGAAAGATATTTATAATACAATATAGCCATTATTTTTTTTTAACTGCTTAATTACACAGGGAAATGTTCACACTATATTAAGGAAAAAAATTTTAAGCATATTTATGTACAGTGTGATTTCAATTTCATTAGAGATAACTAAAAGGTAAGACAGCAAACTATTAACACATGAAATTAGGAGTCATTATTTTCATCATTAAATCCAAAAAGGTAGAAATTACAAACATATACCCAAGTCTCAGAATAAATTAAAAGATGTCTGCTCACTTAAAAATAAGGTACATATAAAAACTTTACATATTTTATGTAATTATGCATAATGTGATAGATAATAAATTATATTTTAACTTAAAGAAATATTTACATAACATCTTTCCTAAATTATGAATAGGTCAAGAAAAATATTAAAGAGACATATCAATTTTATCAAAATATATGAGAGTCTACAAAAGAAAAACTTACCACTCTAAACACTTTAGTAATTAATAAAAAGAAAAGCAAGAGAACAATGAACTGAGATTTTAGAAATGGAACAAAATTTCAAGCCAAAAAATAAATGACAATAATAATCTCAAAAGAAGAGAGAAACAAAATGGAAAATATAGCAGAAAAAATCAAGCTAATTCATTGAAAAAACTACAACACAAATCAATAGCCTCATTCATTTGTAAAGGAAAGAAAATGTGAATTAATAAAATAAAAAATATAATTAATACAAAAGATTGAGAGCTTTTATGGTAGACTATTCTCTATTATTTACTGACACATTTGGAATTAAAATGGATGGTTATGTAAAAAGATAACAAATCAAAACCGATAAAACAGATTTTTTAAAAGGCACAAAAAGATCAACCCAAAACAAAGGGAATGCGAAAATTTATCAAGTAATAAACAGAGAAGAGCACTGATGAAGTTATTTAAACATAGAGTACGTAAATTGTGATGTATTAATAAAATGTAGTACCATGACACAGCAATGAAAATCCACAAACTATTGCTGCTACAACAAACATGCATCTCACAAACACAATACAGAATTAAAGCCAGACACACACAAAATACGTACTGTATGACTCCACCTATATAAACCATGGTTAATATTTTAGAAACCTAATCTATGGTGTAAAAAGTCAATTTAATGTTTACGCTGGGGATGGGAGGAAATGGTGTGACTGGAAGCAAGCTTGAGAGGGGTTTTGTGGGTTGCTGGTCATGTTTTATTTCTTGACATGCATAATGGCTACCTGGGTATATCCACTTAGTCATAATTCATCAATATATTAAGCTTGTGCACTTTTCTTAATGTATAGTATAATTTGATAAGTTTATTTTTAAAAATCAAGTTCAAAGTAATAACATCTTTTAAAATATGAGAAAAGCAAAGAAACCCAATCATCTCTCAAATTTACCATGATACTAGAAATGTGATTAAATATATCTCAAAAAAACACAGCGTCACTAAAAGGAAGAAATAACAATTGAGGGAAAGGCTATCTTACCAATTAAGCAAAACACACACTTTGATTTGACCCCACATTCCCATTTTTTTTAAAGCATAATTTTTGACCTGCCATCCACATCTAGAACTCTATCCCACAGAAATAGAAATATGCTAGACTATTGCACAAAAAATTTTTTTACTGCTGCTTTATGTACAATAACCATCACTGAAGGTTACTTTTTTGCCCCATACCTTCAAATTTTCCTAGATATTTTATTTTGCTCATGTAAAAACCTGTAAAAGAAGTGAAATCAACAAAGGGCAACTTATTTCTCTGATTTATGCTGTTTTTACCACCTTCAAGTTTCCTATTTGTATCCAATTTCTTCAGTTCTAGTCCTTTCCTTTCTCTAACCTAACCTTTCTCTAACCCTAAAGCACTAGAGAATTTCCTCCACCTCAGGAAATTACTAAAGATGCGGCAGGACATTACATAATAATAAAAGGGCCAATCCACCAAGAAGACAGAGCAAGCCTAAATGCACCAAACAATGAAGGTGCAAAATATATAAAACTAAAACTGTTCAAACTGAAAGGAGAACTCAACAATGCCATCAACCAACAGGATCCAATCAACATTTAGAGAACACCCAACTCACAACAGCAGAATATACATTCTTTCCAAGAGCCGATGGAACATACACCAAGATAGACCAAATCTTGGGCCATTAAAAAATATCAACAAATTTAAAGTAATTGAAATGAATACAGAGCATGTTCTCCAAACATAATGAAATCAAACTGAAATCAATAACAAAATGATAACTGGAAAACATACCCACACTTGGAAGTTAAACAACACACTTATAAATAATCCATGGATCAAAGAGGAAGTCTTAAAGGCAAGAAAAAAACAGATTGAACTGAATGAAAATTAAAACATGACATATCAAAATTTGTGGGACACAGCTAAAGCAGTCTTGAGAGGGAAGTTTATTGCACTAAGTGCCTACATTAGAAAAGAGAAAAGGTTTCCAATAATCTGTCTCACCTCAACTTAGAAAAGCACAAAATAAATCCAAAGGAAGTGAAGGAAATAATAAAAATAGCAGTAACAGATGAAATTGAAAACAGAAAAATAGAGAAAAATCAGTGAAACAGATGGCTCTTTAAAAAGATAAATAACATGACAAACCTCTAGCAAGACTGAAAAAAAAAAAAAGACACAAATCATCAACATCAGGAAACCGGGAATATCACTACAGATCCTGCAGACATCAAAAGGATAATAAGGGAATACTATGAACTCTCCATATATAAAACAATTTAGATGAAATGAACCACTTCTCCAAAAAACACAAACTACCACAACTCATCAAATGAAATGGATAATTTAAATAGCCCTATCACCATTCAGGAAATTGAAAGCATATTTTTTAAAACTCCCCAAAAAGATATCTCTAGGCCTTTATAGTTTCATTGGAGAATTCTACCAAATGTTTAAAGCACTAAAATCAATTCTACACAATCTCTTTTAGAAGACCAAAAGGAAACTGTTTCCAACTCATTTTAAGCTAGTATTATTCTAGTTTAAAATACCAAAACCAGACAAAGACAGTACAAAAAAGAAGACTAAAAATCAGTATAACTTATGAATATATACCCAAAAATCCTTAACAAAATGTTAGCAAATAAAATTCAGCAATACAGAAAAAGAATTACACACCATGAACAAGTGGGGTTTATTCCAGGAATGCAAGGCCGCTTCAATATTTGAAAATCAATCCATGCAATATACCATATTAACAGACTAAAGAAGAACAATCACATGATCACATCAATTGGTGCAGAAAAAGCATGTGACAAAATACAACACTCATTCACACACACACACAAAAAAAAAACTTAGAAAAACAGGAATAGAAGGGAATTTCCTCAACTTTATAAAGAACATCTAAAAAAATATACAGCTAACATTATACTTTGTGGCAAAACAGTGGACACTTTCTCCTTAAGATAGGGAACAAGGTAAGGAAGCTTGCCCTCATTACTTTTATTTAACATAGTGCTAGAAGTCCTACCCACTGCAATAAGTGGGAAATAAAAGGCATAAAGTTCAGAAAAGAAGAAATAAAACTGTTCCTATTTGCAGATGACATGACTGTTTACATAAAAAATCCCAAAGAATCTAACAACAACAACAGCAAAAACACACACTTAGAACTTTTAAGTAGGGGACTTCCCTGGTGGCACAGTGGTTGAGAATCTGCTTGCCAATGCAGGGGACACAGGTTTGATCCCTGGTCCAGGAAGATCCCACATGCCATGGAGCAACTAAGCCCGTGTGCCACAACTACTGAGCCCATGCACTGCAACTACTGAAGCCTGCGCTCCTAGAGCCCATGCTCCACAACAAGAGAAGCCACCACAATGAGAAGCCCGCACACTGCAACAAAGAGTATCCCCTGCTCGCCACAACTACAGAAAGCCTGCACGCAGCAACAAAGACCCAATGCAGCCCCAAAAAAAAAGAAAAAAAAAAAAGAACATGTAAGTAAATTCAGCAAGGTTGCAGGACACAAGATAAACATCCAAAAAAAAGTGAATTGTATTTCTATATACTACCAATAAACACATGGAGACCAAAATTTAAAATAAGATACCATTTACAATTGCTCAAAAAAGTGAGACATTTAGGTGTAAATTAACAAAATATGTACAGGACTTATATGCTAAAAACTACACAATGCTGATGAAAGAAAACAAAGATCTAAATAAATGGAGAGATATACTATGTTTATGAATTGGAAGACTCAAATACAGTAAATGGGATAACCCTCCCTAAGTTATCATAT
This sequence comes from Physeter macrocephalus, assembly GCF_002837175.3. NCBI lineage: Eukaryota > Metazoa > Chordata > Mammalia > Artiodactyla > Physeteridae > Physeter > Physeter macrocephalus. The sequence goes on along the minus strand of NC_041222.1, from coordinate 47,779,280 downwards.
AGGTTTAACACAGCTCCTGTCAAATCCTAACAAGATTTTTTTGTATAGATGAAGACAAGATTATTCTAAACTTTATATGAAAAGGCAAAGGAACTAGAATAGCTAAAACAATCATGAAAAATAAGAATAACGTTGGAGGGATCAGCCTACCCAAATTCAAAATTTATTATATACATATAGTAATCAAGACAGTGTGGTACTGACAAAGGGACAGACATATAGATCAGTGGAACAGAACAGAGAACCCAGAAAGAAACCCACACAGTATGCCCAACTGGTTTTTTACAAAGGTGCAAAAGTGATTAAATGGAAGAAAGATAGCCATTTCCACAAAGGGTGCTAGAGCAGTTGGACATCCATAGGCAAAAAAAATGGACATCGACCTAGGTTTTAAACCTCATACAAAAAAATTAACTTAAATATAAAATGTAAAACTATAAAACTTTTAGGAAAAAAAAGAAAATCTTCAGGATCTAGGGCTAGGCAAACAGTTCTTAACACCAAAAGCACAAGCAATAAAAGAAAACTTTGATAAATTCTATTTCACTAAAACTTTCCCTCTGCAAAAGACCATGTTAAGAGAATAAAAAGATAAGCCATAGAGTGGGATAAAATACTAGGAAACCACATATTTGACAAAGGACTAGAATATGTAAAGAACTCTCAAAACCTAATAGAAAAAGAAAAATATCTTACCAGAAAATGGCAAAAGACATGAAAAGTTGTTCAATATCATTAGCCATCAGGAATATGCAAATTAAACTAGAAGACGGCACTACACACTAATCAGAATGGCTAAAATTAAAAATAGTGATAACACCAAATGCTGGCAAGAATGCAGAGAAACTGAATCATTCCTACATTGCTGGTAGGAATATAAAATCTACATTTATCATTAGTATAGTCGTCAGGCCTCCCCCAGTTCTAGTTATCAACAACTTTGAGTCCCAAACAATACTGAAATAAAGTATAGGTGCATCCTTGTGGTATAACAAGAAATGTATTTGGTCTTTGTTCCTGGCACAGAGCTCCTAAAACCCCCTAAAGTTCCAGAGCCACAGGAGTCTCTTTTAAGTTATTCATATACAGAGGCCCTTTTGAGCACACCTGAGTTTATGCTATGAGTTGACTTAGGGTGGAGCCCCTAGACAGCCTCAGCATGGGGCCGATCACCAGAAAAACCAAATGATTAGAGGGTTAGAACTTTCAGTCCTACTCAATGACTTCTGCGGGGGTGGGGGTGGGGTGGAGGTGTGCCTAGAGATTAAGCCCTATAAAAACTCTTGAACAAGGAGAGAACTTCCGGGTTGGTTAAAAAAAAAAAAAAAAAAAAAAAGGTTTCCCTGGTGGCGCAGTGGTTGAGAGTCCGCCTGCCGATGCAGGGCATACGGGTTCATGCCCCGGTCCGGGAAGATCCCACATGCCGTGGAGCGGCTGGGCCCGTGAGCCATGGCCGCTGAGCCTGCGCGTCCGGAGCGTGTGCTCCGCAACAGGAGAGGCCACGACAGTGAGAGGCCCACGCACGGCAAAAAAAAATCCACATTCTGGGAGGGTAACAAAACCCCATTCCACAAGGACAGAAGCTCCTATTTCAGGACCCTTCTGGACCTGGCCCTATGTACCTCTTCATCTGGCTGTTCATGTGTATCTTTTATAATATCCTTTATTGTAAACTGGTAAATGTAAGTAAATGTTTCCCTGAGCTTCATGAGACATAATTTTAGCAAATTATCAGACCCCAGGAGGGGGTCTGGGAAACCAAAGGTATGAGTGACCTGGACTTACGACTGGGACTTGTGACTGGCACCTGAGGGGGTGGAGGGGAGTCTTGTGGGATTGAGCCCTTAACCTGTGGGATTTGATGCTATCACCACCGAGACAGTGTCAGAATTGAGTTAAATTTGTAGGACACCAGTGAACATCCACTGAGAATTGGAGAATTATTTGGTGTGGTGAGAAAAACCCACACATCTGGTGTCAGAAGTATTGAAAGTAGAGGATAAAAATAGTTTTCCCTTACAATCCTCCTTTTAGAAGATCCAATTTATGAACAGCCAGATTTATCCCCAAAACAATATATCAGTTTGTCAAAAGATATTTTACCTTTAAGGATCTCTATGTGGTATGTTTCCTCGGCACATTTTAAAGGATTCTTTTCATTAAAATTCCACTTATCCCTCCTTTTTCAGAATCTCATCTGCTTAAGACCAAATAACTCCTCTCTCCAGTTTCACAGCGAGGCTTAGTCATGTGACCTACTCAGGGACTTGGGTAGCAGCAGTCCCGCGTCCTAACTGCTAAACCAGGGCTCTTGCCCAAGTCCATCATTTCCGTATTCCCACTTTAAAAAATTATCATTCTTGTGGAATTCTTTCCATATGGACCTCACCTTATCCAGAAAATGCTAACTCAAGTGAACCCTGCAAGATACAGCCCTCCTGAAACCCAGAAACAGAAGCACTTTGGACAGCTGCTTTATAATCTGAGGAACACTCAAGTCCACCAAGCAGTCAGATGGGAGAACAGGCCTTCCAGGCTGGAGCTGGCTGCCTTCTGTTTCCGCCTCTGTCACTGACTGGATATTCAACTTCACCAGCTATCTTACTTAACTATATCTTGCCTTTTTTTACCTTCAGTAAAACAGCAACAAAAAAATATTTATTTCCTCCTCACTGATGGAAAGAGTCTAATGAGACAATGTAATCTTTCATGTTCCTCAAGAGTGAAGTAAAAATTACACATGTGGCTGCATAATTAATAAAAACCATTCCAAGATCATCTTTCTTTGGGATTCAAATTCTTCTCATTCTTTACAATTCCTCTTTCAAAGGAGGCAGTTTTATTTAAGAGATTAACAAATCTGCCAGAAGTCACAGAGTTTGACCTGTGTCTTCTCCCCTTCTGAATCTTTATGCAGTTTTCTTAGTACCTCATGCCGCTATTCCCAACCATTAGGGATACGAAGAAAAGAAAAAGGTTAATAATTAAGTCTACTAGACCAGGATTTTTCAACATCAGCGCTGATATTTTGGACAGAATACTTCGTTGTGTGGGGAGCTGTCCAGTGCACTGCAGGATGTTTAGCAGCATCTCTGGGCTCCACCCAGTAGGTGCCAGGAGCAGCCTCCCAGTTGTGACAACCAAAAATGTCTCCAAACACTGCCAAATATCTCATGGGGAACAAAACTGCCCCTGGTTAAGAACCACTACATTATACATATAACACACAAATATTTGGAAGCCATCACCTAAAAGGAAACCTTTAGACTGAAAAGAAAACAGAAAAGACATAATTCTCTTTAAATATTTGAAAAGTTTCCATATAGAAGCAGGAAAAGATTTCAAATGCCAGAGAATAGAACTATACCAGTGGACAGAAGTTACATAATAATAAAACCAGCTCACATCTATTCTTCCTACACACCAGGCACTGTTGAGTGCACTTTCAAATATTATTTAATCCTCACAATAATCCTCTGAAGTCAGTAGTATTGGTCCCACTTTACAGATGAAAAAACTGAGGCTCAGGAGGTCCAACAGCTAATAGCAAAAGCAGAACCCCATCTCAAACTGAGATCTAACTGAGCTCAAGCTCTTAACTCCCAAGCTACTACGACCATAACAAATGAAGATTTTACCTCCACATAATAAAGAAAATGAAGAACTTTTTGACTTAAAAGCTGTTTCTTTCACCAACAATGATTCCTGCAGCCACCAGCCACCATCTCAGTCCTATCCGTTCAGATCAGAAGATCCAGAGAGCCTTCCTTCATAACCTCAGGGGAAGCCTCTGCTCTAACTCTGCTGAGCCCCTTTACAACTTTCTACTTCAAAGTACTCAGGCTACCCTCTCAGCTCTTGCTTAGAAAGCAAGAAAGTTGCCCCTCCAGAATGGGGCAACTAGCTTCTCGCATTTACACCTCCACAAAGCCTTGCACATTCTGGGGCTCAATAAACCTTTTCTGAATGACTGTTTCAGAGGCACCATCCCCACCCTCCAGAGCTCACACCAGAGGGGATATTTAAGCAAGCACCTTCAGGAGATATAATTCTTGCACTTGAGCTGAAGATTTTATTGCAAATGCTGAGTTTTTTCCAACTCTCAGAATCTGAGTCAGGAAGAGTCAGAAAGGGATATGACAGATAAGACAGTCCGTTGGCTACATGTCCAATCAAGCTACCACAGACTCGTTTGACTATGATCACATATCATGTGTCAGGGGCTACATGTATTTATGTATATGTGTGCATGTATATACACTTATACTTACTTACACTTGGGTATGTATACAAAGACACATATATCTGTCTATGAACACATGTATATACATATATCTCAGTTCCCTCTTTAGAAATTAAGCAAATGTCTATAGTGTTCCTGAGGCCTTGAATCCAGCCAAGGAAGTCTAAATTAGGGGTCTCTTTTTTCCCCTAGTATATTAATAAGGTAAGGCAAATAAGGCTATACATAGTGTTCCTCATAAAATACCAGCACATGTGCCAACCAGTACTACCTTCCCCACGTACCAGAGTCTGGTATCTTTTCAGGAAAATGCCAAGTGGCCAAGCCCCGTTCATGTGTGTGGCAGTGAAGAGATGCTCACAAACAGTGCACGGGGGAGAAAGGGAAACCTCACTAAATTGTATCTTATAGGCACTATATTTCCATTAGAAATTGCAGGTCTCCAGGCTAAAGTACTTCTATTTCTCTTTTTAAAAAAAAGCTATCCCCAGTGGTCCATAGAAGTAGAAGCCTGTCTTCTTACCACATCCAGCTAGTGGTGAGTTCTCTAGGCTAATTTAGGGGTGAAGGGGAGAATTGGCTGGGAAGGCCTCAGAGTAGAGCCGTCAAGCAATTGCTTTGCCCAAGGGCCAGACTGAAAATAAAGGCAAGGAATGTTGAGAGGAAGAGCACCTAGCATAGGGGTCCCTCAACTTCTTCAGTGTTTTTGAGCAATACAGTGAGGGCAGTAATAATCATATACCAACACAAGCCTTTGTTACTGTCACCTGGTTCCTCTCCATGGTACAGAGGTTCATCTGATTCTTTCCTTCCTAATCTTCTATCTCCATCAATGACATGGCATTTTCCGCTTATGTGCAACCAATCACCATTCAAGAGAAGCAGAAATGTAACCATCCAGAAGATGCCTTCAGACTGATGATGAAATAGGCTGGCCATCTAGTACAGGAGCCAGTGCAAAATTAAACACATCAACAGGGCCCAGAAAGCTTTGAGGACCAACCACAAACCCTCTCCTCCTTCAATTTGAACTGATTTTCCCAATTTGGGATAACCAGACAGAAGCTTTTAAATATATGAGTCATTCCAGGGGGCCAGTTGAAACTCAGAGACAATTCAACTTCATATGGGTTTAAATGGGGCCTTATTTTTCATCTACCCACCTTCGCAGGGCAAAAAGAGAGCTTGGAAGCCTATAGTTTAGCGCTTGTCACCAATCCTTTACTAAAGTCAAGGCAATTAGGCCCATGATTGTTAAAATTTTATCTCAAAGCTCCTGTCCTGCACAAATCAATCACAGCCACTGCTGAAAAAAAACACAGAATTTTAAAAAATTCTTTAATCCACACCCAAGGAGATGTGTGAGGGCACCCGAGAAATCATGACGACAGGGACAGCCGGTGGTGTCCAAGGGGGCAGCTGCTTCTGAGACCTGTTTTGGGACAGGGGACAAAACCAACCAGTGGTACTTTTCTCTCCAAATCTCCTTCCATCTTTACATCTGCCCATTCACCATATTTCGGTCCAACAAACTGTTTTTCTCCATTGCGAGGTTTACAGCGAGATTTTCAATTTCAATTTTCAAGAGGGACTCAAGACAAGCGAGGGGGCGATAGCTGGGATATGTTGCAACACGTAATGCTGGAAAACGTGTAGCTGTTTACTACCAGCTCCCAGGAGACGCCGAGCGCAGAAGAGCTCAGCCCCTGGTGCGCGGCCCCGCCTCCCACACAGCCTCCGGCGCGTTCGTTCGGGTGTGGGGGCGACACGCGATGAGCCCTCCCCAACGCGCCCCGGAGGCTCCTTGTGAGCCGGCCCCCAGGGCATCAGCGAGGTCTCCCTTCGCGCCCCACGCCCACCCTGCGCGCTGCCCGCCCCGGAGTTACCTCGGAGGCCGGGGTTGTCGTCTCTGGCCCGAATCTTTCGGATTTTGACAGGGCGCCCGCTCAGAGTAGACAGGACCAGACGCTGGCGCAAGAAGTTGCAGCCCGCGTAGCTGAGGGAGTGCGCCTGGGTCGCCATGTGCACGCCCTCTGCAACGGCGCGGGCGGCCGGGGCGAGACGACTTCGGACGGGCGCGGGTATCGCGGCGACAGCGGCGACGGCGACAGCGGCAGTGGCGGCCCGGGCTCCCTCCCGCAGCCCCGCAGCCCCAGGCGCGTCCACGTGGTTTGGAACAGGAAGGGAGAGAGACGATACACCGGGTCAGAGGGGAGTGGGGCGGAGCCGGTGACCGCCTCTCCGCCTCCCGGCCCGGCTGGGGGCGTACCCCGCACCGGGCCATTCCTCTATTGGCTGGTGCAGGATCAGGGCGGTGCCCGGGACGCACCGCTATAGGCCTGCACTGGGGCTAGGCGGTGCCCGGGCCACGCTACCATTGGCCTGCGCTGGAGCTGGGCGGTGCCCCGGCCCCGGCAACAGCGCTTGGCTGGAGGAGCGCGGGACGGGGGAGCGGCCTGGGAGCGGAGGCGCTGGAGCACGCCTTCCCCTCCAGTTTCCGCGGGGTCTTTCCCCGCGTGGGGGTAAGGGGAGGCGATGGACTGGGGTTGAGTTCCTCCTACATGCCCGGTACTTAGCCTCACTACTTACGGCAACCTCTGGGATGTATATGCTATTAGCTCCCCCGCCTTTTTCTTAATAGAAAACAGGATTGGCGCGCTTTACCCTGTTGCTGACACCGTGCTGAGCGCGCAGCCGGCCCTGTCCCCTCGCGCCCGCTGTAATCCTGAGAGGTAGTGCCATTCCCGCCCTACACTTGGGGAAAGACTCGAGGAACACTGCAAGGCTGGCAGTGGCAGCATGCACAGGAACCAGTCTTCCGACACCAGGCCATTACTTATGAGACACCAAGCTTTACCCTTTTCACATCAGTGGCTTCCCTTTACAGCCACTGTGCTTTTTGCCAAGTCAGGTCCTCCCATTTTGCATGCCTTAAAATGGATAGTTGTAATAACTTATAAACACACACACACACACACACACACACACATAGCTCTTCCCTCTTTCCCATCCTCTTCTAATCCTGCACACCAAAAGCTTCCCAAAGATTGGATTATGTCACTCCTTTGCTCAAAAACCTTCAAAGATAACGCAGTTATCTATAAAATGATTACAAACTTGGGAGTCCAATACCATAATACGGTTGGTTTGTAGCGATTCTCGGACAATGTCACCAGATCATGAGTTCCAGAACACATGGGGGAAGAGGGGATTCTGGAAGGGGTCAGAGCTTGAGTAAGATTAAAGAAGGTGGCTAGCGTTATGTGGGTAAGACTCAGTTATGAGGAACCACTGGAAAGTCTGAACTCCTATAGGGTGACAGGTTATTAGAGGTGTATGTAGAATTTAACAGAATCAGCCCTGAAGTTCACTGAGGGAGGTGGGTAATCCATGCACATTATTGCCATTTCTTGAGACTTCTTTTAGGAAGTTGACAGTATTGAAAGCTCCAGGACCTCTGAGGGCCTCCCTTGAATCCTGCTGTGGAGGATGCCAAAGCAAGGAGAGGAACCATCACACCAGGAGTAGATGTTTTGTATATCATCTCATCTTAATTACTCAACAACCTTAAAAAACAACTAATATCTTCTGTAGCAACCCCTGTCTGTGCCCTGTTCCTATCCCTTCAGCTCTTACTATTTTCAGTGCAAACCTGCATAATTTTCCTCCAACAGCACCTAGATCTCTTTGTCTGAGGGTTTTTCCCACCTGTATGGAACTCAGCAGGGCAAAGGTGCTGGGGAATTAATGCCCCGCCCCCCCTCCCCCAGAGTCCTCAACCAATGGCTGATGGGGGTTGATGTATAAATAATCCCAGCGCCCTTAAACTTTGGGTGAGATAGCTCTGAGACATAGATTCTACAGCGTTTCCCCAGGGACCCCCAGAGATTTTAATCTTCAGTTGCCTACAGCAGGGGTCCCCAACCCCGGTAGCGGTCCGAGACCCATTACGAACAGGGCCGCACAGCAGGAGGTGAGCGGCAGGCTAGCGAGCAAATCTTCATCTGCCGCTCAGCGCCGCTCGCATTAACGCCTGAACCATCCCCCCCACCCTCCCCCGTGGAAAAATTGTCTTCCTCGAAACCGGTCCCTGGTGCCAAAAAGGTTGGGGACCGCTGGCCTACAGGGGTTACTTGCTTAAGTACCTTTTACTGGCTTCCTTCCCTTCCCCGTATCCTTCCTAGCTCCCTTCTGATATTTCGTGGGATTAATTCTCAAATAAACTACTTTCACTCAAATTATTGCCTCAGGGTCTTCTTCTGGGCAACTCCAATATAAGTTCTGATTTTTAATATTTGAGAACTGAGGTTCAGAGAGAATAAATGACTTGTTTAAAGTGACATCACTAATAAATGGCAGAACCAGAATAAAAACTTTGCCTTTCTGTCACTGTCTGTCTGTCTCTCTCATCTCATATCTTTGGAACCCTGAACCTCTAATAAGAAGTCTGGCTACCATGAAGCTGCCATGCCAGAGAGACCACAAAGATTTAGTGCCAGCTGTTCCAGCTGACAGCATCAGCTGCCAGACATGGGAGTGAGGAAGCCTTCAGATGATTCCAGTCCCCAGCCAGCCTCTGACAAGTCTTTGGAGCCACCCTAGCTGACACCATATGGAGCACAAATGAGCTATCCTCACTGAGGCCTGCCCAAATTGAGCTAAATAAATGATTGTTACTATTTTAAGCTATGGGTTCAGGGGTAGTTTGTTACACAGTAATGGATAATGAAACTACATATCCCCGAATCCCCTTCCCTGCATAATTCTGGGTTAGCAAACCACAAGAAACATCTTGCATGAGATTTCAAAGGCAAATGTGAAGTCACAGACACATTTTTTATGTTTGAAAGGTCACTGCAGGGTACCAGGCTCTCTTGCAGCTCACGTACTTACCTTGTTGGCATGGAGCAGCAGCCAGGCCCAAAGCTCCTCCAGCTTCCACCTGATCCTACTTAGCAACTCCGACTCCTGGGCCAGCTGTATATCTACCTCCACGATAAAGGACACCATCTTCTGCTGGTCACTCCCATCACTGGAGTCAGAGGCTTGGAGTCAGTGAGAGACTGATGCAGGTTCCAGCTGATCTTGCTGACTTTGGGCTCTATCACCAGGAGCAAAGACGACAGCCTCATACAGACTGTGAAACCAGCCTCCACAATAGCATAAGGTCAGATCCCTACAATAAACCTCTAGTGAGTGGTTCTGCTTTTTTGATTGAACCCTGACTGGTGCACAAGCCATTACTGAAAGCCTACTGAGATTAAGGCTATATGCTAAAGGCTTTACACACATGATCTCATTTGGTCCTCACACCAACTACCTCAAAAGTTGGGTTGTGAGTACATAGGGGTTTATAATACAGTTCTCTCTACTTTTGTTTATTTTCAAAATCGTCCATTACAATTTTTTAAAATCTGCTCATAGATTTTTCTTTCACAGTAAATGATAAATGACATATACCTTTGTAATACTTCCACAAATATTTCCACTTTAATAATGATAAAAGTGTACTTGGCTCAGTAGTGGATTTGGGGGCCAGAGTAGAAACAGATTCTTCCCAGTCCATAAAGAAAGTTACTCAACACCACACTTCTACCCACTCTGCTAGCTCATCATCTCCTTTATTCAAATCATAATGGTTCAATGGGCTTTTTCTCACCTCAGCCTGGAACTAATGCTTACACCACTCCAATTTTAGGATGAATGTTTGTGTCCAGTGCTCCTCCTTTGGGCTCCCACAATAACTATTCACAAGTACATTTCTGCATATATACCGTCTTTTTTATTATTATTAATTTATTTATTTATTTTTGGCTGCATTGGGTCTTTGTTGCTGCACGTGGACTTTCTCTAGTTGCGGCGAGCGGGGGCTAGTCTTTGTTGCATTGTGCGGGCTTCTCATTGTGCTGGCTTCTCTTGTTGTGGAGCACGGGCTCGACGCACAGGCTTCAGTAGTTGTGGCACGCGGGCTTCAATAGCTGTGGCTTGCGGGCTCTAGAGCACAGGCTCAGTAGTTGTGGCGCACGGGCTTAGTTGCTCCGCGGCATGTGGGATCTTCCCAGACCGGGGCACGAACCCGTGTCTCCTGCATCGGCAGGCGGACTCTCAACCACTGCGCCACCAAGGAAGCCCCTGATTGTCTTTTATGTAGAGTTTCCCACAATCTGGATTTTGTCAATTGCAGCCCTAAGATGTCATTTGATATGTTCCTCTGTTCACAGTATATATAATTGTATATAAATTGATTTTTTGATCTCAAGTGGGTTTCCCCAGGCTCATTTTTCTCACTATTGACATTTTGGGCCAAATATTTCTTCATTGTGGGTAGCTGTCTTATGTGGTGTAGAATGTTTAGCAGCAATCCTGGCCTCTAACCACTAGACACCAATAGCACTCCCTCTCCCAATTGTGACAACCAAAAACAATCTCCAGATGTTGCTAAATGTCTCCTAGGAGTAACTGATATTGGACGACTCAGAAGATTCAGGTTCAAATTTGGAGGGGGCTACGGAACAGGAGGCATACTTTACAGGTAGGATGTGCACTTCTGTCATAAGGCATGTAATGTCTAGATGTCTCTTCTTTTTGCCTGTTGGCAGCCATTGATGAGCATTGCCTACTTTCATTAATTCATTAGAGGTTGCAAAATGGTAATATTCAAATTCAATTATTTATTTTTCATTTATTATCTCAAATATTTCCATAAAGAGAAACTTACTCTCATCCACTATTTGGTTACCTGAGGTGCAGTTTATAAAGGAAAGGTAAGATGTGTGTTTGTTCCTTTTCATTTATCTACCAATTTTCAAAATAATGAGTTCTTCAAAGGAGTCCACTGGGGATTTGGGGGTGTGTGAGCCTTTATGAGCTCATTAATTTAAACATATTTGATGTGTTTCAATTCATTGCAGTTAATATTCTTAATAATGTTCAAATTATCCCCTCTCTCCAAGATGTGACTTTTCAACTTGGTTGCTGAGGATTTTTGCATTATTCAAGTGTATCCCGATAACTTCCTTGCTTTCTTGGATGAGATGATGTTCCAGCCTCAACTTGTATATTTTCTGTCTCTAATCTGGAATCAACCATTTCCCCAAGAAACTCTGACTTCTTTTAGTGGGAATCAGAGGCCATAATCTGGGCACTCTTTGCTACTTTGTCCTTGTTTCTAGGCTTTTTCAGTAGGCAAAGCAGAGAAATACCTTTTCTTTTTTAAGATAAAATATACAGTGAATTCATAGTGGCACTTCCCATTCAAATTCAGGATTCAAGGTATTTAACTTCATTGTTCTTACATTTATGTCTCTTTGTCCCCATTGCAAAAAAAACTTGGTTCCCAAGGACCCCAACATAATTACTCACTTGCTTTATCCCACAAAACACAAAACTAGTCTCAGAACAACAATACTAACACCAACAATACAGTTACAGAAAAGAGTTTACAATATATTTTTGTCCCCAGAGTATACTCCAGGAGGGATGTATAGTGGATTTACTGTGTTTTAAAAGTCTTGAATAGTTCTGCTCTGTGTAGTTGTGCCATCTACTCAATATAGACTTATGCTAATTTGTTTCATTTTGCTTCCAATTTTTAGGGATTTAAAAAAAAATTTTAACTTTGTTTCACAATTATATAAAATTTACAAAACATTGTATATATAGAAAACTGTAGCTACTACCTCCATCCTTTCTACCCTGTCCCTTCCCTCCCCCCTATAAAAGACTGATTTTTAAAAAGTTTTTAGTTTATCCTTATTTTGTAAAATATAATTTTATTCCCTCTCCTTTCAGCTTTCTTAGATAAGCAGTACCGTACCACACGGAATTTTCTTCATGTCGGTTTTCAACTGACAAATATATGTTAGAAATCACTCCACAGCAATACATAGAGTTATTTCTCATTTTGCTTTACAACATCCTTTGTGTGGATGGGCCATTTTATTAAACAATCCATAACAATTTCCAGGGTTTTGCTATTTCAACACTGCAGCAATTAATAGCTCATTTGCACTGTTCCTCAATGTCATTATTTCCAGACCATTCTCTTTCCCAGTCCCTCACCTCTGGACCATTCTTCAGTCTAATAACCAGGAGGACTCTGAATTTGACATGCACTAGTCTCTACTCACTTCCCCTGCCTGCTCCTCCCCACTCCCCACTGCCACCTTCCCAAGCTGGTAGCTGCAGGATTGGAAGCCCTCCCATAGTAAAACCCGTAAAAGACACTTTTGCTGTGACAGTCCTCTAAGAGATCAAAACTACACAGAGTAGAAGAGCTAGTAGTTAGGTCTGGGACTAGAATAATAAAAAAAGGACAAATCCCTGAATTTTGCCTTCAGGGAGAAGTACTGGAACAATGGGCTTATTGCATAATTCCAGCCCATTGATTGTGGGGACCAAAGCTGTCTAAAACCAGAGAAGGGAAACCAGCTGCAGGGAATTCCAAGAAACATCAACATGAGTATACTTCTTGGAGGGAGATCTCCAGTGAGTTCTGGGTACATTTAGTAACTTCTGTATTTACGTATGTTTGGTGTGTAAAGGCAAGTGCTCACCCCAAAGATGTTCATTCAGAAGTAGATATAGTGAGTCTTTATTTTTTAGATAAAAAAATGTTTCCTACTTCTTTCCTGATTTATAAAATACTATACATTGTCAAAAAAACTGGAAAACACGAAAAAATATACGTAAGTAGAGATTAAATTGTATGTGACAGGTACTCATACAATAAAATCTTTCCACATTCAAGAGACAACAGCATACTTATTAATGGTCATGTCTTATGTAACAAAATTATGGCACAGAATTATTTGTGTCCTTAAACATAGGATTCATAATTTTCAAGTTTTAACTCTCTCCTTTCTGCTAGAATTAAATAATTTATTGTAATTCCTTAATTTAATAAACCCGATGACTACTTCATGGCTGACTAAACTGGCAAAGAAGTTTCCCAGTTTGGCTGTTTTCAATGGCCCATAAGAAATACTTATAGTCATTTCAAACTCAACATGTCTAAAACTGAACTCTTCCACTCAAATCTGAGGTTTTTTTCCAGTCATGGAAAAGAACTTTTTTTTTCCGTTTTTTTTTTTAATTAATTTATTTATTTTTGGCTGCGTTGGGTCTTCATTGCTGCACGCGGGCTTTCTCTAGTTGCGGTGAGCGGGGGCTACTCTTCATTGCCGTGCGCGGGCTTCTCATTGCGATAGCTTCTCTTGTTGCGGAGCAGGTGCACAGGCTTCAGTAGTTGTGGCACGTGGGCTCAGTAGTTGTGGCTCGCGGGCTCTAGAGTGCAGGCTCAGTAGTTGTGGCTCATGGGCTTAGCTGCTCCTCAGCTTGTGGGATCTTCCCAGATCAGAGCTTGAACCCGTGTCCCCTGCACTGGCAGGCAGATTCTTAACCACTGAGCCACCAGGGAAGTCCCATGCTTTTTCTTTTTAAGAGATGAAGTAATGTTATTTTTCTGGTTCACCAGACTTACAGCATCAATGCCTCTCTCTTTTCTTCCCAACATATTCACAAAGATAGAAATTCTCCCTTTATCTCATCACAAGAAGAAAAAGTTTTCCCTTTATTCTTTTCTTCTTTTGTAAATTGTATCTTTATTAGAAGATGGGTGTTAGCCAAACCTATTTTAGTTATCATTTCACAACATATGTAAATAAAACTATCATGCTGTACACCTTAAACTTATACAGTGATGTGTGTCAATTATTTCTCAATAAAACTGGGGGAAAAAAAGAACTCTCCTTTAAACTGTCTAGAATTCTATCTTGACACCACACTAGGCCTCAACAACGGGAAACATGTTAGAAAGAGGGTTCAAGTTAATGTCCATCCAGCTGCCTCCGTTATTCCCCCAACACGTCCTTATGTTTTATCGGTACTTTTTCTGAACTGTGTGATAGCTCCTCATTGTTTGTTGACAAAAATCTAAACTATTTGACCTAATGTTATTCATTTTAAAGCTATTCACTCTGTGCCAGGCATTGTGCTAGGCAGAAAGGATACAAGGATGCATTTAACAGACAAGATTCCCTGCCCCCTGGTGCTGCATCTAGTGGGGGAGACAGAAAATAAAGTGCATGACAAGATAAGCGTGCAACTTGTGACGGATGCTCTGAAGGAAATGACCAGGGCGCCCAAGAATCACAGGGAGGGTCTACTGGTTGGGGGCAGGGGGTTGCTGAAAGAGGAAGTGGGAAGACCAACCAAGAGGCTCCTCCCATGGTCTGGGCAGCAGATGACAATGGTTTGGATTATTGTGGTGCCAGTGGAGAGAGAGGGAAGTGGTCATAGTAGAGATTAAGAAGTGGAAATGATAGGACTTGCTAACAGATTTGATATGAAAGGGAAGGTCTGAATCAAAGATCATGTCTAGCTCTCTGGTTTAAACAATTTGGCAGATGGTGGTACCAGTTCTGAGATGAGGAATATGAAAGAAGAGTGGATTTGGGGATTAAAATAAGGAGTTCCATGTTGCAGCTACTCAACCATCTAAGAAGATAGAGGAACCAGCCCTAGGATCACAGTAGTAACAGCCACCGGGGAACAGCCTCCTGTGACCCCATCCCTTAAACCCAGCTCTCCCAGACAGAACCCAATCCTCTGGGCAGCCAGTGGCTGATCCTTATCCCAGCTGGGGACCCAGCCCAGGGCAGCTTTGACAGAGTGGTGAGTTTCTCTTCTACAGCCTCCAGGGCAGGAAGAATCTGGTCAATGTTCTTCCCCTGCAGCACCTGCTCCTAACCCTCCCCTGGCTTAAGGGAAGATTTCTCTAAAGGCTCCCACACCCAGCAGGGCCACCCTCTCTAGACTGCCTGTGGAATAGAAGGGGAGCGCCTCCCTCCCAACCTTCCAAGGGTAGGATCCCTTCCAGGAGGAAGCATTGCTCTCCACAATTCCCTGTTGATCAGGAGGAAGGTTATCTTCCTCTCTCTGATCTGGAGGATGTGCTCTCCCTGCTATGAGCAGAGAGAGTCAACGTCAGCCCCTCACTGGTCCACAGCCGTCCTGAGGCTGAGTCCTGGCATCGTTGGCCAGTGTGGATAGGGCCTCTGGCTGGCTGGCCTCCTGCCCTCGTCCAGGCAGCCTTCCCTGGACAACATGAGCCAGATCTGCCTCCCTTGATGCATCACGTGTTGTGTTGTGCGGCCCCTGGAACCTGCCCCCAGCTGCTTACTCTCAACTCAACCACCAGGGCAAGGCCCTGGACTTCCTGGAGAGAAAGATTACTGGTAGTGCTGCTGCGTTTACCACTCAAGCTGCCCAGAATCTGTAAAACATGTTCCCTGAGGCCCAGGGCTCACTCTGGCCAGAGACCATTGGTGCTGTCCACAGCTGGGGCAGACTTGGCTCTGCTGCTTCCAGGGGACAGCTCCCTTGGGCCCAGACATGCCCTTCCTCCCGGTTTGGGGGAGGGGACACTGGACAAAGACAAGAACATCTGCCACCTGACACTCTCCTTCTTGGTGCTCTCCAACCTCTGGGGCCACTGGCCCCATCCAAAGGTGGCTGTGGGCCTACCCTCATCATGAGGACAACCAAACCCACGTGGGGGATCTGGGAGGATGCTACCACCTGCTGCTCTGACCAGGAGCCAGCCAGGAAGTCCCAACTTGCTTAGCTCCCCACCTAATGAGTTTTGAACTTGACAGTTCAAGGAGTGAAAAGAAAGAGAAAGGGAAACTGTATCTTCTCTCATTCCTTTCAAGCACTTCCATCTAGTTTATGCTGGGTCACTCAGAACTTGAAAGTTCTTTCCACCGTGTCGAAATTACTGTAATGCCTTTAAATTGTGCCTTCCCAATAAGACTGAGACTGCGCTGAGGGCAGGGGTTTTGCTTCTCCGTCTTTGCGTCTATCATTGGGTCTAACGCTCCTCTCCATTTGCAGAGCGCTGGGAAGCCCCTCCCCAGCCGTCCTCCCTGCGGAAGGCCTCGGGCAGAAGCCCCTACCCCGCCCCTCTCCCTGCCGAGGGCCTACGGCGGAAAGCTCCGTGCTAGGAGGAAAACAGCTCAGCCTCTAGCTCTGGCCCTGCCTGATAGTCTTCCCAGGGCCCCACGCCAGCCCTATCAGTTCTGTGCACGTGGATGCCCCTGGGGGTCGAGAGGGGAGGCTGGAAGGGGAAGCAAGAGTGGGCTATGGGGCCCCTGGCTTCTAGACTGTGAGGCTCACTTCCAACACCTCGGGAGAATCAAGTATTCAGCCCAGGAGGAAGACTCAGGCTTTCAGACGTTGCATTGCAAGGGAAACGATTTTAAAAGGTTAGTCACATAGGCATTTGACAGTCTGTAAAGGAAACGTGGATGACTAACAGAATTACAGGATGGCTCCACCCTCTTACTGAAATGGCTTATTCTTTTGAATGCTTTGGGTAATTTCACAACACTTAGCGCTCGCTGGGAGCAGCTTTCCATCAGGAGGATGGAATAGGGGTAATTAGAATATCCTTCCCTTCTCTTTCATTACCTGCTCAGCTTTCTGTGACCAGCCTCTTTCCACTTGTTTTTCTTGTCTAAGTCTTCATGCCTTCAGAGAGCAATTTATTCATGCAAGTGGGACGATGGTAGACAAACTGGGTAGGAAAAAATAAAGTCAATTACTCAGCAGTCTAGTCTTGAATTCCTGTAAAACAAAATTTCCCATCTTCCTCCTCCCACCCCCCAACCCCGGCGTAAAAGCATATATGTCGTCACAGCGCCATCTGCTGGTATCTGGAATTGCAGTAGCCGAATGTTCGCTTTATTTTTGTGTTGCCTTGACCAGTGCTGCCCATTTCACTCATTCATTCGGAACACATTCATTGTGTGCCTACTTTGTGCCAGGCACTACGCTAGATGCTAGAAGTACAAGAAAGCATGGCCGCTGTTTTGTCTAGTGTGGTCAGGATCCTGGCACAAGTCAGAATCTTCTCAGGAAATTTCTAAATGCAGACTCCTGGGCTCTACCCTGTGAAGATTTTGAGTTGGTGGAACCGAGATAGGTCCCAGGAACCTGAATTTTCAACAAGCTTCCCAGGTGATTCTGAAGCAGGGGGTCCACGAATTATATTCTGAGAAAAACTAATGATGGAGAAGCAGACAGTGGAATCTAATATTGAAATGTAGCCTGGTAAAAGCCACATACTATGGCAGGGTCTACTGGAGGCACAGAGAAAAGATGTCTAATCAGTATAGGGAATAGATTGGAGAAGGCTTCCCAAAAGGTAAGACTCTAGATACATAGGATTTGATGAGGTGAAGAAGGGGAGCAGAGGATCCAGGCAGAAGGTGCAGTATATGCAAAGGCAAAAGGTCATGAAACTTCATGGGACTTCAGGTAGTGTGGGAAGCTAGTTTGAAGTGTGACAGAGTGCCAGAAAATGAAAGGCCTGGAATACTAGGCTAAGTTTATCCTAAAAGCTCCAGGGAATACAGAAACTTTGTAAGCAGGAGAATGACCTGGCCAGATCTGCATTTTGCAAAAATCCCTCTGGCAGCAAACTCAGGGTGCAGGACTAAAAGCAGGGCATCCATTGGGAAAGAACTGGCAGGGCTGTGAGCGGAAGCAATGGCAGAGGATGAAGAGAAGGGAGCAGATCGGGAGAAGTTAAGAAGGTACAGACAGTAGAACCTAATGGCTGACACACGGGGCAGGGAGCAGGTGAGAGGGGTCCAAGGATGACACTAAGGGTTCTGGTCTGGGTGAACAGATGTCATTTCCCAAGACAAGGCACAGAAAGGGAGGGACAGGGTTGGGGAGGGGCAGGGAAGAGTAGGAGAGACACAAAAGGGAGAGAGGAAATGGACAGTGTCCCTTTCTAATACAATTGTCACTGCCCTCCTCCGCTGTTTACTGTGTGATCTTAATACTTCCTTAACCCCTTCCTTAAGCCTTGGTTGTTTCGTCTGTTAAATACAGATCGTATTAGTATCTACCTCAAAGGGTTGTTGTGAGGATTAAATGAGTTAATACATGCAAGGTACTTAACAAAAGTGCCCAACACTTAATAAGACTCAGTAGATGTTAGCTATTGTTTTATTACTTTTTATATATTATTCATAATAATATTTATTGCCAGATTACTAACTGTGGTAACATTGGGTCATTGCTCCCAATGCTTCATTCCCTCCATGTTTTAGAATTTTACATTCATGTCCTTTGCTAAAGGACTTTGCACTAGGCTAGAGTATATCCCCCTGTTTGGCATCCATGACTTGCTCTGGCCAGTGCAGTATTAGTGACACTGTGACACAAGCAGAGGCTTTAAAGGTGTTTGTGAGGTTTGGCTTGCTCTTTTGTGCTTATGCCATTCACCAACCATGACCTTGTTAGCCACTGGGCCTGGAATGATGAAGACCAGGGAGCAGCCTCAACCCAGAGGGGACCAAGCCAACCTGTAGACTTGTGAGCAAGAAAACAAATGTTTCTGGTTGTATGTCACTAAGATATGAGTGTTGTTACAGAGCATTATGGTAACAATTGAGAACTAATACACTGATGTGGGAAAACATTCTCTGGCCAAACTTTTACACTGTTTCAGAGACTCTTGTGTCTCTGCACTAGGTTCCTCACAAGCAGAGGCTGCCTAGGCATCCTAGATCTCTGACAATATAACAGGCCTTTTCAGCCTTTGTCAAGAGTAATCATTTTAGAGGCTTCCCAAGTGGTAGCCACCGAGGGGTTACTTTGGGTGTCTTCATGTACACAGAAGAGAGACACTGAGCCGGAAAAGTGGCAGGTGCCCAACCCACTTCTGCTTATACCCTTCCTTCCCCTTGACCAAGCTCAACTCATGGCCCTGACCACAGAATGACCCAACAAAGCTAAATTTAACTGTATGTTTGAAACCTGGGGGTGAGCTCAACTTGACCTCCAACTCTCCTAAGAGCAGCACTGTTCCCAAAGCCATTCTCTGCATAGGTTGGCTACTAGAGTGGGTCTTCTCTCCCTTTGTCAGGAGCTCTTGTATTTGACAATCCATTTGCCCACATGCCATGCAGCAACTAATCCCGTGCACCACAACTACTGAGCCTGCGCTCTAGAGCCTGTGAGCCACAACTACTCGGCCCACGTGCCACAACTACTGAAGCCTGTGTGCCTAGAGCCTGTGCTCCACAAGAGAAGCCACCACATGAGAAGCCCACGCACCACAATGAAGAGTAGCCCCTGCTTGCCATGACTAGAGAAAGCCCGCACAGAGCAACGAAGACCCGACACAGCCAAAAATAAAAAAAATAAATGAAATAAATTTTTTTAAAAAAAGAATAAAAAGAAATACAACTCCATTTCTCAGCTGTATTTGACAATCCTCCTTTACTCTAGACAGCAGAGTGGGAAGGGCACTGGGTCAGGGGTTGAAAGACTAGCTCTGCCTCCTAATTGTCTGACATTGAATATTCACTTAAAATGACTGACTCTCAGTTTTCCATCTGTAAAATGGGGATAAGAGAACCAGCCTCTAATTATCACCTAGTTAAAAGGACCAAATGAGAAAGTGCTCACATAACTGTAAAATGAAATATAAGTGATAAGTCCTATCACTAGGAGCTTCATTACTGGGGGGTTGGAGCAGGAGGAATAATTCAGGAATGGCGCCTCCTTCTGTGCGTCTCAGGACCTGCAACACATGACTGAGGGGCAGCCTTCATCCAGAGTGGGGATTTGGAGCCTCGGGCATTACAGGTTTCCCCTGTATCTCAGATTCCCATCATCAGTTGCTTTACAACTTTCCTCCTGGTTTCTTTCGTCACCACTCTCCCATCCCTCAATTTGGCTTAGTCTGGGCACAGGATCTTCAGAGCAGCTTAAAATTCTCCACCTGACCTGTGATAATTTCTTACCCCACTGCAGAGCTCCATTCATCACTGTGGGCCTTTCCTGGAGGAAATTTGTGAGATGTTTAGGACAGATTCGATTCTGACAGAGTTAATCTCATGTCTTTTTAGCTCATCAATTAGTGCTTGCTGAGAGATAGTCTTCACCTGCTTATCCACCTATTCCGTGTTGTTCTTCGGACAAGTGAACCACAAGCCCAAGGCAAAACTGCAAAGATGGTCAGGGTTTGTCTTGAGGGTCCTTCCACTCACCTTTCTGTCTAGGGGTTTTCTTTAAAAGCACCAAGAGCCAGGAACCAGGGTTGTTCTTGAGGGACTTCCCACCATATCCAAACCCCAATCTCACTGTGCCCTGAGGCATCACAGTTCTGCTGCTTAGACTAACTTGAATAACTTTTTAAAAGTTATTTTTTAATAAATCTGTTTTATAATAAATATATTTTAGGTGATAGTATCTTAATGTGCTATCTTAAAAGACGTTTGTCTTTTAATAGCAATCTTTAAAACCTTGAGTCAAAAATGGGGGTGGTAGGGAATAAAGAGAAAGAGAATTTCAATCTCAAATCACAAGCTTTGCCTAAAGAGATAATTTGGAGACAGAGCCTTTGTTTACATAATGATAAAACGTGCCCACATCACTAAGATCCTAAGAGCCTCACCACCACTCTGGGACAGGCGTGATCTCCATTTTACTGTTGAGAGTGAGGGCCAGAAAGGTCAAGTACTTGCCGAAGTTGAGTGACGGAGGCAGGACTAGGACCCAGCTCTTCTACTTTGCACTTCATTCTTTGTCACTTCATTCTGTTGTAGAGAGTATTTGATGAGGCAGATATTGCAAATATTCACTGAAGAGATAGTGATATTTAAAAGAATTGCCTGCAGATTTAAATTTTCCTTTGCTTTATTATTATTATTATTCTTTATTTTTTTCACAGTACTCATTACTATCCTCTTTCCCTTCCACATACTGGAAGGAAAACTCCTTGAGTATAGAGGTTTTGCTGCGTTCACTGCTGCTACATTCCTAGAACATCAGTAAATGCTAATTGGATTAAAATGAATCTAATTCATGAATAATAAAAGCATGATGTCATCAATTATACTTCAATAAAGTTTTAAAAAGCTGAAGAAAATCCACTTTTTAAAAATTTATTTATTTATTTTTGGCTGCGTTGGGTCTTTGTTGCTGTGCACAGGCTTTCTGTGTTTCTCTAGCTGTGGCAAGTGGGGGCTACTCTTGGTTGCAGTGTGCAGGCTTCTCATTGCGGTGGCTTCTCTTGTTGCTGAGCATGGGCTCTAGGCGCGCAGGCTTCAGTAGTTGTGGTTCACAGGCTCTAGAGCACAGGCTCAGTAGTTGTGGCTCAGTGGCTTAGTTGTTCCGTGGCATGTGGGATCTTCCCAGACCAGGGCTCAAACCCGTGTCCCCTGCATTGGCAGGAGGATTGTTAACCACTGTGCCACCAGGGAAGCCCTGTCCTTTTTTTTTTTTAAGGTGACGTATTAGATGGGATTTGTTGGGGTTTTTTTTAAGGTGATTTTTTGGGGGTAAAAATTATATATGCTCATTAAAATTTTTTTCAAATGAAACAGAAAAGTAAAAAAAATCAACATGTCACATCCGTTATGATGGCATGCACACACAGAAAAGAGGCCATGTGAGGATGCAGTGAGAAAGTGGCCATCTGCAGCCCAGGAAGAGAGCTCTCACCAGACACCAATCCTAATGACACCTAGATCTTGGAATTCCAGCCTTCAGAGCTGTAAGAAAATAAATACTTAAGCCGCTCAGTCTATGGTATTTTGTTACAGCACCCCGGCAGATTAATGCTGGAAATATGTTTACATTTCTCTTGAGTAAATGCCTAGGAGAGAGACTGCTTGGTTTTTTTTGGTAGGTGTGCATTTAACTTTACAAGAAACTGCCAAACTTTTCCAGAGTGGTTGTACCATTTTGTATTCACATCAGCAATGTATGAGAGTTGTAGTTATCCCAAATCCTCTTCAATATTTGGTGTGACCTGGTTTTTAATATTTTAGCTGTTCTGGTGGTATACATTGGTATCTCATTATGGTTTTATTTTACATTTTCCTGATGACCAGTGATATTAAGCATCTTTTCATATGCCTGTTTTTTTAATCACATAGCTTCTTTGATGAAGTATTTGTTCAAATTTTTTGCCCATTTTGTTATCAGGTTGTGTGTTTTGTTATTATTAAGTTGTAAGAGGTCTTTACATATCTTAGATACAAGCCTTTTATTAGATATATATTTTGCAAAGATTTTCTCCTAGTGTATGTTTTGCCTTTACATTCTCTAAACATTGTTTTTCAAAGAGCATAAGTTTTTAATTTTGGTTAAACTCCAGTTTATAATGTTTTTCTTTTATGGTTCATTCTTTTTGTGTCCTATCTAAGAAATCTTTGCCTAAACAAAAGTCACAAAGATTTTCTCTTAGGTTTCTTGTAGAAGTTTTATCATTTTAAACTTTTACATGGAGGTCTATGATCCATTCTGAGTTAATTATGGCATATGGCATGAGGTAAGAATTGAGTTTATGTTTTTCCATGTGGATATCCTATTATTCCAGCAACATTGTTAAAAAGACTATCTTTTTCTCCTTTGTCAAAAATGAACTGACCCTATGTATGAGTCTATTTCTGGACTCTATTCTGTTCCATTGATCCATATACCTATCTTTACATCAACACCACACTGTCTTAAATACTGCAGCCTTAGAGTAAGTCTTGAAATCAGGTAAAGTTCTCCATTTTTATTCTTTCTCAAAATTGTATTGGCTAATGTAGGTTCCTTTTATTTTTACAAATTTTAAAATCGGCTTGTTAATTTTTATTTTAAAAAAAACCTTGCTGAGATTGTGATTGAGACTATGTTGTATCTATAGATGATTTGGAGAAAACTGAGATTGTAACCAAACTGAGTGTTTTGGTGCATAAACATAGTATGTCTTTCCATTTATTTAGATATTCTATAATTTTTCTCCAAAATGAGTAGTTTTCAATATTCAGTTCTCGTATTCAATTTGTTAGATTTACCCCCAAATATTTTTTGATGTTATTACAAATGGCATCTTAAAAACTTTTTATTTGCAATTGTCTGTTTCTAGTGTGTAGAGATACCAGAGTTGCTTTGTATTTGACTTTGAATCCAGAACACATTAGTTCTAGTAGCTTTTTTGTAGATTCCTTATGACTTTTTATATACATGCTCATTTGTGAATAAGACAGTTTTGTTTCTTCCTTTTCAATCTTCCTTGCTTTACTGCACTGTCTAGGAGCTCTAGAACACTGTTAAAGAGACACGATGAGAGCAGATATCTTGGTCTTGTTCCCCACATTTGGGAGAATACATTCACCATTAACTGTGATGTTAGCTTAGGTTTTTTATAAATGCCCTTTATCAGATTGAGATGGTTCCCATCTATTCCTAGTTTTCTGAGTTTTTAATCATAAATGGGTGTTGAACTTTATAATATGATTTTTTGCCTCTATTGAGATAATCATATGGTTTTTCTTTTTAATTTGATAATATGGTGAATTATATTGATTGATTTTTTTAAATGGCTACTGAGATACATTTCACACATCATACAATTCACTCATTTAAAGTGTACACTTCAGTGGTTTTTAATATATTCACAAAGGTGTGCAACCATCACTACAGTCCATTTTAGAACATTTTCATACCTCAAAAAGAAACTCTGTACCCTTTAGTTATTACCACCCAACCCTCCTTGTTTCCCATATTCCCCAGCCCCAAACACTACTAATCTACTTTCTGTCTCTATAGATTTCCCTACTCTGGACTTACATATAAATGGACCTATATAATATGTGGCTTCTTTCACTTAGTATAGTGTTTTCAAGATTCATCCATGTTATAGCATGTATCAGTACTTTATTCCTTTTTATGGCCAAATAAAGTTTCATTGTATGAATATATTACATTTCATTTATCCATTCATCCATCCATGGACATTTGAAATGTTTCCACCTTTTGGCTATTATGTACAAGTTTTTGTGTGGACACATGTTTTCCATTTTCTTGAGTGTATACCTAGGAGTGAAATTGGGTTATATGATAACTCTATGTTTAATTGTTTGAGAATTATCAGGCTGTTTTCCAAAGTGACTGAATCATTTTACATTTCCAACAGCAGTGCATGAAAACTCAGATTTCTGCATACTTTCACCCACACTTGTTGTTATCTGACTTTTAAATTTTAACCTCCTCCTTGCTTTCCAATTTTTCTCTTTCCTTCTGTCCTTCCCTTATTTCCCTACTTCCTCTCTTCCCTTGGACAAATCTGCACAATTTATAATATTATTGGGACTAAAGTATTTCCACCAAGAAACCATTCCTCTGTGCTTTTAACCCCTAAATGCCTCTTCACTTAAAATCACCATTGACCTCTACACCCACATTTCTACTACATTTATCTTTGAATTTCTAATTCTAGTGGCCAAGCCTCCATCTGAATGCATTGCACTTCATCAATACTTCTAAGGACCTCAGAGTTTGAGAAGAACCTTAAAAGTTTCCTAGTCTAATTTATTTTGTTTAATGAAGAAAAGGGTGGAGGGAAGACTGAATGAAAAGAAGGTGGGAAACAAGAGGGAAGCAGAGCAAGGAGAAGAGAAGCAGCACCTAGCATATGCCTGGCATTTTACGTACACGATCCTATTTAAATCTCACAACGACCCCATAGGATTAATATCACCCTCCCCCTATTTCATAAATGAGGCAACTGAAGCTAAGAGAGGTTAATTATTTTGCTCAAGGTCCCTCAGCTTGTGAGAGTCAAATTTAGCTGTGTGCAACTCCAAATCCTGCGACCCAGAAAACTCTTGAATTTCAAGGAGGAGGACTACCCTCAGGGGCATATGATTACCCTATCCCTGGGTCCTGGGACAGAAATGCCCTGGATGGACCACAACTTCAGAACCGACAAGGTGTTATTAGGGGAATAACACAGCATCTCCTCTCTGGAGGGGAGTCAGTGCCCTGATAGGAGTGGTTTTGTCCCAAAGGACAAGCAATGCCTCAGGCTAGGACAAAATGGTGAGGAGGTTTGTTCTATGGCCAAGTTACAGTATTTGTCGCCCGGCAGGAACGACAAAGTGAGCTATGTGAGATGGTATGGAAAATTCCAAAATAAAACTTCAGAACATGTGTTACCTCAGTAGCAAAGGAAGCAACTCAGATTTCTGCAAGCTATTCAAAGAGCAGTAGCAATTTATAAAAATAGAACCAAGTCATTACACAGCCATGTTCATTTGTTTCATTTTGCCTTTAACTTTTAAGGCTTGCTTGTGGAAACATTAAAAAAAATTAAGTCTTGCTACATACTTAACAAAGTCACTGGTATAAACCAAAGTACAGAGAAGTCTGACCTCCATCTGCCCCATTCCTTCCTTCTGCTCCATTCCTTCCTTCCCCTAGAGGTAATCAGTTTTTGTTTGTTTAAATAAAACAAAAATTTTAATTTGTTTTATTTTTTTAAAATTTTGTTTCTATTTTTCTAAAACATAAAGATATATTCATATCTTCCTCCCCACTCTGGTTAAGTGGTAGTATATAACCTTCAGCTTTGCCTCCTTGCCTTTTTTCCACTGGCAATCATGCCATAGCACTCTATAGAGATATTTCTCATTTGCTTTTACAGCTGCGTAGTATTCCAATATGTGAGTGGATCCTCATTTATTTGACCATTCTGATGGACCTCGGGATTGTTTCCACTCTTTTGCTATTACAAATAGTGTTCATTGAACAACCCTACGTATATATCTTTTTGTATTTTTGCTAGTGTATCTTTAGGTTAGATTCTTAGAAATGGAATTTCTGGACTGACAAGTGCACATATATGAAATTTTGCTAGATATTGCCAAATTTCTCTCTCCATGGATTGTACCATTTTTGTATTCCCACTAGGAAAATATGAATGCCTGTTTCCTCACTACCTTGTCAACACATTACGTTGTCAAACTTAGATTTTTGCCAATCTAATAGTTGAGAAATAGTATCTCACTATAGTTTTAATTTGCATTTCCTTTGTCATAAGTATGATTTAACATCTTTTCATACGGCTCTTTCAAGGGCTGTTAAATACAGCCCTTTATTTTCATTTCTTTCTGCCTCCTCTGTTCTCTTGCCCTACTTTTGTCTAGATCTTCTCTTTCTTTTTTCTCTAATATCCTTGTTCTGGACAGTTTGAATTCTACTCCAAGAATTCCCTCTCAGAGAAAGCATTTTCTATATTTCACCTAACATTTTTTGAAATTACTAATTTAGTTGTTGAATAGCTATGGGATTCTTGACAAAACTATCCTCTGATATTTTCATCTACGCATTGTAAATGAAAAATAATTTTTTTTAACGCTTAGAAATAATTTCAGTCAGTTCTCAGTCCTATCAGCAGAATCTGACTCATTTAATCACTCCCTCCTTCTTGAAACACATTCCATCGACTTCCAAGATACTGCACTCACCTGTTTTCTTCCTAATTAACTTGCCTCTCGTCTCAGGCTCCTTCAGTGTTTCCTCCTCATCCCAAAATGCTGGTGAACCCCAGAACTCAGATTTCAGACCTCTTCTCCTCTCGTCTAAACTCACTCCCTAAGTGACTTTGTACTAGCTCATGAATTTAAATATATCAACAACTCCCAGATTTTATATCTCCAGCCTGGACCTCTACTATGTAGTCAAAATTTGTACATCTAACTGCTTCCTTATCAATTCCTGTGGATGTCCCAAAGAGATCTCCAACTTAACTCACCCAAAACAACACTGATATTCTCCCCAAACCTGTTTCTCCTACAGTTTTTCCAATCTCAGGTAATGACAGTTCTATTTTTCTAGTAGCTCAGGGAGAAATTCTTTCTCCACTCTCTAATCCACCTACCCCTGGGTTCAGTCCTGTGGCTACAACTGGCAGCTCAGCTGGAATGGCTGGACCGACTCAGATCGCTGGCCCTCTCTCCACAGGGTTTTCTCTCAGACTTCTTTGGATCTGGCCTCTTCAGGAGTCCTAGAGGGTAAGCCCCAACATACAAGCATTTTTAAATCTCTTTTTGACTCACACTTTCTGTTGTATTAAAGTATTATTTGAGCTCATTGTCTTTACCACTGGGGCAAGTTCAAGGGTGAAGAACCAGCCGATACAAATGTGTGTGAATGGCCAAATGACTGTGCTAAGCCCAGATGCCAGGAGATTTCTCAGTTTGGCAGTTACTTATTCATTCCTCATTCATAATCCACAAACTTTAGCAAAGCTGCAGTTAGTTGGCATTTTGTGGGGCCTGCTGATGTGACCACAACACTCAGCTTTTCCTCCCCAGTGATGGGATGATTCCTCCGCTATTTTGTTTGTTTTCATTCTAAGCCAAATATCCGCAGGATTTTCTTTCAGGTTTCTTTTGCAGCTAAACCCTCAAATGTTCCCAGCTTTGGAGATTAGAAGG
This sequence comes from Physeter macrocephalus, assembly GCF_002837175.3. NCBI lineage: Eukaryota > Metazoa > Chordata > Mammalia > Artiodactyla > Physeteridae > Physeter > Physeter macrocephalus. The sequence continues at coordinate 47,751,740 of NC_041222.1, read as the reverse complement.
ACTCTCTATGCACCTAGTTCTCTAGTGTTTCATAACTTGTACTTGTCCAGACCTTTTCATTCTTTTGTTAGTTCTGTTTCTTAAGTTCTCTGATCCTTTCATTTATGTTCTTTTTCTTTTTTCTTTTTTTTTTTTTTTTTGTGGCATGCGGGTCTTCCTCTGTTGTGGCCTCTCCCGTTGCGGAGCACAGGCCCCGGACGCGCAGGCTCAGCGGCCATGGCTCACCGGCCCAGCCGCTCCGCCTCATGTGGGATCCTCCCATACCGGGGCGCGAACCCGGTTACCCCTGCATCGGCAGGCGGACGCGCAACCACTGCGCCACCAGGGAAGCCCTATGTTCTTTTTCTTTACTTAATCCCTTCCTCTGCTTTCCATGGGTTATTTTGATGTCTTTTTTCTAACTATATGAGTTGAATGCTTAATTCATTTATTTTCATTCTTTCTTTCTTAGTAATAAATATGTACGAGCTACTAAATTTCTTTCCAAGTACAGCACTGTCTACCTATTAAATCCCCCCATCCACTCACCCAGCTCACTGGGGAGCAAGATTTCCCTTACCACCTCACTCTGAAATAATTTCTATCTTTTAAATTGAAAGCAGTTTTGGGCCTCTCATTCGGCAACTTCTGAGGAGGATGGAACTGTGTTTATTTTCACAGAGCCTTCTCTCTGACTTAGCATAGTGACCTTCCACAAAGAAATGATAATAATAGTGGATGACTTTAATGTAATATTGAACACTTACCCTGTAGCTGGCATTCCACACATTATTTTAACAACTCCATACTAATCTTCCATGCCCATTTTACAGAGGAAATAGGTAGGAAATGTTTGTCTTGTGTTTCTATTCCTGGAACATGACAAACATTCCATGTTGGGGCCTTTTCCCCTTGACTTTGTCCCTCTCCCTCCACCTTCCCATTCAGTGCTAAGAGCAAATGCCATTTCTTCAAAGCTTTACTGACCCCCCAATCTAAGACAGCCTCCCTCTACACATTGTATTTTATTTTGTTCATAGTACTATCTCAAATTACCTTGCTCATTTATCTGTTTCCTTGTTATGACCTGCTTCCACCACTAGACTTTCAAATCCAAGGAGCAGGAATTTTACTGAATAAATATTTATGGCATCAATACAAACAGTGGAGCCTGAGGAGGAGCCAGTACTTTTAGGCTTGTCTGCGTAAAAGCAACAGTTCCTTTTGAATCCGAAAGTGTGATCCTGGGAAGTAAGAGACACCCCTCAACAGACCTGTGACTTAGAGCACCTCACTCATTTTCAACTGGGATTCCTCTTCTGTGAAATGAGGAGGAAGGCCCTTTTGGTTCATTGCCACCCACTGGGACTCTACCTAGACAAACCTACCTTAACGGCCTGCGTGAGAAAGCAAGGGAGCAGGAAGAGTCGCTCAGCAGCAGAGGAGGCGAGGGGAAGGGAAGGGAGGGAACTGCGGGCTTGGGAGGAGGAGATGGGGTACCTCTGACGACCCAGGGAGCCGAGGGGCACGGGTGGTGGCGAGGGGGGAGCAAGTGGGAGCCGCGCGGAGGACTGCGCTGGGGTTGGGAGGGGCCCCGGGCGGGCGCGGTCGATCCGCTGGGACTGGGCAGGACGGGGCGGGGCACTGACAGGTGCGAGGTGTGGATCCGAGGGAAGTGGGGGGCATTCAGGGGTCACGGAGGAGGGCCCGCAGAGGCGGAGGAAAGCAAAGGGGATGCGGGGGGAGCTGGCGGGTGGGGAGGAGGCGCAGAGGGCCGCGGGCTGTGTGGGGCGGCGGAGGCGCTCGCAAGGGTCGCTGCTGGAGTGCCGAGGGGGCGCGGCATGCGCGGGCCGGGCGGGGCCAGGCGCGGGGGTGGGGGGGGGGAATGTTCCCGGGTCGCCAGGGGCGGGCGCGGCAGCCCGGCGGGGTGTGGGTGGGGCTGGCCGGGAGGCTGTCGCCTCACTTCCGGGAGCGCCTGGGCGCGGAGGCCGTAGCGTTCTCGCAGCGCTGCCAGCCGGCCGGCCCCGGCCTCTCTCGGCGGCCATGGGGGCGTCTGCGCGGCTAGTGCGCGCAGCTATCATGGGGGCGCCGGGCTCCGGCAAGGGCACCGTGTCCTCGCGCATCACCAAACACTTCGAGCTGAAGCACCTCTCCAGCGGGGACCTGCTCCGAGACAATATGCTTCGGGGCACAGGTGGGAGCCCGGGCGGGAGGGGTGGCTGTGCGCTGTCGTCCCGGTGGGGATTTGTGGGCGGAGGGACCGGGGCTCGGGAAGTGGGTCCCAGGAATGCGGGTCCAGGGGTGCGGGCGCAGCATCTCCCAGTAGCCGCCCGGGGGGTGGGAAGACCTCGAGCTGCTGAGCTACTGTTCCCCGAAACCTCTGGCCTCTGTGGATAGCTTCAGGTGGGTTATTGAGGGAAGGCACTAGGAAGTTAGGACACATTCGAAGCTCAAATATTAAAGAAAACCACATGGCTTTGAGAGGTATGGCCAGCCCCAGTCGCAGCTTCTCCTAAGGGTCCATGAGCTGTGTGTGGCTTATTCTCTGCCTGCCCTTGCGCTTGGAGAACTGTTAGAGCTCTCTTTCTTTTTCTTTTCTTTTTTGTTTTATAAATTTATTTATTTATTTTTGGCTCTGTTGGGTCTTCGTTGCTGCGCACTGGTTTTCTCTAGTTGTGGCGAGCGGGACTACTCTTTGTTGCGGAGCTCGGGCTTCTCATTGCAGTGGCTTCTCTTGTGGAGCACCGGCTCTAGGTGCGCGGGCTTCAGTAACTGCAGCGTGTGGGCTCAGTAGTTGTGGCTCGCGGGCTCTAGTGCGCAGGCTCAGTAGTTGTGGCGCACAGGCTTAGTTGCTCTGCGGAATGTGGGATCTTCCTGGACCAGCGCTTGAACCCCTGTCCCCTGCATTGGCAGGCGGATTCTTAACTACTGCGCCACCAGGGAAGCCCAGCGCTTTCTTTTTTAACTTTGTGTTTGTTTGTTAAACGCTATGGAATTTTCTGGTTTTGACCTTTCCCCCATAATCTGAAGGCCAAGTATTATTTACCCTCGTTGCTGTTACAAAATTGGTTTAGATCTTTAGACACGAAAGCTGTTCTTGTGCATGGTTATCTGAAAGATTGTTTTGTTTCTCATGCCAAAAAAATTCTTGAAACTCAGCACGAAATCTAGTCAACAAACTGTACACTTTACAATGGGTGGATTTTATCTTATGTAAATTATATCTTAAGAAAGCTGTTTTCCAAAAGTAACAGCAAGGTGAGTTTTTTTTTCTCTCAAAAGTGTTGACCTTTACTTTCCAAAACAAAGTCATTTTGAAGCTCCTTTTAAAAATTAGGACTAACCCCTTGCACAAGGTAAAAAAGGATTGGAAACAGGATGGAAGTACATATTAAAAATAAAACTCTGTCTCATTCCCTGCCTCAGTCTCATTCTTCAGAGGGGAGCAGTGTCATGTGCTTGCTTTTAGAAATCTGTATTTGTGTATAAGCACATACAGGGTATATGTATATCCCTTGTTTTATGCAATATGTAATCCTACTAAATATGTGTTCTGCACCAGTGTGTTTTCACTATATCTAGGATATTTTTCCACGCGAAAACACAGAAATCCATTTCATTATTTAACATTTGTATAGGTATCTATTTGCTGGATCTGCCATGGTTTATTTAACCGATCCCCTATTGATGGGTTATATAGGTTATTTCTAGGTGGGTTTTTTGTGTTTGTTTCAGAATACTGACATTCAAATGAAAAAACTGTTTTTAGCTTGTCTCGTGGAGTTCTTTGGTTTATAACCTCATCTGGTGAATTACTACTTTTATTTTTCTCTTATAACATTGATCTTTAAAAAAATCATAAGGTATTAAACTTCAGAAGGTTAAACTGTTTGGCTCACTTCGTAGTGTTCTTGATGCAACGTATTGCATTAGGTAGCAATAAACAATCTCCAATACTGCACCTGCTTGGGGCAAGGTTATTCAAAGTGGGAAGGAGTAAAGAATACTTAAGCGATTCTCTGAAAAATAACTCAGCAGTGAGGCATAATTGCGTGTTAGAGAACACCTTCACTGAAGAGTTAAAGATATGTTAACTTGGGAAAACACAAAACATTGAAAAAATTAAATTTAAAGCAAATTAAGTAAACTTTTATTTTAAATTAAGAAACAACCCTCTTTGTTTATCCTTAACATCCCATGACAAGCCCGCTGTCCTCTTCCTGACTCCACAACATGAAAAGAGAGGCTAGAGGGAGGGAGGAGAGGATCACTGGGAAAGATGCGCAGCCTGCCTTAGACGCTTGATCTTTCTGGAGTCTCTACAGGCAATTCTTTAACAAAGAAAACAGAAAATGGAGTTGAGGGAGGTGTCATGAGATTCTTATTACAGATGTTCTGTATGTCAGGACTAAGAATATATTCTCAAAAAATATTTGTGAATGGATTGGTATTTCCCCCAGGATCAGAGCCAAAGGAAAGGTGTAACCTTTTATTTAAAAAATACTGCTTAATGTTTTTTGATACCAAGAGTAAAATATATTTACTATAAAATAAGAAAAACACGTCATGAGACTATAAAAAAGAAAATTAAAGTCCTGTATAGTTCTACCACCCAGAGACAATTATAATTAACTCTTTGGTGCTTTTTCTTACATTCTTTTTTTTCTTTCTCCTTTTTCTTTTTGTTTCTTTTTTTTGTTTTTTTAAATGTATATTTATTTATGTTATTTATTATTTTTGGCTGTGTCGGGTCTTAGTTGCGGCACGCGGGATCTTCGTTGAGGCATGCAGGATCTTTCGTTGCAGCACGGGCCCTTCCTTGTGGTGCGCGGACTTCTGTCTAGTTGTGGCGTGCGTGTTTTCTCTTCTCTAGTTGTGGCGTGCAGGCTGTAGGGCACGCGAGCTCGGTAGTTGTGGTGTGCAGGCTTAGTTGTCCCATGGCATGTGGTATCTTAGTTCCCTGACCGGGATTGAACCTGTATCCCCTGCATTGGAAGGCAGATTTACCACTGGACCACCAGGGAAGTCCCTCTCTTTTTTTCTCTGTTGCATTTGTATGTCTTTGCAGACTTGTTATAGTCTAAATGATTGCTTATATACCTTTTTTCACACTTATGTGAGCATGTTCACACATCACTAAGCAGTCTTTTAATTTCATCAAGATTGCACAGTTGTTAATTGAAACATTTTCCTATTATTATACACTTATGTGGTTAACCATTCTTTGTTATAATTAATACTGTTATGACTATCCTTGTACATGAACATTTGGCAGCATCTCTACTTATTTGCTTCAAATAAATTCCCTAGTGTTGAATTTCTATAAATACAGTACCATGAAATATGCTAAGGAAGGATGGTGCCAATTTACTTTCCAACCACCATTTCATGATGATGCTGTATTATATAACCCATGGCTGTATTTTATAGCTAAAGTTTAAAATCATCCCAGCAGATGCGATAAAGACACTGGAAATATGTGGGAACCTGTTGACTGTAGCAAACCTGTAGTAACTGTAGACCACCACTGAACCCTGTAGTCAGGAAACTTGAGTCTGCCCCTTTGTCATTAGTCCAGCCCTTTCATTTAGAGATGAGGAAACCGAGTTCAGGAGAGGTTAAAGAACTTGCTCAATAATAAAAAGCAGTCACTGGGAGACAAAAGTGGACACCCAGGTCTCCTTGTATGCCAATTAAATTACTCTCTCCATTATGCAGCATTTCCAAAATTGAGGTTCATGAGATAATTTTAGGCAGACAAAAAAATTTCTCAAAAATTTTTCTCAAAAATTAAATGCAAATAAAAATCAATAAAATTTTTTATTTCAAAGTGTATTTGAAAAATGATAACTAGCACACCAACCCTTTAATTTTGTGAACACTATAGCTTATTAAATTAAAAAGCTGGACTTCCCTGGTGGCCCAGTGGTTAAGAATCTGCTTGCCAATGCAGGGAACACAGGTTTGATATCCCTGGTCCGGGAAGATCCCACATGCTGCAGAGCACCTAAGCCCGTGTGCCACAATACTGAGCTTGCACTCAAGAGCCCATGAGCCACAACTACTGAGCCCATGTGATTCAACTACTGAAGCCCACGTGCCTAGAGCCCGTGCTCTGCAACAAGAGAAGCCACCGCAATGAGAAGCCCATGCACCGCAACAAAGAGTGTCCCCCACTTGCAGCAAGTAGAGAAAGCCTGCACACAGCAACGAAGACCCAATGCAGCCAATAAATACATAAATAAATTTTTTTAAAAATTAAAAAGCTGAGTCACTTTAAAGAAAATTATATAGTAAATAATAGTTCAGCTGTGGCAGAAATTGTAAGGTTGCCATGTGATTGCTCAAAGTTTGAGAAACTGCACTGCAGCTTAGTGCTTCTCAAAGACATAATCCTGGACTAGATGGCTACCCCTTTTGAATCTCATTTGTTCTCATTTGTAAGTTGGGGAAGTTGAACTCAGAAAGTAATCCTCAAAGCCTCTGTCAGCTCCCAAGTTTCTGTATGTCTAACAAAACTTCTGTTATGTACACACAGGCAGCATAGATGTGCCTAATTAGAATATTGACAGAGCAAATTATTTTTGTAATGGCAAAAATTTTGATTTGTATTGAAAATAGACAATACATTTACATGGTTTTGAATTCCAAAAAATTTAAAAGGACATTTAGTGAAAAAATCCTTTCAGAGCTATTTCATGCACATACAACCCAGAGTTTACCTATTCTTCCCTCTGTTCTTTTCTTTTTTACACAAGTGATAGTAAACTGTAAATACAGTTTTCTACCTTTAACAATATTGCTTTCTGTGAGGATTGCTCCATTTCTTTTTTTCTAACAAGGTAAGTTAGGCCTTTCTAAAATTCCATGGCTAGAATCCAGGATAGGGACTTCCCTGGTTAAGTGGTTAAGAATCCGCCTGCCAATGCAGGGGACATGGGTTCGAGCCCTGGTCCAGGAATAAGTTAGGCCTTTCTAAAATTCCATGGCTAGAATCCAGGATAGGGACTTCCCTGGTTAAGTGGTTAAGAATCCGCCTGCCAATGCAGGGGACATGGGTTCGAGCCCTGGTCCAGGAAGACCCCACATGCCGCGGAGCAACTAAGCCTGTGCGCCACAACTACTGAGCCTGCTCTCTAGAGCCCACGAGCCACAACTACTGAAGCCCACGAGCCTAGAGCCCATGCTCTGCAACAGGAGAAGCCACTGCAATGAGAAGCTCACGCACTGCAACAAAGAGTAGCCCCCGCTCGCCACAACGAGAGAAAGCCCACGTGCAGCAGCAGAGACCCAACGCAGCCAAAAATAAATAAATAAAAATTTATTGGGAAAAAAAAAAAGAATCCAGGATAATCCAGGCAGCTCATCTCTCCAGCTATCCATTCATTCATCCATCCATGGATTTGTCAAGCACCCAATGTGTGCTGGGTACTGGAGATACAGAGACAAATATATTTCATTGCAGGTACTCACAGTTAGAACATGGGCAGGCCGAAGGCCATAAGTCTGCTCAGCCTGCCATAACAGAATAGCACAGACTGGGTGACTTAAACAATAGAAATTTATTGTCTCATAGTTCTGGAGGCTAGAAGTCCAAGATCAAAGTGACAGCAGGGTTGGTTTCTGGTGTAGCCTTTCTTCCTGGCTTGCAAATGGCCACCTTCTCACTGGGTCCTCATGTGGTCTTTCCTCTTCCTCTTCTTGTAAGGACACCAGTCATATTGAATTAAAGTTCCCCTTTATGACCTCATTTAACCTTAATTACCTCCTTAAAGGCCCCATTTCTAAATACAGCCACATTGGGGGTCAGGGCTTCAACATATGGATTTTAAGGGACACAATGCAGTCCATACCAACATATAAACAGGTAGTTTCAGCAGTGTGATAAGTGCTCAAACAGAGATAAGTCTGTGACATTATGGAAGTCCAGAGGAGGAACTTTTGGTTGCCTCGGAGGTTGAGGGACACCTCATCATGAAGGACCCTTTAAGATGTATCTTGAAAGATGAGTGAGAGCTTATCAGGCAACAGAGAGGAGAAAGAGACTTGTGCAAAGGCTAGGAGGACCCAGAGTATGTGGAGCTCCTTGCTGGGGCCATGGTTTGAGGGTGGGGTAGAAATGGTGGGGAGGTAGGTGGGGGAGAGATAAGATGAGGCCAGACCCACTTGAACCTTTATACAGTTCTTGAGTTGAGATTCTATCCTGAAGCACAGTGGGAAGGGGAGGAATATAGACCTGGAGTGGGAATTCTTTCTAGGTGCTTCACTGAAGGAGTCAGATTGAGTGATGGTTGGAGGGAGGACCAGGGTCAAGGGATGTTTTGATTTTCAGTATAATTCTTGTGAAATATCTCTTGCATGAAAGTATTATAATTTCTTTGATGGTTAGAAGAAGAATAAAATGAACATCCAGTTACCCACCGTCAGACAGAAAACCAGTACTTTTGGGGTCCCCATATGTGCCTACCCATCCTTCCTGCCCCCCCCCAGAGGTAACCACTATGTTGACTCAGTCTTTATTATTTGAGAAAGTTTTTTTTTTAAGCCTGTGATTGGGTGTAAAGCTGTCATTTGACTCATTCCTGTTGTTTTCCTAGTTTTATTTTGTTTTGTTTCAACATGTTTTTAAAGTAAAGTTTTATGTACATTACAATATAACAATGCTAAAAGCACTTTCGTCAGGAACTAGATTAAGTCTCTGTAGCCCTTTCTCTTGGCATATATAAAAGAGAACTGTATTTACAGGTTGGTCAGGCCCTCTTTTGTACTTCATAGCTGCTCAAACAATAAGTTGTTTCCAGTTAGTTCGGATATGAGGTGTGGTTGGTTTGAGTAGTCTTATAAGAATGACCAGATGTTAAAAGGAGAAATAGAATTTAAAATGGTTTTTTGTATAATACAAGCACCATCTCTCAGATTAATGTTTCTGTGTTTTAGAATTTCTGATTATTATCCTTAAAATCAAAAGCTGGTTTTAACCCTTCCTATTCCCTTTTAACCTTCCTTTTCTGTTTTTATTTGTGAATAACTTTATAGAAAATCAGTTTATTTTGAATGATTTACTTTTAAACTAGCTTTTTGTGTTTTGTAGGTGTGGAAGCTCCCAAATTTGTTAGTTTTTTGAATAAAAAAGGAAATGGTTTTTTTAATGAGGAGTCTATTTAGATACAACATTAAATTATAGGCAATCAAGGGAATGAAAATTTACTAAATGTCCAAAGAATATGCTAGTCAAAAGTTCTTGCGTAATTGTAAGAGGGAGTAAAAACTTGAAATGTAATAAACAGACAGCTTAGACTATGACGTAGAGAGTTGAATCATTTTTCTTTTTCTTTTAAATGGAAGCATTACAGGCTTCAGATTTTAATAACTATTGTAAGAGTTTAGTGATATAGAAAGTTGTTAGTGATATGAAAAAGATTATTAGACTATGCGTGGGACTATCTACTCATAAAACAAAATATTTGGAGGTTTTTATATTATCAGTTTTGATGATAATTATTCCTGAGTAGTGTTGGTTTTATGAGTGGCTTTTTAAAAAACAATATTTATTTATTTATTTTTAACATCTTTATTGGAGTATAATTGCTTTACAATGGTGTGTTAGTTTCTGCTTTACAACAAAGTGAATCAGTTATACATA
>NC_041222.1:47728535-47741931 GCF_002837175.3 Physeter macrocephalus | reverse complement strand
CTTTTTATGGCTGAGTAATATTCCATTGTATATATGTGCCACATCTTCTTTATCCATTCATCTGTTGATGGACACTTAGGTTGCTTCCATGTCCTGGCTATTGTAAATAGAGCTGCAATGAACATTTTGGTACATGACTCTTTTTGAATTATGGTTTTCTCAGGGTATATGCCCAGTAGTGGGATTGCTGGGTCGTATGGTAGTTCTATTTGTAGTTTTTTAAGGAACCTCCATACTGTTCTCCATAGTGGCTGTATCAATTTACATCCCCACCAGCAGTGCAAGAGTGTTCCCTTTTCTCCACACCCTCTCCAGCATTTATTGTTTCTAGATTTTTTGATGATGGCCATTCTGACAAGTGGCTTTTTTTTTCTTTTGTTTTGCCTACCAGGTATTTTTCATCTTTAATTTTTTTTTTTTTTTTTTTTTGGCTGTGTTGGGTCTTCATTGCTGTGTGCGGGCTTTCTCTAGTTGCGGCGAGTGGGGGCTACTCTTTGTTGCGGTGCGTGGGCTTCTCGTTGCAGTGGCTTGTCCAGTTGCGGGGTATGGGCTCTAGGTGTGTGGGCTTCAGTAGCTGCAGCATGCAAGCTCAGTAGTTGTGGCACGCAGGCCCTAGAGCATGCAGGCTTCAGTAGTTGTGGTGCGCAGGCTTAGTTGCTCCGTGGCATGTGGGATCTTTCCGGCCAGTGTTTGAACCTGTGTCCCCTGCATTGGCAGGTGGATTCTTAACCACTGCGCCACCAGGGAAGTCCTACTTTAAAAAAAAAAAAACATCTTTATTGAGATATAATTCACATTACATAAAATTAACCCTCTTAAACTATGAATCAGTGGTTTTTTTTAATTACATTCAGAGTTGTGCAACCGTCACCACAGTCAATTTTAAAACATTTTTATCACCCCAAAAAGACACCCTATTCCCATTAGTAGTCACTCTCCATTTTCCCCCAATGCTCCCAGCCCTGGACAACCACTGATCTTCCTTCTGTCTCTCTAGATTTGCCTACTCTGAACATTTCATATAAATGGTGTGATGTAACACGTGGTTTTTTGTGTCTGGCTTTTTCCACTTAGCATGTTTTCAAAGTTCATACACTTTGGGACTTCCCTGGTGGCGCAGTGGTTAAGAATCCACCTGCCAATGCAGGGGACACGGGTTCGAGCCCTGGTCCGGGAAGATCCCACATGCTGCGGAGCAACTAACCCCATGTGCCACAACTACTGAGCCTGCATGCCACAACTGCTGAGCCCGCGTGCCACAACTACTTGAGCCCGTGTGCCTAGAGCCTGTGCTCCGCAACAAAGAGAAGCCACAGCAGTGAGAAGCCCACGCACTGCAATGAAGAGTAGTCCCCGCTCGCTGCTACTGGAGAAAGCCCACGCACAGCAACAAGGACCCAACGTAGCCAAAAAAAAAAAAGTTCATACACTTTGCAACATGTATCAGTACTTCACTTCTTTTTATGGCTAAACAATATAATTTTGTATGGATATTCCACATTTTATTTACCCACTTGTCATTTGATGAAGATTTGGGTTGTTTTCGCTTTTTGGCTATTGTGAATAATGTTGCTGTGAACATTCACATATAAGTTTTCGTGTGAACTTATGTTTTTATTTCTCTTGGAAAAATATTCCTGAGTTGAATTGCTGTGTCATGTAGTAACTCTGTTTAAACCTTTGAAAAACTGCCACACTGTTTTCCAAATTGCCTATACCATTTATAATCCCACAAGCAATATATGAGGGTTTCAATTTCTCAACATTCTTTCCAACACTTATGTCTTTTTTTTTGTTATGTCTTTTTGATTACAGCCATCCTGGTGAGTGTGAAGTGATATCTCCTTGTGGTTTCCATTTGTTATTTCACTAATGACTAATGGTGTTGAGCATCTTTCCATGTGCTTATTGGCCATTCGTATATCTGTTTTTTTGTATTCAGATCCTTTGCCCGTTTAAAAAAATGGATTTCCTTTTTAAATGCTGAGTCGTAAGAATTCTTTAGATAGTCTAGATAAAAGTTCCTTATTAGGTATATGAGTTACAGGAATATTCTCACATTCAGTAGATTGGATTTTCACTTTGGTGATGGTGTTCTTTGAAGCATAAAAGTTTTATTAAATTTTAATGAAGTCCAGTTAAGAGTTTTGTAGTTTTAGTTCTTACATTTAGGTCTGTGATATACATATTGAGTTAATTTTTTTAATTAATTAATTTATTTATTTTTGGCTGTGTTGGGTCTTCGTTTCTGTGCGAGGGCTTTCTCTAGCTGCGGCGAGTGGGGGCTGCTCTTCATCGTGGTGCGCGGGCCTCTCACTGTCGCGGCCTTTCTTGTTGCGGAGCACAGGCTCCAGACGCGCAGGTTCAGTAGTTGTGGCTCACGGGCCTAGTTGCTCCGCGGCAAGTGGGATCTTCCCAGACCAGGGCTCAAACCTGTGTCCCCTGCATTGGAAGGCAGATTCTCAACCACTGCGCCACCAGGGAAGCCCCCGAGTTAATATTTTAATATGGTGTTAGGTAGAGGCCCGCCTAACCTAACCTGTTCTTCTGTGTATGGATATTCAGTTGTCCCAGCACCACTTGTTGAGAAGACTGTTTCTTCCCCCATTGAATTGGCTTGGTATCCTTGTTGAAAATCAATTGACCGTAAATGTGAGGGGTTATTTCTGGGCTCTCATTTCTGTTCCATGTGTTCACACAAAAACTTATATATGAATATTCATAGCAACATTATGTCTATCCTTATGCCAGTACAGACAGTCTTTTGAAATCCGAAGTGTGTGTCCTCCAACTTGGTTCTTCTTTTTCAAGATTGTTTTGAGCTATTCTGGATACCTTGCATTTCCATATGAATTTTACAGTCATTCTGTCAGTTTCTACAAAGACACCAGCTGGGATTTTGATAGGATTGCATTGAATCTGTAGATTATTTTCAAGGAGTCTTGCCATCTTAATATTAACTTTTCTAATCCACAAATATAAACTATCTTTCCATTTAGTTAGGTCTTCTTTAATCTCTTTCAACAATGTTGTGGTTTTCAGATTACCAGTTTTGTGCTTTTTTAAAAAAGTATATTGCTAAGTTTTTTATTCTTTTTGATACAATTGTAAATGGAATTTTCTTAATTTCATTTTCATATTGTTCATTTTTGTATACTTTTGATCTTGTACCTTGCAACTTTGCTGAACTCATTTATTAGTTCTAATAGTTTTTTAGTAGATTCCTTTGGATTTTCTAAATACAAGAGCATGTCACCTGGGAATAGAGATAATTTTACTTCTTCCTTTCTGGATGCCTTTTGTTCTTTTTCTGGACTCATTGCCCTGGCTACAGTCTCTGGTACAGTGTTGAAATGGCAAGAACAGATCATCTTTTCTTAAGGCTATTCTTATACTTAATATAAAATTAAGTACTTTATCACTTAATCCCATTATCTCAATTCATTTGTTGCCATCAGTTGAGGGCTTGGCCTGAAGAATGAGAGGGGAGGGGAGGGACCAATACTACTTTTAGGGACTCAGCCCTGGAGAATTACGATTTTCCTCAATACTGAGTTTGAGCTCTTTGTCCCCCAGAGCAGTGGTCAAAACCCTGACAACAGAGAGGTGCACACATATTAAGTATGTGGACCTTTCCAAGAGAGTATTTTAGAGAGTCCTGGGCGCTCTCAGAACCCAGGGCCTCTTCCAGATGCTGTTTATAAACCCAAGCAGTACACCTGTCAAATGGCGGCCAATTTCCATGTAGTTAATGTGCTTAGTTAGAAATCTAAAGTTTCATGAATTTGACAATTTAGGATATGTTCTGAAGTCAGTATGTCAATCCCTACCAAGAATTATGAAAACAGTCATAAACTTTTAAAAAAATTTTTATTGGAATATGGTTGCTTCACAACGTTGTGTTATTTTCTGCTATACTGCAAAGTGAATCAGCTATTTGTATACATATATGCCCTCTTTTTTGGATTTCCTTCCCATTTAGGTCACCACAGAGCACTGAGTAGAGTTCCCTGTGCTATACGGTAGGTTCTCATTAGTTATCTGTCTTATACATAGTAGTGTATATATGTCAATCCCAATCTCCCAATTCATCCCACCCCCTCTCCCCCCTTGGTATCCATGAAAACAGTCATAAAGTTTGACTGTTTAATCTCTGAATCCTGAGAATTTATCCATCAGAAATAACTCAGAAGCCCCCCCCCAAAGAAAAGAAAGAAAAAAGAAAAAGAGTGTTAAGATCTTTAAAAGCAGAAGTGGTAGGGAAAAATCAAGACTAATTTAAAAATTTAAATGTCCAACAGTATATATTGCCATGATAGAGTATATATTTTTTAATTTTTTTTTTTTTTAGAGTTTTGTTTTTTGATGTAGACTTTTTTTTTTGGCTGCGTTGGGTCTTCATTGGTGCACGTGGGCTTTCTCTAGTTGTGGCGAACAGGGGCTACTCTTCGTTGCTGTGCTCGGGCTTCTCATTATGGTGGCTTCTCTTGTTGCGGAGCATGGGCTCTAGGGCGTGTGGGTTTCTGTAGTTGCGGCACGCGGGCTTCAGTAGTTGTGGCTCACGGGCTCTAGTGTGCGGGCTCAGTAGTTGTGGCACATGAGCTTAGTTGCTCTGCGGCATGTGGGATCTTCCCAGACCAGGGCTCAAACCCGTGTCCCCTGCATTGGCAGGCGGATTCTTAACCACTGTGCCACAAGGGAAGTCCGAAAGAGTATATTTTTATCAAACATAGATATATACTGATGGAGTATTAGTTACCAAAAATGACTAAATGACTATATAAAATCACTGAAAAGTATTTACAAAATGATGCTAAGTGAAAAAAGAACACAAAACTATAAGTACACAGGTTTTTACAGTGGCATTAAAAATTCTGAATGTGTGTAAATAGTTTGGTAAGAGATGATGAGGAAATGAAAATATTGTTGTGTAAGAATGACATACAATTATAGGTAACATTCAAAAGTTGTTCATAAATTCTTTTCAGGTATTTTATTAATAAAAATGTAACATGATCACAGTGCTGATCTGGTCAAAAACTGAATTGTGACAGCAGCACCTGTTTTAGAGGATTAGAAAAATCTCTATAGTAACATGATTGCCGGCACTTAAACTGAGCCACTTAAAAATAATGACTATTTCAGTTTCTTATTTAAAAAGAAAATAATTTCAGTTAGTATATATATTTTTTCCCATAGAAGATTTAGAAGAACACAGAAAAGTGAAAGTATGTAAAAAAAAAAAATAACATAATTCTATCACAGAGATGACTACTGCTAACATATTGGTTTATAGCTTTCCATTATTTTTATGTAATGGAGATTTTGAAATAGGCTTAGATTATTTTGTAATCTCTGTTTTTATCACAAAAGTTGATGATGCACATTTTCAAATGAGTGTGTTATCCAGGGGGCGTCTTTAGGTAACCAATTTCCTAGAGGCCTAGAATGGGGTAGAATAGATGCACTTGCTGACTTGCCTTTTTTCTCGCCTCTGCTATAGAAATTGGTGTGTTAGCCAAGACTTTCATTGACCAAGGGAAGCTCATCCCAGACGATGTCATGACTCGGTTGGTCCTTCATGAGCTGAAAAATCTCACCCAATATAGCTGGCTATTGGATGGTAAGTGGAATATTGAGAACATTTCAGCTGCCCAAAAGGATGCGTGCAGACAGGAGAGTGAGGATTTCATGTGCTACAGACATGGATGGTGGTCAGGGGGCCTGAGTGCTGCCACTCGCCACCCTGGGGCCTTGGGGGTCAGTCATCTTCTCTGGCTTGCTTCTTTTATTTAATGCACAGAGGGAAGTGGACTGCATGATTTCTAAGCTCCTTCAGATATGACTTTTTGTTCCTTCCCCGCTTTTTGAGAATATTTAGGATAAGGGAGGATCACAAAAGGAAGAAGGAAGGCTGGAGAGTAACTTACAATCAGCTGTAAACATTCCCCAGCCAGAGGTGTGGCGGGATCCTTGAGGATATGTTGATTTTTAGTTTCTAGAGAGAGGTGTTTATTATAAGGAATTCTCTCACACAGTTATGGAGGTGGACAAGTCCTAAGATCTTCAAAGTGAGTCAGGAACCTGGAGACCCAGGAGAGCTGGTGGTGTGATGGTGTAGTTTCAGTCTGAAGGCAGATGAGACCCAGGAAGAGGTGATGTTTGAGTTTGAGTTCAAAGGCAGGAAAAAGCCATGTCCCAACTGCAAGGCCATCAGGCAGGAGGAATTCCCCTTTATCTTCTGGGGAGGCCAGCAACTTTATTCTATCCAGGCCTACCCACATTAGGGATAACAGTCTGCTTTACTCAGTCAACTGATTTAAGTGTTAATCTCACCCCAAAACACCCTCACAGACACACCCAAAATACTGTTTGACCAAATATCTGAGCAACCTGTGGTCTGGACAAGTTGACACATAAAATTAACTATCACGGTTGCCCTACAACTACAACAAGGTTGTCATCAGCCTTCCTGGTGTTATTGCTTTTGTTCAGATTGCTCAATATTAACTGATTTTCTTCCTTCATCCCTTTCTCCCCATGGCTCTTTCTTCCTTTGTTCATTTTTAATTTACTTTCTAAAGGTTTTCCAAGGACACTTCCACAGGCAGAAGCCCTGGATAGAGCTTATCAGATAGACACAGTGATTAATCTGAACGTGCCCTTTGAGGTCATCAAGCAACGCCTCACTGCTCGCTGGATCCATCCAGGCAGCGGCCGTGTCTACAACATCGAATTCAACCCTCCCAAAACCGTGGTGAGTATTTAGGGAAGAACTGACTTGGCCTTCCGTGTAGCCAACTGTCTCCAGTCCTCTTGCACTCACAGATGACCTTGGATACCCTTGGATGACCAGAACTCCTGAGGCCATGTTCTCAGGTTACTTGGTGTAGTCAACTGGTCTAGTCCAGTCAGCTTGGTAGTAAAGGCATCCCCAGGAGCAACGGGGGTTTATTCCTTCAAAAGCATATATTGATTTCCTACTCTGTGCCAGAGAGTGTGTTAGAAATTGGGGCAGTAGGGATTAATGACACCTTGGGTTATTTAGGGCTTGCAGTTGAGATTCCCAGTCTGTAGCTGAATCTTTTTGTATATATATGTTTTTAAAATAATATATATAATAATATATAACATAAACATAATATGTAATATAAAATTATCTAGAGGCTGCTTAGAAAACCTTTTGCTCTAAAGAGAAGGTGATTGACACTGTGGAAATGATCGTGGGGTCTCATGGCTCTGTGTTGCAATGACCTGGATTTGGATTTGATTCCATTTATTTAAAAACACATTTTTGTTTGGTGCTTGCATAGATGTCTGTTTAAAAATCAGTTAACTACCTATAAAAATATCCTTCAAAAATATGATATTTGATGCCAGCATCTTCTAACTCCCATTTAGGGCATTGATGATCTGACTGGGGAGCCTCTCGTTCAGCGTGAGGATGATAGACCAGAGACGGTTGTCAAGAGACTGAAGGCTTACGAAGCCCAAACAGAGCCCGTCCTGGAATACTACCGGTGAGTTGGTCACTTTTCACAACTTCTCTTGTCTGATGAATCACTAAATCATTTTCTGATTATCCATGCTTTATAGCCAAAGTGCTAAAATACCAGAAGATCCAACTCAAATTGGTTTAAATAATAAAGGACATTTATTTGCTTGTGTAACAGAGAAGTCCAGAAGGTAGTTTGGGCTTCATTTGCCCCTAGGTTTGATCAGAATTTTGCTCTTCTCTCTGTTTTGTATTGGCTCTGTCTTTAGGCTTCCTGCATAGTTATACATGGTTGCCAGGAACAGCCACAGCATTCTCTTCATGAAAGGCTGAGGGGTCGCCTTCCCCCCAGTGAACAAAAGCCTTAGATTGAACCAACTTGAACAGCCACGGTGGTCAGGGAATGCTTTGTATTCTAGGCCTAGGTTACTGCCCATTCCTGAACCAGTCACTGGGATGGGAGAGATTACACTCATTGGTCCACACCCAGAGCAGGGAGTGGGTCAGTCTCACCCAAACTCTGTTGTCTAGTGGAGGGAGGGCTGGAATGAATGCCGGGGAGGCAGACCTAATGGTGCCCACTCCCTGTGACAATAGAGGGCACTACAGCACAGAAGACTCTCAAAGGACATAATCCTCAGATCACTTATTTGGCCAAACAGTCTTTAGAAGTTTATATTCAAACGTAGTTTTGTTAACTCTTAAGGGTAGTCATATCCCACCACAAATATGGGAACTCTACTGAATTAATAATTGACTCAGGCTAAGAAACAATTCCGTTTCTTTACTCAGCCTTCCCCTCTCCTAACAGAGGATTGATTACATTCACTTTCCTTTCATTCATTCACTTACTGAAAAATGACTCAGCATTAGGACAGGACAGTGCTGTGGTTAGAGCACAGACTCTGGAGCCAGAGTGCCAAAGTTCAAATCCCAGCTCACCATTTATTAACTTGACCTTAACCTCTTGCTTAACCTCTGTTTTCTCCACTGTAAAAGGGGGATGAGACTAGAGGGTTGAAAGATGGAGTTAATATGTGTAACTCTTAGAATTGTGTCTGACATACATTAAGCACTATATGATTATTAGCTATTATTGTTGTTGTTGTAATGGGGTAACTATGCAGTGAATTCTGAAGCAGTAGTCTCCAAATAATTTTAATAGTTATTTCTGGAGGGTGAAATTACAAGGGAGTAGCTGTTACTATAATTTTGTGATTGATTATATAAAGAGCCTGGCTCTGCAGATTACCAGCTGTGTGGCCCTGGGCAAGGTGTTTCAACTTCTGTGCCACAAATTCTTCATTTGTAAAATCAAAGCAGTATTAAATAGTACCCACTTTATAGGGTTGTTAAGGGAGTGAAGTGAGAGAGCCCCTATAAAGACTTACAGCAGTCCTGGCACTGTTAAATCACTGAGTGGTAACGATTATAATTTACTCTGTTGACACTGTGCTAGCTAGGCCCCTGGTCCACACAGATAATTAGACCCAGTCCCTGCCAGCCCCAAAGAAACTCACCTTCTTTATGAGGCAAAGTGCTGGGTAAACAATATTCATCATACAGTGTGATACGTGCTTATGTGAATCAGAGACCTAATTCACCCTAGCTTAAGCAAAAGGGAAATTTATTGGTCATGTAACTAAAGGGTCCAAAGGTAGATGGTTTGGATCCAGGTGTTCAAACAGTGTCATCAGGCCTCAGTCACTCCATTTCCTTATGTTGGCTTCAATCTCAGGTGGGCTCTCCCTGTGTGAGCACCTCAACATTCCAGCTCACCTCCTACCAGTTTATCTACCCCAGCAGAAAAGAGAGCCTCTTTGCCTGCAAAAGTCCTGGAGTTGGCACTAACTAGCTCTGATCATGTCCATCCTTGAGTCTGGGAAGTAGGGACAGTACCATCTGAATCTCACAGACTGAGTTTGGTGAAAAGGTTGTTTCCCTAAAAGGCTTTTGTTATTCATTCAAAAGTAACCAGAAGAAGGGAGAACACATTGTTGCTGAGCAGATAACAACACTGTGAGGCTGTTAACAGAGGTAATAACAGAATGCAGTGGAAATACAGTGGCCGTAGGGATTAGTTCTCTAAAGTGTGGGAAGGGAATATGGGAAGACTGTAGAGATGAAGTGTATGGCCCAGGTCCCTATCTCAGGAGGTACCCTAGTCTTTCTCGGCTTCTGCTTTTGCTACCTCTTGCCATCAATCAAAGCATTTCCCTCTAAGCTCCTGCACATAGAACTAGGAATAGACTTAACCAACAATTAAAAGCGGTATTTGCAGCAGCCTTAGTGAGAGTCTGCATTGTTATTTTAAAATACCGACAGTTGTATTGTTGCTCTTAAAACTCTTCTCAGCTGTGGGACATCTGATAGTGTAATTAAGTCTGTGTTTACAAGCAACATGATGCTCTTACTTTTTAGAGGACCAATAGCTGAAGCTGGGTCCATTTTATTACGTAGAAATTAAGGTGACACATGTTCGTCCAAGGTACACATCTTTAGGACTGAATAGGTGCCTGTAGTTGTTCCTTCAGTAATTAACCCACTTCTGACATTGGCTTGACTTTAAGGTGGCTCTTCAAGAGGCTTCCAACAGTCAAGAAGCTTGTTCTCTTGAAAGTTTTACAAGATGTCTGTGAATTTAGAAGCAGGAGGGCTTTAGCAGATGTTTCTTACCAAGAAAACAGTGGGAATTATTTAACTTAGTCTGAACTGGCAAATCTTATGAGGTATCCAGAAAGGAATGCTTTTGTTCCCAGTGAAACATCTTAAAATCTAGTGAAAAGGTTACAGAAGTATGACGGATCCTGTTTTTAGAAAGTAATAAACCAGAGTTCTTCATTTGCTTTTCTGCAGCCTTTAAGCCAGTGTGTATATGAGTAGCTGGAGCAGGAGGGTAAATAAGAGGAATGCCAGAATCTCTGGCAGGAATATGTCTGTTTTGAAAAGCAGCCCCTGGATTCTGATACTTCTCACCATTGAACCCCCAGGAAACTGGAGTGAATAGACTTTGGCTGCTGGCCTGGTAACAA
Organism: Physeter macrocephalus; assembly: GCF_002837175.3. NCBI lineage: Eukaryota > Metazoa > Chordata > Mammalia > Artiodactyla > Physeteridae > Physeter > Physeter macrocephalus. The sequence goes on along the minus strand of NC_041222.1, from coordinate 47,731,404 downwards.
GCCAGACAAATCTGCCTGGGGAGAAATAGAGAAACCCAATAGGAAACACAATAAAAACAACGTTTTAAAATTCCCTTTTCCCTAAAATGCAGAAGGAGAGCATAGAGAAAAAATAAACGAAGTGAAAGAAGGAAGGATAATCAAGTATTAGAAAGCTGTCTTGCAAAGGGGTAAGTAGACAAAGAAAGCCAAGGATGTTCTGGTGTTTGGCAGGACCTGTGTTTGGAAACCTACTACCATTTTGGTGATTTGGGTTATTGCTTTACATCCCTAACACATAGCTTTATCAGTAAAATAAGGAAACTTGAGCTTTAAAGAGGATTAAATGAATTATTAGCACTTAGCACATGCTCAAAAAATGATAAGTGCATCTTAAAAGTGACCATTTGTGTTAGCCAGAGCACACAACTGAAACCAAAATCTAGGTTTTCCAACACCCAGCCAAGTGCCTTTCTCTCTTGATCACACAGACCTATACTTACTGACACCCTTAAATCTACACTATCATCTTTTAAGAATCATTTTGAAAAGCTCATTAGGAAAACTGAGACCTGTGGGATTTTTTTTCTTTCATTTTTTAAAAATTGAAGTATAATTGACTTACAATATTATATTAGTTTCAGATGTACAACATAGTGATTCAATAGTTTATTAGAAAATTATCACAATAAGTTGTTACTGTCACCATACAGTTATTACAATATTATTGACTATATTCCCTATGATGTATTTACATCCCCATGACATTTATTTTACAACCAAAAGTTTCTACCTCTTAATATCCCACACCTATTTCCCTTATTCCCCTGTATCCCTCCCCTCTGGCAACCAGCAATTTATTCTCTGTATCTGAGTCTGTTTTGTTTTGTTATGTTTGTTCATTTGTTTTGTTTTTTAGATTCCACAAGTGAAATCATACAGTGTTTATATTTCTCTGTCTTACTTCACTTAGCTTAATACCCTCTAGGTGCATCTATGTTTTTGCAAATGGCAAAATTTCATTCTTTTTATGGCTGAATAATATTCCATTTTATATATATACTACATCTTCTTTATGCATTCGTCTGACACTTAGGTTGTTTCCATATCTTGGGTATTATAAATAATGCTGCAATGAACATGGAGGTGCATATAGCTTTTTGAGTTAGTGTTTTTGTTTTCTTTGGATAAATGCCCAAAAGTAGAATTGCTGGGTCATATTGCAGTTCTATTTTTAATTTTTTTTTTTTTTTTTTTTTTTGCGGTACACGGGCCTCTCACTGTTCTGGCCTCTCCCATTGCGGAGCACGGGCTCCAGACGCGCAGGCCCAGTGGCCATGGCTCACGGGCCCAGCCGCTCCGCGGCACGTGGGATCCTCCCAGACCGGGGCACGAACCCGCGTCCCCTGCAACGGCAGGCAGACTCTCAACCACTGCGCCACCAGGGCAGCCCCTATTTTAATTTTTTGAGGAACCTCCATACAGTTTTTCATAGTGGCTGCACCAATTTTCATATCCACCAACAGTGCATGATAGTTCCCTTTTATCCACATCCTCACCAACACTTGTTATTTGTTGTTTTTTTGATAAAAGCCATTTTGATAGGTGCGAGATGATATCTCATTTTGCTTTTGATTTGCATTTCCCTGATGATTAGTTATGGTGAACATCTTTTCATGTGTCTGTTGGCCATCTGTATATCTTCTTTGGAAAAATGTCTGTTCAGGTCCTCTGCCCATTTTTTAATCAGATTGTTTATTTTTTTGATGTTGAGTTGTATAAGTTCTTTGTATATTTTGGATATTAACCCCTTATCAGATAAATCATTTCCAAATATCTTCTCCCATTCAGTAGGCTGCCTTTTCATTTTGTTGATAGTTTCCTTGGCTATGCAAAAACTTTTTAGTTTGATGTAGCCCCATTTGTTTATTTTTGCTTTTGCTTCCCTTGCCTGAGGAGACAGATCTAAAAAAATATATTGCTAAAACTGATTTCAAAGAGCATACTCCCTCTGTTTTCTTCTAGGAGTGTTATGGCTTCAGGTCTTACATTTAAGTCTTTAATCCTTCTTGATTTTGTGTAAATGCTGTGAGAGAGTAATCCAGTTTGATTCTTTTCCATGTAGCTGTCCAGCTTTTCCAACACCATTTACTGAAGAGGCTGTCTTCTCCCCATTGTATATTCTTGCCTCCTTTGTCATAGATTAATTGACCATACAAGTGCAGGTTTATTGCTGGGCTGTTTATTCAGTTCCATTGATTTATGTATATGGTTTTGTGCTAGTATCATACTGTTTTGATTACTGTAGCTTTGTATTATAGTCTGAAGTCAGGGAGCATGATGCCTCCAGCTCTGTTCTTCCTCAAGATTGTTTCAGCTATTCGGGGTCTTTTGTGGATCCATGCAAATTTCAGAATTATTTGTTCTAGTGCTATGAAAAATGCCATTGGTATTTTGATAGGGATTACACTGAATCTGTATATTGCCTTGCGTAGTATCGTCATTTTAACAATATTGTTCCAATCCATGAACATGGTATATCTTTCTATTTTTTTGTGTCTTCTTCAGTGCCTTATAGTTTTCTGAGTACAGCTCTTTGACCTCCTTGGTTAGATTTATTCCCAGGGTTTTGTTTTTGTTTTTGTTTTAATGCAATTGTTAGTGGGATTGTTTTCTTAATTTCTCTGATAGTTTATTAGTGTATAAAAATGCAACAGAATTCTGTAAAAAGAGGGAGAGGACTCAAATCAATAAAATTAGAAATGAAAAAGGAGAAGTTACAACAGACACTGCAGAAATACAGAGCATCATAAGAGACTACTACAAGCAACTCTATGCCAATAAAATGGACAACCTGGAAGAAATGGACAAATTCTTAGAAAGGTATAAC
>NC_041222.1:47727722-47728521 GCF_002837175.3 Physeter macrocephalus | reverse complement strand
TGAGGCCACCATCACCCTGATACCAAAACCAGACAAAGATACTACAAAAAAAGAAAATGACAGACAAATGTCACTGATGAATATAGATGCAAAAATCCTCAACAAAATACTAGCAAACAGAATCCAACAACACATTAAAAGGATCATACACCATGATCAAGTGGGATTTATCCCAGGGATGCAAGGATTCTTCAATATATGCAAATCAATCAATGTGATACACCATATTAACAAATTGACGAATAAAAACCATATGATCATCTCAATAGATGTAGAAAGAGCTTCTGACAAAATTCAACACTCATTTATGATAAAAACTCTCCAGAAAGTGGGGATAGAGGAAACCTACCTCAACATAATAAAGGCCATATATGACAAACCTGCAGCAAACATCATTCTCAATGGTGAAAACTGGAAGCATTTCCACTAAGATCAGGAACAAGACAAGGATGTCCACTCTCACCACTGTTATTCAACATAGTTTTGGAAGTCCTAGCCATGGCAGTCAGAGAAGAAAAAGAAATAAAAGGAATACAAATTGGAAAAGAAGAAGTTAAACTATCACTGCTTGCAGATGACATGATACTATACATAGAGAATCCTAAAGATGCCACCAGAAAACTACCAGAGCTAATCAATGAATTTTGTAAAGTTGCAGGATACAAAATTAATGCACAGAAATATCTTGCATTCCTATACACTAACAACGAAAGATCAGAAAGAGAAATTAAGGAAACAATCCCATTCACCAATGCAACAAAAAGAATAAAATACCTAGGAATAAACCTACCTAAGGAGG
>NC_041222.1:47700065-47727207 GCF_002837175.3 Physeter macrocephalus | reverse complement strand
ATCTCCAAAATATATAAACAGCTCATGCAGCTCAATATTAAAAAAAACAACCCAATCAAAAAATGGGCAGAGGCCTAAATAGACATTTCTCCAAAGAAGAGATACACATAGCCAAGAAGCACATGAAAAGCTGCTCAACATCACTAATTATTAGAGAAATGCAAATCGAAACTACAATGAGGTATCATCTCACAGCAGTTAGAATGGGCATCATCAGAAAATCTACAAACAACAAATGCTGGAGAGGGTGTGGAGAAAAGGGAACCCTCTTGCACGGTTGGTGGGAATGTAAATTGATACAGCCACTATGGAGAATAGTACGGAGGTTCCTTAAAAAACTAAACATAGAATTACCATATGATCCAGCAATCCCACTCCTGGGCATATACCCAGAGAAAACCATAATTCAAAAGACACATGCACCCCAATGTTCATTGCAGCACTGTTTACATTAGCCAGGTCACGGAAGGGGATGAATTGGGAGATTGGGATTGACATGTATACACTAATATGTATAAAATAGATAACTAATAACCTGCTGTATAAAAAAATAAAATAAAATTTAAATATTAAAAAAATGCAACAATTCTATATATCAATTTTGTATCCTACAACTTTACTGAATTCATTTATTAGCTCTAACAGTTTTTTGGTGGTATGTTTAGGATTTTCTATATATAGAATCATGTCATCTGCAAAATGACAGTTTTAGTTCTTCCTTTCCAATTTGGATTCCTTTTTCCCCCCCCCTTGTCTGATTGCTGTGGCTAGGACTTCCAATACTATGTTAAATAAAAACGGTGAGAGTGAGCATCCTTGTCTTGTTTCTGATCTTAGAGGAAATGCTTTCAGCTTTTCACCATTGAGTATGATGTTGGCTGTAGGTTTGTCATATATGACCTTAATTACATTGAGGTATGTTCCCACCATACCCATTTTGTTGAGAATTTTTATCATAAATGGATGTTTAATTTTGTCCAAAGCTATTCCTGTATCGAGACAATCGTATGATTTTTATTCTTCAATTTGTTAATGTGGTGTATCACATTGATTTGTAGGTATTGAACCAACCTTGCATCCCTGGGATAAATCCCACTTCATCATGGCATATGACCCTTACTGTTGAATTTGGTTTAATATTTTGTTGAGGATTTTTGCATCTGTGTTCATCAGTGATATTGGCCCATGATTTTCTTTTTTTATGCTGTCAGACCTGTCTTTTTTTTGTTTGTTTTTCATCCTTAGGAAAAAAGGGGTGTTGGAAACATTCTCCGGAACAGAAACCAACAAGATCTGGCCATATGTATATGCTTTCCTACAAACAAAAGTTCCACAAATAAACCAGAAAGCATCAGTTACTCCTTGAGGAAAAGTGCGTATAACTAGTAAGACGAGCAGAAGCTCCTTGTCTGTGCATTTAGAAGTTCATTGTCCTAAGACTCTGGCATGTATAAATTCTTTGAAAATTGTGTTTTATTTCTGCTGATTTTATTCTGGAAATTAAGGAAGTGCCAAATGAGTCAGATGTGAAGAGTCATCTTTTGACATGTCTATTGTGTTTTATCCAGTTATCTTCTATGGATGCACAATTAAAAAACATCAGAGATGTCTAACTAAACTTTTGAAAATTACTGAGCATAATTAAAAGAGCAGTTGGTAATCATCTGTTTTGTTCAGAAGAGGAGTGGTTGATAAAGTTTCCTTATTTTTCTTGAAAAGTAAAAAAAAAAAAAAAAAATTCCATGTCACTTGTGCAAAGTGTCTTATAAGAGGCTTTTGTGTAAACTGATGCTAAAAAAGAGATCTCTAGCACTGTGGTACACAGTTTTGTGGGACACTGTGTCTACAGAATTCCAGAAAAAAAGCAACGGGATTTACAGATTAGTTGCAGAATGCAAATTCACTGCTGCTTTTTATTGACCTAAAACAAATAGACTGCCAGATATTTCTCCAGCAACATGGGTTTATTCGAGATCAGCAGATAATTGCAGTTTGGGGTCTGCAACCATGGTGAGCCATGTGCAAGTCCTCCTCACAGCAAGGGAAGGAGAATGCTGTTATAGAGGGAAAAGGAAGTTGGGAGGGCTATAGTAACCGAAGAGTCCGTGGCTTTTCAATGGCTGAGTCCTTGCCAGGAAAGGAGAGTCTGTCTTCTTCTGTTGGGCTCTACTATCTTCACAAGTCATGAGAGCTCCCCCTTCTGGTCTGCTGACTCTAATTGAGGTGTCTATTATTTTTTTACACTTTATACTAGCAAACTTATAGTAGCCATATATGCTATATTTTGTTGTTAAACATACTTTCAGTTTACTTCAGATTTTCAATTTGCTATAAAAATGTATCAATTAGCATACAGGAAAATATTTTTCTATGACTTATTTTCTTTTGAAAATAGTTGTGTACTGAGGGATATGATTTGTTAGAAATTGACATCATAAGTTCTTGCAAAAGCACCAAAGTTGAATTTTCAATAGAATATGTAAACTCATGTTTTCAGGTGTTACTCAGGTTAAGAAATGTGTGCATTAGGATCTACTTGCCAGTTTCTCTTTTTGATCCACATGTATGATCTCCCTTGATGAGTAACAAATTAAAGAGAAAGAAAGAAAGAAAGCAAGAGAGACAGAAAGAAAGAAAGAAAGAAGCATAAGAGAAAACCCATGGCACTACGTAAAATAAGCATACTTTTTCATTAGGAAATCGATCATGTTTGCCTGGGGAAAATTCCCTTGACATAAATAACAATCATAATTAGTAAAGGTGTAGCAATTAAAAGGATTTACGTGACATGTTAAAAAAAAAAACAGGAAACTGATTTTGCTTGGAAGAGTTCTTTATTCCTAATCAAAGAAGTTGACACCTGCTAGTGTTAACTGCTATCCTACCTTAATGGGGAAGAAGTCTGCCGGTGAATGTAATCTGAGCAGCCATTTTTAAATGAAAATGATTTGATTCCTTAGTGGGGCACCGGGATGCGTGCTTACACGGTGGCCTGGTAGGAAGAGCAGGGCAATGAGAGGTGAAGGAGAAATCCGACGATATCTTCAATCTCTTACTTGGTGCTAGATGAAATGAAACAAGTCATCATATAAGCAATTATTAACTGCCTTTGAAAATTTGGCCCATTTTATTCTAGGCACTGAAAATACAAATGCCAGCAAGCGATTCTTACATATCTTGTGGGGGAAAAAAACTTACTCTTCTTAGATTTTTTAAAATTCAATATTGATCTTTCAGAAATGTACCAAGGCTTTAAAAAAGTATTATGGTAAATATTTCATCCTTCACAAAACTTCCTTTTAATTCCTTATTTGAATGTTAATATTATATGCATTCTAAAAATGTTGGAAACTACTGAACTTATGAATTATCAAACATACATTAATATCAGTGTATTAGAATTAAATGAAAATTTAGAACTGTGGATATTACTTTGTCTTTGGTAATTCACAGGGCCCACTCTATCTCACCTTCCCTTCTGCTGCCCTGATGTCTCATTTGCTTCTGAATTAGTGTCTGCTTTCTAAATAATAATTGTCTTAAAACAGTACTGTTTTAGGTACATAGGCTGGTTTCATTTTACACTTTATCTCCTGCCATAATACTGCAGCCATACTGGCCTTCTTGACACCTTCAGGAGATTTGGAAATCAAAACGAGGGATAGAAGAACATAGCTATGAAAATTAAGACCCTTCTTCCTGTGATCATTCCCTCCCCACTCCCAAAACAACCCAAAGTTTTGCACATAACATCCAGTACTTTGGGAAACACCTGCACTATTACAAAAAGAATTTGTTTTCTGCTATAATAACTATTATGATTTATGTGTCACATGAAAATATGTCTGGAGTTGAATGCCATGGCCAGAAGCTACTATGCCTTAGTTAAAAGCTAATAAGACTTCAACCCATTACCTTATTTTCTAGAGTACCACAGGTTATTTTGGTACACCTTTCATAAAGCAGAATGTGCTGTGGGAAATGCAAAGTGGCAGTTAGTACCATCCAGAAATCTTATTTAATTCCATTTGAAATAGTTCAGATTTCTAAACCCTTCCCCACAGCTGCTTCCCCTCCAGCTATTTACAATGGTATTTGAGCAAAATATTTTGGACATTCATACTTTGTGACAAAACTTACCTATGTTAACAACAAATCATGGTAATTACAGACCTCAGATTATATTAAATTGCTGTAATACTATAACCAACAGCAATAAATTTGTATTTTAAAACATGTTTATAAGTTGTCTTTTCATTAACAGAAGAAAATAATCCAAGACACTGGTAAACTGCAGAAATAGCCTTCCTATCTTTGCAATTCAAGATTCTGATTTTAGAAGTTATAAAAATTTTAAACACAGAATAGTTTAGCTGTGTTTAAAGCTTCTGGTGAAAGCCCATATGCTTTGTACAGTCCACACCCAGCTCTAGCTTTTTTTTTTTCCTTTAGCTCACTAATGATCACGTTTTTCCGTATAGCATTGAGTAAAAAGTTAAACTGTCATGCATGTCAAATTGCACGACAAAGTGTAAATCAGTCTGGTGATGTCATATTTTACCAAAGGACTCTAAGTGTTTGAAGAGTAAATAGCATGACAAATCTTGCCATTTAAAGAAACAAGTGAAATATGTGAGAGTTTTAAAAAATTATTTTCATACTTAGAAAAGATCAAACCTTAAATCTAATTCTTCAAGGCTTATGAGAATGGTTTCAACTTCATTATTAGATGGTAAGCAATTCATAATCAACTTTTATTTATCTTTGTACCCTCCCCCCCAATGAGCTTACATGGTAAGCAAGCAAATAAATACTTATTAGATGAGTCAGCTTCTTAGAAGACCTGTGAAATAGTACGTACATGTCCACTACAGACGGGAAATGAATGCATAGACTTTTAAAATGCATATGATATAGTAGCAATGAAATGAAAAGCCTGGCCCTCAACTGAGACCCAGTACATTTCTGTCCCACATCAACTTAAGAACTGAAATACATGACTGACTTTGAGAACAGTAAACTGACATCTTTTTATTTTTCTCTGAAAATACGCCAAGATTAACTTCAGGATCACTTTGCCTAAACCCGCAATGTTTTCATCCTGTAAGAGAATCTACTTACTAAACTATATTCATGTTCTTTGGGCACCATCTTAGTTCACTTTTAAAAGGGTAATAGGAATGCCAGGTGGACAGAAGTCCCAATTTTCCTAGAGAGAAGTTACAGGAGATTGTGAGCTTTTAGGCAATATTTGAAAGAGCCCACTAATGGTACAATTGGATGAGAATGTTACTCGTCTATCTCTCCTAGAGAATAATCTTAAATCAGTATTATTTCCACCACCATTAATAAAATGACACCGAGTTAACAGGGAATAGTGAAAACTATTTTTAAAAAATCTTTTATTGGAAGATTAATTTTATCAAATGAAATAATCTCTGATGGACACTTCGATGTCAAAGATGTTTCACTTATTTGTTTGGACTTTCCATGGTTTGTATAGTTTGGAGAAAATTGTCCAACATGAAATATAAATTATTCCTTTGCTTAATATACTCTTATTATTTAAGAAAGAGAAGACATTTCTCCTAATAGGAGTTAGTTCTTAGTAGTAAAGCAAAATAAAGAAAAATAAAAAGGATGTCAATTTATTGTTCTGAGTACTATAGTACTGCTAAATTGTAAGTTATAGTCTTTAAGTGCAAATTATGGCATCAGTCAGTAGTTCCCAAAATAAATCCAATCACTTTCACACTGAAAACATACAACACTTCCCTTTGAAAGTAAAAGAATACACATAGCCAAATTTTAAATAGTTCTTCTGTTTTAGAAAACAAAAGCCAAAAAATCCTTCCAGAATAGTTTACTCAGTTTCTTGATAATTTCTCTCCTTCCAGTCTTCACTTTTTAATACCTCTAACCTAAGGCAAAATGAAATTCAAAACAATTTTAAAGCTTACAGGCAAATCCTGGGGAAAAGTGAGAAGAATGGAAAGTAATGGTTCAAGTTACATTTCTGTGAAACGGGATTTTACTCCTATGTTCATTCTCCATTTGATAGGAAGGAAAAAGCAAGAGCTTGCTCCAAAACAGAAAAAAACAAACAACAACAAAAAAACTTCTATAACTAGGTCATTGGTTAAAAAAAAAATTCAGGCTGCTGAATACTACCATATAAATTAGCCAAACATTTTATTATAGAGTATGTATTTATATCAAAAGCACAAAAACAGCTTTATTCTTAAAACCAGGAAGATTGTGATGTTACATACGTAGATTCAATAATTCCAGTCCATTTCTATGGGTACTAAGTGCCTTATCACCTGTGATTAGTTAAAACAAGGTGCAAATGAGGCCAAGATAACAGGTCTGATCACCATGTGGGTCCCTTGGCATTATGTGGCTTCTCAAATTGAGACGTGTAGTCCAAATCCCATTTAGTCACCTTCTAAATGTTTGCTACTAGTCTCAATGGGACTGAGCCAAAGACTACATTGGTTTCAAATCAAAGCTCATGTTCCTATAAGTCAGAAGGCTAATCCTCAAATAATGACAGAATAATTAACATTGTCATCTCATTCCAAATAAAATGAATAATCAAATATCCTGGCATATTTAAAGTGAGTTATATAGGAAGTAGTAAAGCTCAGAAGCATTCCATGGTAACTGAGCTAAAGAGAGGAATGACAAATGTAGTAAAAGCCATCATTACCAATAAGGATCACCAAATTCTTACAAATAAGTAGTTAGCTCCAAAAGATTTCTATATCCTTTTTAAAAAAGTCTTTGGGCCACATCAGAGTAAAACAAACAATAACCACAATTTTAAAAATCAGATTATTTTTTCCCTATTTGTTCTTACAGGCCATTAGTATTCTTTTAAAACGTGCTCCCTGAGAGATCCCAGACTTTGTCAAATAAAGAAATTAAGAGTGAGATTGAAGTTTCTCTCAGTAAAAAAAAAAAAAATCTGTATTAGCTTTATCACTTTTTATATCACTATATAACCCTAATATTAAAATGTCAACAGGGTAAAATCAACTACTAAGGAATATAGTTCTGAGAATTCTTGTGGGTAAATTTACTATCTATATAAAATTGATATTATAGTCAAGGATTTAACTGATGGTGCCGAAAAAACAAATGTAATATTATTTTAAGGGGCAAGATTTTGTTTTCATTTGTACCACCCCGCTTACTTAGTAAAGTAGATTATCAACTACTGATTTATTGCTTTTAATATGATGAAACACCAGATTTGACAGCTAAGTTAGCAATAGGATGCAAGTACATTTTTATCTTTAATCATTTTTGTAGAGTAGGACATGTACATATCCATATAAAAAGACTGTAGCAGATGCCTCCTAGAATCAACCAGTTCTTGTAAACATTGCATTTGTGCAGATTTTCATACTTTGATTCCAAAATTGAGAACAATAAGATTAAAGGCAAATTTAGTAGCTAAAAAAACCAAAAAAAAGTCCAGTTTGACTTCTTGCAACATATGGTACCACTCCTCTCTTCAGAAAAAAAAAAAAAAAAAAAAACCTAGCAGCACATGAAAAAAATTTTACAAAACGTTTCAGTACTCTGTTTTCCCTCCCATCAAAAACCGAACAAAAATAAAGTGCAGCACCCATAAAAGTGTCAAGAAAATAGCCAAGTTCTTCCTTTCTTGTAACAAAATAGCACTTGGCTTCAGCAGTCTTAACCAAATTATACAGTGTCCATCATTTTGGGTTCATCATCATCTTTATGTACCACTGAGTTTAAACTGCAGAGAGCTGTACTGATAGAATACTGAAGATAATCTGGATTCTGAAAAGAAAAAAGAATGAATGAATGATACTCAGTTTTATGCCAGTATATGCAGTTGCATATTCAGTTTTGCATTCTCTATTTCTCTGCAGTATAGCAGAACAGGAAAAAAGATGGGCTTTGAAGTCAGACTTGGGTTGAAACCCAAGAAGATAAAGAAAGAAAAAAATTAAATAGATTATTACCACTTAATCCAAAGAGATGTGATAAAGAGAGAATGATGTATGTGAAAAATAGAAATGTAATAAACACTACCTTTTTCCTCTGTTTAACAAAACTGTATAATTTTAATTATTTAATCATATAAGACTATATCTTCCATAAGATTATATGTACATAGCTATTGATAATTTAAAAGATAAACATGGCTTTAAGCCAACAATGTATTATATGTATTATGAAGATTACTAATTATAACAGTAAATACTAAAATTACAAAAACACTTGAATAAGGAAAAAATATATTTACTAAGTAAATATTATAGCTATCTTCAGAGTCTATTTTGGTTTCTCAAAGGTTAAAACAAACCCAAGTGAGAAACTGTTAATCTTTTGAAAGGTACTTAGACTAGTATTTAAAAAGTTGAAAACAAAAGAACAGTTTAATTTAGGTTTTGTTTATTTTTTAAACAGAAGAACTCAAAAATATTCTAATTTGTTCATTTCTAAAACTAGGAACAGAAAACCTTATTCAATAAATGCAAAAATAAACCCATTATTATTAAGGCATCATGAATAGAGACATAAGCCCTTAAGACCTAGAACTTTAGGAAATTCTTCCCCAAGAATTCAGTTTTATCAGTTGTTCTGAATATCTGCTCGTACTTAAGAGTTTTATTATGTACCACCTACTTTCATCTGTTTATTGTATTTAATAAACATCAATGAGGAAAATAGTCCACACAGGGCATAGATATCTTAAACCTGCCCATACCAAAGGGAGGCAGGGTTTTCAAAAGGTCTCCTTAATAAAGTACAATACTTTGTGATTCTTTTTTTTTTTTTTTTTTTTTTTTTTTTTTTTTTTTTTTTTTTTTTGCGGTACGCGGGCCTCTCACTGGTGTGGCCTCTCCCATTGCGGAGCACAGGCTCCGGACGCGCAGGCTCGGCAGCCATGGCTCAGAGGCCTCGCCGCTTCGCAGCATGTGGGATCCTCCCGGACCGGGGCACGAACCCGTGTCCCCTGCATCGGCAGGCGGACTCTCAACCACTGCGCCACCAGGGAAGCCCCACTTTGTGATTCTTTTATTGTAAAAGTCAAAAAGTAAGCCAGATGTTAGTTGGATTATTCTCAATCAGGTTTTTAAGAAGGAAGTGGCACAAATAACTGACTGAGGTCTGGAACACTAAAATAACTTTGGACCTCAGTTCTAACCCTGCCTCTTCCACTTAGTATAATGCCATCCTCAAAGAGAAAATAATTCATCAAAATTTAATAACATTAAAAGCTAGTATACAGGATAAGCTTAAGGTTAACTGTTACTTATTTCTCTGTCCAAGAGGCCTTGGTTTAGTTCTCTCAAAGCTAAGGATAATGGTATTTGGCTTATTTCACGAGACTGTTGTCAATTTAAAAAAAGATTAAAAGCTAAAGTGTTATCCAAATTTAATTTTTATAAAAAATTATTAATAATCTTGTTACATTATCCCATTCTCCAAAGAAACAGAGTGCTAAGATCTTTTCTGACCATCCAGGCCCAATTCCAAAGGCCTTCAGAACAGAGCTTACAATTACTCTCTATTAAGACTAGGCTCCAGATTTTCATGGCGAATTTTGAGTATTAGAACTGGCTAAAGAGATTCTCTAGAATTCATCTACCCACCTCCTTAAAAACTGAAGACATCATCATGAGGAGACTTAAAAAAACAAAAAGCAATCAATATACCTAACCTAATGTACACTTAAATTCCACTGATTACCCTATATTCTCATCTAATAACATACTTAACACGTCTTGTCCCAGAGACCAGTTCTTCCCAAGAGCACACAACTGAGTGTCTTGTCCTATTTCTAGCATATGATTCAACAATAGTCTATGATGTAGGTCAGTGGTCCCCAACCTTTTTGGCACCAGGGACCACTTTTGTGAAAGACAATTTTTCCACTGGCCCGGGGTGGGGTCGGGGGATGGTTCAGGTGGTAATACAAGCAACGGGGAGCAGCAGGTGAAGCTTCGCTTGCCCGCCGCTCACCTCCTGCTGTGTGGCCCGGTTCCTAACAGGACTTGGACCGGTACCGGTCAATGGCCCGGGAGTTGAGTACCCCTGATGTAGGAGAATGAATGAGCAATGGAGTAGAACAGAAATCCACGATTAGCATATAAGCTCCATCACTTACTGTGTTGACTTCAGGTAAATTACTTAACCTCCAGGAGCTTCAGTTTATTCATCCATAAAATGAATGAAAATGTGTCACAGGGTTTTTGAGAAGATTAAATGAGACACCATGTAAAAGTGTTTTGCAGTTTATAAACTGACATAATAAAAATGGGATGTTATTGTTATGGTAAGCTCTTCTTCCAAATCTCCTCTCAGTTGACAACTTAGTCCCTCAGGTTGTCTCTCATCTTATCCTATCTATCATCTATCCTTCTCTCAAATAACAGTGCTTCTGTGGATCTAGCTGAAATCTTATCTTTTCCCTCTTACATTTAGAATTAACAACATCCTTCAAAAGTCTTTTTTCCTCTGCATTCATTATGTAACACCTTAGTTTTAGGAGGTTTATATGTTGAACTTACAGAGACTTAGTCATAAAATTCCTTTGGAAAGACTGCGTCCCTATGGGCTATTTCTCACAGAACTGAAAAGAAAATTATCATTTTATTTAAACAGCATTAAGAGGTAATGTGTAGGACAAATTGAGAGGGAATATTGCTTACATGTGTAACTAAGAGTTAACATTACTAATTATTTAAAAATTGGACCTTAATTATTTCTATCCTTGAAAATAATATTTTTGGCTGAGTTGAATATGATCAATTGCTTTCCTTAAATTGTCCCTTTGGCCTACAATACATATAACGAGAATAGTGAAATTATAGATACATAAGGTCAAGATATTGGATATCTCAATTTCTACCACTCTGAGATTTAAAAATAAATACAGGGCTCTCCTCACATTGCCTTTTGAGTGAGACTTTCCTTTCACTGTGTAGGCAACAGGCTAAACTGGCTAAAGCTGTTCCTAAAATCTTAGGGCCTGAAAATGAGAAAATGAGAGATGACTGGTTCAATTTAAATGCTACTAGAACCAAAATGGGCAGTAACTTTTAATAACTTAAAATTGTAATCCTAAGTAGAATCAGGCAGACCAGTGGTCCAACTTCCTCTTTGACATAAATTCTTTCACACTAGTGACATGGTTTTATCTTATTCTAATAGAAGATTTCCAAGGGGCTCAAAGAGTTGGCCAATATTACCATAAAGAACAGCTTAGCATAAGTTACATTAATTTGTAGTAAAATGTTACATCTGGTAGGCAACAACAACATTCAAAAAGATAATACTACTAAACTCATGCAACAGATCACCTTGGTTGCTACTTGGACATATGCTTTGAAACTAATTCATCTCAATAAATTCTTAACAGTATAGTTCTACTTAGAATGAGATGTTGCTCAGGAGCCATCTTGAGTTTATGACTGAGAATATGTAACACTTGCCCGTAAGAATGCTTAGGTGGTCCTCATCCCTTCTGTTTTTAAAGGAGTGGAATTTGGTATCTCTCTAAATACCTAAGAGATGAACAAGATTTAATGCCAAAACATGGCATGAGATGAAACTCAGAGTTATCTTTTGAGGCAAGAATATTTAAAATGACCACATATATATAATGTATAAGAAGAAAAAGAAGTCCAAAAGAACAAAAATTATCTGAACTAATACATTTATAAAATAAATATTTACTTTTCCAACTTACCTGTGGTAAGGATTCTAATAAACCTATAGATCCAACACCAGAATGGGGAACATTATTCTGAACTGTTATAGGTTGGAAACTTGGTGATTGAGAATAAAGTCTTACTCTTGACTTGAAAGCTTCAAGTTCATTTTTGAATGCTTCAAAATAACCTTCTTCCTCTGCCTAGAAAACACAAAAAATAAAGACTGTTTTTCAAGACTTCCAGACCACACAGTAAGCTCTAGCAAGCATATATTAGGCCTGAAGTGGAAGAAGTAAAGATGAGGTGAATAGTTTAAATGTAGAAACCACCAAGATCTCTGTCAGATTTCTGAAAACTGCCTGTTTTATATGAATATTAAAGATTGGTTTGTTCCATTTCCCTCTGCTTCAGCAAAATAAAACAAACTAATAAGAAACAACCCCTCTTTACACATACACATTAATAAAATGAAAGAAGGTAGGCTTCCTCCGTATTTCTCTTGATTTATCTATATTCTTGACAGGATCCAAAATAGTCCTCATTTAACCTCTCACGTTCTCCTCTCCTCTTCCCACTGCCAAGCAACAGCCAAGGGGGGATATTCTTTAAACCTTCTAATTCTCCACCAATTAATGAGGGAACACTATTACCTGTTATTAGTAATTCTCTGACCCTAAAATCCCTATTTGTAAAAGCCATGAAAACCAATTAAACTCAACATTCAAGTTAAGGAAGTACCTTCTTTTCAAGATATGAAAAGAAAAAAGTACGATGAGTTATGTTGAGGGAAGGGAATTCTCTCCCAAGATGTATATAAGCAAAATTCTTGATGCAAAACATCCTTTTGGCAGTAGGCTCCAATTATAAACGTTTCCTTTGCAGATTAAAAAATGACACAGAGCACATCCTACACAATAGATCACAGAATTTAAGTTCAAGCGGTGGAAGAGATTTTGTCAAAGTCTCATTCCTGAATATCAATGGGCCCATTCGTCTGCAGTGCGATTTTTTTCCTTAATGAAGTTTACGTTGTGTAACTGGATTAAAACCTATGGATTAGTTACTAGCATCAATATCTATATAAATAATGCAGACAGTGTTCTGTGCTGCCATTCTATCTTTTTAAGAATTTAGGAATCATTTCCTTAATTACATTATAGCATTTCACTTTAGTCAATATATGGTACTCATGTAGATACATGCAATGTTAGCTTTCATATCCAAAAGTAATCCTTCTGAAATGGTTATGTAGCAAACTGGTAAAGGAATCAAGTGACACAACTGCTGACCTAACTTCATGCCTAAGGCCTAAGGATTTAGATCTAGAGAGACTTGATTGATTTTTGTTTTATTAAGCAACCTATGGGTCACTTGCTCAGTTTCTCTATGCTAATTTCCTCATTTGTAAAAAAGAAATAAAAATCCTTATAAAATGTTATGAGGATTTAATGAGTTAATCCATGTAAAGTGCCTAGAATAATACCTGGCACAAAGCAAGCACCTCATGAAAGTTATTCCTTCATTAAAAAAAAATTATTAAGAACACAATGTTAAGATCTAAGACTGCAGAGCTGTTCAGTTCTATTTTGTCAAAGTAAATTTCAAAGAATACATATAGTTTGATTATGTTCCATTATCTTACTAAGCACTAGTTCAAACATATCCGTCAATGTAAGATGAAAAAGTATGATTTTTTTTTTAATGCCTATGTGTCAAGTGAAAATTTAGAATAGTCATCAGAAGCCTAACTAAAATACCAACTCAATCGTTTACTCATTAAGGGCTTCCCTGGTGGTGTAGTGGTTAAGAATCTGCCAGCCAATGCAGGGGACACGGGTTCGAGCCCTGGTCTGGGAAGATCCCACATGCCGCGGAGCAACTAAGCCCGGGTGCCACAACTACTGAGCCTGCGCTCTAGAGCCCGCGAGCCACAACTACTGAGCCTGTGTGCTGCAACTACTGAAGCCTGTGCACCTAGAGCCTGTACTCTGCAACAAGAGAAGCCACCGCAATGAGAAGCCCGCGCACCGCAACGAAGAGTAGCCCCCGCTCACTGCGACTAGAGAAAGCCCGCGCGCAGTGACGAAGACCCAACACAGCCAAAAATAAATAAATAAGTTTATTTTTTTAAAAAATTGTTTACTCATTAAAACTACTGTTTTGAGAAAATTTCCTATTTTAACAGTAGAAGGTAGGACTACTGCCACACTAATTTTTTTTTATTTTAAAAATACAATGTTTTTCTCTATTTATAAAAGGAAATATGTTCACTGTAGTATATGAAAAAGAAAATGGAAATCACTTATAATTCTACCACCCAAGTATAATCAAAATTAAACTTTTGGTATATTTCCTTCTAACTTCTAATTGTGTATGCTAAAATGTATCATATATGCAAAAAAGAGCATGTAAAATATTTATGTACAATTTATTGGGCAAAAATGCCACTATGTACCCACAAAAATTAGGAAATAGATCATTACTAGTATCTTAGACATGAGTTTCAAAGAGCATTCCATCTCTCTCTGAGGTTACCATTATTGTAACTTGTCCTAATCACTCCTTTGCCTCTTGTTTTACTGCTTAAAATTTATGTATCCATCAACAATATATTTAGTTCTGCTTGTTTTTGAACTTTATAAAAAATATAAAATTTTAAAAGTGATACCAGGTATATCATTCTGAGACTTGTTTTTTTTTGCTTTTCTTGTCTTTTTATCCATGCCAATGCTGATTAGTATATTACCAAATGAATATACCACAATTTATTCATTCTGCTGTTAAAAGACATTTGGGTTGTTCCCAGACTTTTTGCTATTATGAACAATTCTATTGAGCACATACATGAGTGTCTCTAGGGCAGCAGTTCTCAAACTTTATAGTTGCAGGACTCCCTCATACTCTTGAAAATTACTGAGGAACCTAAAGAGTTCCTGTTTACGTGGGCTATATCTATCAATACTTATGTGTTAGAAATTAAAACTGAGGAATTAAATAAATATTAACTGAAATATAATAACAAACTCATTACATGTTAACATTTATAACATTTTTTTTAAAACTATATTTCCAAAACAAACAATTTAGTGAGAAGTCTGGCTTAACAGAAGATAGCTGTATTCACACATCTGCTTCTGTATCAATCTATGCTGTACACTGATGAGAAAATGAGAGTGAAAATGGCAAACAACATCTTAGTAGTATTATGAAAATAGTTTTGACTCAGGACTAATGGAAAGGGTCTTGAAAACCCTCAAGTGTCCCTGGACCACATCTTGAGACGTTTTTCTCTAGGGTATATACCTAGGAGAATTTCTGGCTGTAAGCACTTGTCTTGTTCAACTTTACAAGGAAATTTTCCAAAGTGGTTATACCAATTTATACTCCTACAGTCAGTGCATGTGAATTCTTATTGCTCGTCCTTCTTGTACAACTTTTAAATTATAGTAATAATTTAAATTAGTAAATTTAGTGAGTGTGAAATGTTATTTAATCTTTCTAGACATACCTGTTTTTCTTTAATATAGCTGACATCATCCTGTATATATAAACATGTATCACTTCTTTTGACTTTATAGCAAAGCATTTTCTCAGATTAAAATTTTTTCATAAATATAATTTTGATGGCTGCATAATATTCTGTGTACTACAGGGTTTTTTTTTAACCATTCCTCTAATTTTCCTGAATACATACATTCATGTGAATGGCTCTCAATTTCACATACATGGTGTATAGTATAGCTTCTTATATAGCTCCTTTATATCTATATTAGCAGGAAAACAGCAATATAATTTTTCTTTTCCTTATAAAATCTACAGAATTTAGCCTGTGGCATCCTGGTTGGATGGCTTCCATTGATGTGTATGGACAAAAGAGGTCTCAGCTAAAACCTAACCTTCCCATTTAACAATAACAAATAGCTACTTACTTTGGCTTTCTGGAAAAATAAGCGAAAACATCCTCTTGGATCCACATTACAGTTTTTGGCCATTTCCATAATAAACTGCATTACAACTGCTTGATGTGCTATTTGTTCCATCAGAGCCCCTTTCTGAAAGTAACAGATTAAAATTATAAGAAATATATTTAATATTGTGATTACTATTTGGATTTTTAAAATATGATTTTTAAATAGGTTAAAAAGAAAAAGGTTTATAGTATCAATACATGGGAACAAGAGAGGTGAGGGGGCAGGGAGGCAGGGAAAGCACATTGGAAACAAGTTTCCTTATGCTAACTGAAATAACTAAAAGAAATTCCAACAGTAAGCTCAAGTAGATGTGAAAACAAAACAAAACAAAATTATAATTTCATTTAATGACCTTCCTACTTTCATTTAAAGTAATGGAAAAAACAAAACAAAAAAGTAAATCAGAATTCCACTAAGGTTCCCAGAAATTCAAGTTTCACATGATACCTGTTCAGCTTCTAGATGAAAACACCATAAAATAAGATATTTAGCAGTTTCTTCACATACAAGGTATGGATGGTCAGACAAAAATCTCTGACTATCATCCCATCGACTTAACATACCTGTAAAAAAAAGAAACCATGAATGTCAAATACTTTCCTCTTGTAAGCAAAGAAATGGTATTTTTAAATGATTCTCTTTAAAGACAATTCACATTACCATAGCAGTATGTTATGGTAAAAGAGCAAATGGAGAGCGATAATAAAGCAATACCCAGCATATTGGGAATAGCTTTCAAAATTCATAGTAAACTTTATTTCAAATAATGTCAGGCTAAAGTAGGGTGATTGGTTTAAAGCCGTAAGTTCTACATCTGGGGAATGCCCGAAGTCCCAGGCAAATAGAGACTGCTGGTCATTCTAGGCTAAAGTAAGTACAGATAATTTCAGGAGATTCAATATTATTTATTCAGAGAATACAAATTTTTCTGTTAGAAAGATGCATAAGAAAGCAAAACCTCAAGAAACTACACTGAGCAAAGACTTAATAAAAGATTCAGAAAAACTACATTTCTTCTAATTTATTAAAATATGTCTAAGATAATATGGTAAAATGTCAACAGCATGGGAAACCAATCCAGTAAGTGTTATAATAGTAAATATACTTTAACCATTTTAGTCATGTTAACCATTTAGTCATGATGACTGTTTATACATAGAAAACAAAATCTTTTTAAAATTAGTTAAGCATATTTGAAAATAGCTGCCATTTTGCTTCAACATACCAAACCAGTCCAAATACTACTAAAGGTGTACTGTCATCTTTACCCAAATTAGTTAAGAAATTTGGTCAAAAAGTTGATACCATCCAATTAATTAACAGAACCAGCAAAGTGTTGAGCTTTATTTAGACTCATCCAACCAAGAAAGTTATTGAGTCATCATGGAAATTTTATAAGGCTATCTCAATAGTCTGGCAATAAATCTTTCCTCTAGACGCAAAATGAACTTCTGAAGTTCCACATCAGAACACAAGTAAAAACAAAACTGAGGACAAATGTCTTACTGAGAAATACACAGCAACACATGGAAATTAATTAAAAATAATGATTTTTTTCCTCATTTAAAAAATTGGAAAAAAGCATTTTAGCATTTCCTCATAAAGAGTTTTACAAGCTTTATAGAGTTATTTCCCCAACACTTTGGATACAGTGACATGGTCATTTTAAATTCTGAGAAACAATGATTATTTAAGTTACTTTAAACTACTTCTCAAATTATATAAAGAATCTAATTAATAATTTCTGTGGGTCAGATCTCAAGGAAGCATAATTCTATTTCTTATACCTGAAGCCATAAAATAAATCCTATAAAGCAATTTTGCCTTAGCTTTGTTACACTTCTTAAGAGGGAATATTTTCAACTCTATCAACCATTCAGAGAGATCACTGCTTCTCCGTTTACTTCTCCATGGGCAGCATTGTGACTTACTCAGGCACCAAATTCCTATCCATTCTGGTTTCTTTTGCAGGAAAGATAATATACGAAAGGGTTAGTGACACTTGTAGGGGCTATGAAGAAGGGTGTCACTAAACGTTAAAGGTTTTAAACTATCTACTTAATTACTGAGACAAAATTAACACTTGAGGGTGACCATAGCTTTTCTTTACCTGAAAAATAATTGTCAATACTTGATTTCAAAAATGCATACTAAATTATTATGAAATTGAGAAGTTACATTACAGGTAGTCCATTAAGACCTCTGTGGGAAGAGTGTGGAATTTTATGAACAAAATATATCAAGAGAATCAATGGCTTAGTGGAATAGAACATACCTGAAAGTACACATATTACTTTGGAATTTATAAAGAAACTTAAAGTCAAATGAAGAGTAACACAATCTAGCATGATGACTCTAGGACTAAACTGCCTAGGTTCAAGTATTGGCCTTACCACAGCTTGGGCAAGTTCTATTATACCTCTGTGCCTACATTTCCCCACGTGTAAAAGAGGGCTAAAAATAGCATCTAACTCATAAGATTTTTGTGAGGACTAAAGGAGTTAATACATATAAAGCACTTAAAACAGTACCTGACAGAAAGTAAACACCTGATAAATACTAGGTATTATTAACACAATATGAACAATTCATTCATTCATTCATCCATCAAATATTAAGCTAATCTTTTGGTTAAGGATAATCTAGTCATTTAAACTAGCCAACCAACTTCTCTGAATGCTTGAAAAACCTTACTTTGACAAATTAAAATATTTTAATTATGTATCTTCACCCATATATTTTTTTCTGGTGAACGTCTAAATCCCGACCCACCCTTCAGCTCTCAATATTCCAACTGATTCCTAAAATGGTCCCCAAATACACATCATAATTTATTTCCCTTTCTTTTTTGCATTATACTGATAGAATGATAGATTTCAATCCTTTGAATTATACTAAGTATTTTAATTTCTCAATGTACCAAAAACCTCCCAACTAGGTTGTGAATTTCTTAATGAATGATATATGACCTATTTTTCAATATATCCTGAGCTCCAGATCTCCTGTATTCCCAATCACCTACCACCAGACAGCTATTTCTAACTACATGCCTGCACATAAACTCATCTTATTTGAAACTGAACCCATTCTTCTCTCCCTGCCCATCTACATTGCTTCCTAGGTTCCATGTCACCCAGTCAGGCATTTCAGAGATTCTTCTGACATTTCCATTCCTCCCACATCAAACTTATCACTAAGTCCTGTGGTTATGCTACTGCAATCTGTTAATATGCTGAATCACATTAATGAGTCTTCTAATGTTAAGCCATCCTTGAATTCTTAGGATAAACCCTTTAAAAATATTTCTTTTTCAGATTACAAAAATAAAGTATATTCATTGTGAAGAATTTGAAAAATCCAGAAAATAAAAACCACCTGCAATGCTTACAAGAGAGAATGAATGTTAACATTCTGATGTATTTCCCTCTGGCTTATTTTTTAATGATTTTTAGAGAAAGAAAATTAGAATCATACCATACATATTAATTTCCTACTCATTTCACTTCACATTCTGTTCTAAGAGTACTTTTATTAAATGTTTTTCAAAAATAGGATACTGATGTGTTTTTAAAAAGCAATATATGTGATTACATCGAAGAGACTGAATATCCACCTATAGCACAACTGATTCTAACATAGTATCTATGCAAGTATTTACAGCTTTTAACAAAATCTCCAGTGGCAACATCCCACACAGATTCAAAAAAATGCTGAACCACAGCTAACTTTGGTTGGAAGTGAACAGATAATGTGCCATGAAAAACTGCGTTAGATCGTCAAAAATCAGCTCTGATCATCATAAAGACAGTGATGTCAAAGATACATATGACTTTGAAGAAAACTGTTCTGTGAAGTTTAAAAGAAAACAGACTTTATTTCTAAATTGGTATTTTATATTTATAAAACATGAATTAACTAAATTAATAAGTAAACATAAATATGGGGGAAAAAATCAATACTTCACAGTATTCCATTACATGGTTGTACCATTAATCATTAGATGGTAAATTCCATCTAATTACAAGGGGCAATAAAAGCAATAGAAGAAAGACAGTCAGGGCTTCTCTGGTGGCACAGTGGTTCAGAGTCCGCCTGCTGATGCAGGGGACACGGGTTCGTGCCCCGGTCCGGGAAGATCCCACATGCCACGGAATGGCTAGGCCCGTGAGCCATGGCCGCTGAGCCTGCGTGTCCGGTGCCTGTGCTCCGCAACGGGAGAGGCCACAACAGTGAGAGGCCCGCGTACCGCAAAAAAAAAAAAAAAAAAAAAGAAAGACAGTCAAAAAATATCAAAAAATACCATAAGGGAAAGTTAGGAGGAAGTCTGAAGAATATACATACGCATGAGAACACAAAGAAGTACAGTGTCAAGCCTTTGCAGCCCTTCACAACCTCCCATGTTCTAGGCCCATGTCTTCCAAGAGTCTGGAATGCAAACCAAGTTTGGAAAGCCTCCAGCTAGAAGCTCTAATCCCAGCTGCTATTCCAAATGTGTTTACTTCAAAGGATTATATCAATGTAGTCATTATTCTGACAAATGCCTTTTTTTCCTTTATTACAACAAGCACACAACTCCAGAAACATTTGCTTCCACCCAGATGGGACAATATTAAACTTTCACTGTCTTGCCTCAGGTCTCTCCGTCAACTCTGTGCCATAAATTTAGTCCCCAGAGACTTTGACTATCTCATCATCCCACATGACTGCAAACCGGTCTACTGCACTCTGATGGAACTTGGTGAGCGAGAAGGAGCAGGTATCCCATTTGTCTCGGTACGATACAAACAAACATGCCAGAAAGTGGGAAATAAAAACACAGGAAAATTTTGGGAGCCTACTACCTTAGTAACATTTGTGGGGATACAATGGGCTGCGGCAAGTAGGATATCTTGCCCAAAGTGAAAAGTCAAGTGTATTTCCACTAAGAAACAGGCACAATGTGAATCTGGGAATGGCTATCAGGTCTGGTTGGCTTTGAAGACAGTAAGGCCCTGGTTAGTATTACAGGATGAGACACGGAAGCCCACTCATGCAATGGCAAAACAACTGTTTATTAGTCACATATTTCCTCAGCCATCTGATTGTACAATATTTTATAAGCTAAGGAGTCATGGTGGTAGATTTGAGATTATGCAGAGATTCAACAGCATGGGATCTCTTCATCAAGGGTATTCCAGGTTAGCCACTGAATACCTAATTTACCAGTAGCAGAAACCAGTGCTGAAACCTCAATACTGGAGAGGCCAGCCAACCATCAAGCTGGAAGGACCAGCCAACCATCAAGTAATAGGTTGATAATCTTGGTCCCGTTTCATTTTGGAGGGACCAGTGGTTCCTCACATGAACAAGACCATTTGAGATCTGGTATCGCCCTCCCTCTTTGCCATGCTTCTACCAGTAATGCATCTGTGGTCTTACTAAATGAGATGTTCCCCATACCACATTATTTCTTGACCCCAAAACTCAATTTACAGCAAAAGAAATGAAGACAACAGGCTCATGAAATTCACTGGTCTTATGAACATTACTACACAGAAGCAGTAGGTTTTATAGAATAGTGAAATGTTTTATTGAAGACCCACATAATTATAGTGCCAGGTGGGTTACTACACCTAGTGAGGTAGGGATATTTTCCCAAATAAAATTCCTTCTGACCACAACACTCAGTTTATGGCAAAAGTGAGGGAACTATTTTACATGCACTAGGTTTCCCATGGCTCCAAAGCAACTGGCCTACAGAATGCTAGCTGTGTGAAAGCACCTTGAGGGATGCTATTCTACCAGATGCACCATGCTCTGAAAGAGTAATCAGTACATGGTACTCCTTTTCCTACAGAACACGCCTGGGAAGTAAGGACTGTAGGTGGGAGCTGCAACTCACATTATCACAACTAAGATTCATTTACAAAATTTTTGCTTTTTATTCTTATAATTCAGGGCTCCGCTTATTTAAAGATTTTAATATCTACCCAAGGGATGACTGTATATCCATTTTTTCTATTATAAATAATACTGGAATGATAATATTTGCAAAAATAAACTTCGCTTACTTCTTCAGACACTATTCTTGAATTAAACAGAATACATAACTTATTTCACTTTTTAAAAATAAAAAGTATGAGGGCTTCCCTGGTGGCGCAGTGGCTAAGAATCTGCCTGCCAATGCAGGGGACACAGGTCAAGCCCTAGTCTGGGAAGATCCCACATGCCATGGAGCAACTAAGCCTGTGCGCCACAACTACTGAGCCTGTGCTCTAGAGCCCACGAGCCACAACTACTGAAGACTGTGCGCCTAGAGCCTGTGCTCCTCAACAAGAGAAGCCACTGCAGTGAGAAGCCCATGCACCACAATGAAGAGTAGCCCCCGCTCGCCACAACTAGAGAAAGCCCGCATGCAGCAACGAAGACCCAACATAGCCAAAAATAAATAAATTTATTTAAAAATAAATAAAAAGTATGAGAAAAATTAATAAATTTTATGAATAAACTTTATGAAATAATTCTATGAATAAACTGCAAAAAAAGGAAAAAAATCTAAAGTAGTATCTGTTGTACTGACATAAGGATGAATGAAATTCTAAATACTTTGGGAGAGAAACACCAATAGGAAAAAGGTCTCAAAATGTCATTTAAAAAGCTTACTAGCATACTCCAAATAAAAACTATGTTTACTAAATTGACACATATATACTTCCCAGTAGCATTTTCACTCCAGCAGTATTGTCACTGATTATAATTCTTAGAACATAGCATACTGTTTCCCGACTCTGCCTTTGGACATGATGTTGCCTTGCCTCCCTTATCTACATGGAGAACTCTTACATGTTCCTTATAATCTAACTCAGATGTTATCTCCTCTGGGAAGCCTTCACTTAAATCAACCCCCATCCCACTGCTTTTCCCCAACAGAGAAAACTATTTTTCAGTTCTTTGTATATGTATTTCTATTACTTATTATTTATTATAAATTATATTCTATTACTTATTATTTATCTGAATAACAGTTGAAGGATCTGCATAAATTGTATAGCATCATATCCAAAACCTGAAAAAAATGAATGCTAATCTTACAACCATAAAATAATCAGATACAAAGGAAGCAAAGATGAAAAAAGACAAAAGCAAAGACTAGTTGGGAAATGGAAAGAGTCTAGGTAGTAAAAAAGACCATGTTTTAGAGGGTAGGATTATATAATAATAGACTGAATTTTGCTTCTCTTCACAATTCAGTTTACTCTGTCACTCTATTTTTTCACGACCAAAAAAAAAAGTCTAAAACAAGAGCTATACAACTGTGCCAGAAGCAGCTATGCAACTGGAGTTTGTCACTTGTCTTCTTTTTGGTCCCCATTTTATAAATCCACCTTTTGTACACATATTTATGATACCAAACATTACAGAAGAAGGAAACTCAAGTAGTAGACTTACCAAAATGTCTGATTTTCTGCTCATGTTTCTGCATAAATGATTCTGATTTATCTTCATCTTCTGTTTCTTTTCTTTTATCTTGATTAATAAAACTCTAAGAAAAAAATTTTGAAGTTAAAATCAGATTTTATATTCTAATTGGATTTTCTTTCTCACTTATTGAATGCCTAGCAATCCTTCTTATAGACACTATAAAAAGGTGATGTAGTAAACTCATATCATTAAATTCATCTGTAAAACTCTATTAAAAATTAAAATTTTCTTGTAATGAAGTTTCATTAGTCTTATTTAAAGTGATATATATGTAGAAAATTATACAATTATTTTAGAAATCAACAAAGAAAAACAAATGAATTAACCTTTCTGTAAAACTGAATTTCCCTATCAAAGGCAGGTACAGAAAGATCCTTTACATGCATAATTTATGTTTTGCATTATTCATTTCCATTAAATATTTGCAACTCTACTGTAATCTTTGGAGTTCTTGCTGGAAACAAACTCAGAAATTCAAAGCATATTGAGTATATTTACAACAAAATTTTTGATAAGACATAAACCTAAAACAGAACTTTGCTGTAAACTTTTCTTAGGAGAGGCTAAACAGTTTGATTTGAAATCAAGTACAAATTTCTATTAAGGAAGTGCTTCTTTTCAGTTAAATAAGTCCTAAAACAAACGAAGATGAAGTTTTTATCTGGCCAGAAAAACTGGCAGAACAATTTCTCAGAACATTATGTGATCACGTTTAAACCTTGAGATCATCACTGCCAAAAATGAAAATTGAAAACTAGCTCTCTGCCAGTTTACAATCAGGAAACACACAAGTTTATATATTTCAAAATAAAAGCATTTTTTTCCTTTATATATTCTCCATCTAGACCAGCACTGTCCAATAGAAATATAATCCAAGACACAAATGTAATTTAAAGTTTCCTATCAGCCACATTAAAAAGCAAAAGAAACAGATGAAATTAATAACATGTCTATTTAACCCAACATATCCAACATATTCTCATTTCAACATGTAAGCAACACAAAAAAATTATTAATGGAATATTTTACTTTTTTTGGTATTAAGCCATCTGAATCTGGCGTGTATTTTACACTTACAGCACATCTCAATTCGGACTAGCCACATTTCAAGTGCTCAACAGCACATGTGGCTAGTGGCTATCAAGTTGGACAGCGCAGACCTAGACCAGTCCTCTCAAGTCTCAAGCTCCCAGACAAAATCAATGTACGATTTTGAGCAAATGACTGGAACATAAAGATAGTCCTAATTAATTTGTGGTATAAATATAGGCTATGTGAGAATCCAACTTTAAAAAAAAACAATTAAAAGAAGAGACAAAAATATTTTCTTTGTGACCACTGTGTTAATAGAAGAAACATTAACTTTATAAACAAAGAAACATTGTTTTGACAATTCCCTCTGGAATAAAAAAATTATTTTAAATAGTTTTGGGGTATAAATGCAAACCAGAAATAAAGTAATACTTAAGATGACACATCCCTTAGAACAATATATACAGAGATAGCGAATCATTCAGTTAAACAATTATTCTGTTGACGGGAAAGAAAAATATATAAATATAAATTAGTACAATCACAGAAAAAGTCTAGAAAGATATGACTCATTGTTAACAGTGGTCATCTCTGGAAAATGGAAATGAAGGAAGCCTTTCAATTCTACTTTACGGATTTATGTTTTTGTTTTTTCAAGAAGCATGTTGTATTCTTACAATTTATTTCCACTGAAGAAAGAAGTACTGATAGGGCTAGTGGTACTAGACATTTACCTGTGTGTATTACTTATTGCTGTAGCAGGATTAGAGCTAGTCCAGAGGAAGGAAATCAAAGGTGCTTGGGGGGAAGTGTTGAGAGTGGATGCCAGAGCAGAAACAAGTAGTGTTACACACTACGTCTAGAGAATAATGATGGTTAAAGATAAACTGAATGCGGACTTCGACAAGAATGAGCAGTCCATACCTGAGTCTTGAGAGTTAAGTTTAGTACAAATAGAAAGAGTACTACTTTAGACATTAGATGAAAATGACTTTATTTTATTGCCCACTTCTTTTTCAGATACAAAAGTCAAAGAATAAGGCCTGGGCTTCCCTGGTGGCGCAGTGGTTGAGAGTCCGCCCGCCAATGCAGGGGACACGGGTTCGTGCCCTGGTCTGGGAAGATCCCACATGCCGCAGAGCGGCTGGGCCCATGAGCCATGGCTGCTGAGCCTGCGCGTCCGGAGCCTGTGCTCCGCAACGGGAGAGTACCACAAAAAAAAAAAAAAAAAAAAAAAAAAAGAATAAGGTCTATGTATGTAATCCAGTGAGAAACAGAAGACTGCTCTTAATAAACTACTAACTTGGCGTAAGTATTTTACTACTCCTTTCAGCAATAATGCTTGTAACACTAAGACCAGATTACTATCTGAGGTTTACTAAATACATACTGGTAAATAATAGTGAGAGACTTTGTTTTATTTGATAAAACCAGGAACTATACATTAGTGTTACAAAATTGAAAGCAAGTTGATAAGCATAGCAACATCAGAAAGCAATGGTAACATCTGAGCTTTACCACATACCAGGCCCCATGCTATCTCCTTTTAAGATGTTACCTTATTTAGTTTTCATACCCACTCTTTATAGTTGATGAAACTGAGCCTTAGAGAAGTGACTTGCCCAAGGTCACAAAGCCAGCCTATGACAAAGTTGAGATTTGAGGCAGTCTGACTCCAGAACCCATGCTTATATTCAGTGTGCTATGCTATAGCCATATAACTGGATTAAGGACTACCCACATTAGACACTACTGGGGTAACACATTTCTGTAACAATCACTTTCCTAAATTGTCAACACTGAATACTGTTTACAGGATTCTGTTGCTTTGTTAACAGATATGCACAACTGGTTTGTACAAACACTTCAGTCTTTCCTTCTTTCATTATGGTCCAATAAAAGAGAGTACCTTATTAAAAACATCCTTGCTAATGGCATCCATGTTCCACAGACACATTCTCTCTCTTTGTACTAGAGCCTCTTCTTTCTGCCGCCATTCTTCTTCCCGTTGCCTCAGTTCTGATACTGCTGTTTGTGCTTTGGCATGTTCCTGATCCAAGGACTCAGAGTTATGCAGTGCTAAGCTACCAAGTTTCTGCTGAGCTTCAGCGAGATTCCATTTGCACGCCACAGAGCTCTTCACAAACTCTTTTTGCTTTTGGCAAGCCATTTCAATTCCATGGCTATACATCTGGATTAAAAAACAAAACAGTATTTTTAAGAAATGAAGAAGGCAACAGAAAAGATATGTTTATGTAGCACAGTTCAAATTACTATCAGTCAAGGATTTCTGTACAATGTTTTTCGTACATAGGTATCCAGCCTTCTGTGTTTGCAGTTAAGAGTTTTATATTATAGACCTTGTTTCATCAACTAGACTCTAAGCTTCTTTGTTAATTTGTGCCTCTCCCCTGACAACTAACAGCAACAAAAAGCCTGGCAACTAGCACAGTGTCCTGCATACAGCGGGGCCTCAACAAACATTTGATTTATAGTCTTCGTAATCCTGAAACAGAATAATGAGAACAAAAGCTTAAATCTAGTTCATCATCTTATCACTCAACATGCTGAAAAGCAGACCTTTATAGAGCTTTGCTTTGCAAGTTCTTCACTCAAAGAACCTTTTATTTAGAAGTAATCACGTCTTGGTTTCTATTTTCTTTCTGTGTTATCCCAATCCTTGGTAATCTGAGTTATTATTGGAAATTTCTATTTAAAACTGACTACATCAGATAGATAACCTTTAACTTAATCCTAATCAAAACAGAGAAAGTTGTTTAAAAAAAAAAGTCACTAGTCCACCCTGGTGACTGTTTTTTTTTTTTTTAATATCTTTACTGGAGTATAATTGCTTTACAATGGTGTGTTAGTTTCTGCTTTATAACAAAGTGAATCAGTTATACATATACATATGTCCCCATATCTCTTCCCTCTTGCATCTCCCTCCCTCCCACCCCTCTAGGTGGTCACAAA
>NC_041222.1:47694810-47699785 GCF_002837175.3 Physeter macrocephalus | reverse complement strand
ATGATATCTCATTGTGGTTTTGATTTGCATTTCTCTAATGATTAATGATGTTGTGCATTCTTTCATGTGTTTGTTGGCAATCTGTATATCTTCTTTGGAGAAATGTCTATTTAGGTCTTCTGCCCATTTTTGGATTGGGTTGTTTGTTTTTTGATATTGAGCTGCATGAGCAGCTTGTCAATTTTGCAGATTAATCCTTTTTCAGTTGCTTCATTTGCAAATATTTTCTCCCACTCTGAGGGTTGTCTTTTCATCTTGTTTATGGTTTCCTTTGCTGTGCAAAAGCTTCTAAGTTCCATTAGGTGGTGACTCTGTTCTACTAAGAAGCAATAGTAATTAGTTTTTTGGGTTTTTTTTTTTTGCGGTACACGGGCCTCTCACTGTTGTGGCCTCTCCCGTTGCGGAGCGCAGGCTCCGGACGCACAGGCTCAGCGGCCATGGCTCATGGGCCTAGCCGCTCCACGGCATGTGGGATCTTCCTGGACTGGGGCACGAACCCGTGTCCCCTGCATCGGCAGGCAGACTCTCAACCACTGCGTCACCAGGGAAGCCCCAGTAATTAGTTTTAACATTTATTTAAAAAATTTTTTTTAATAAACTTATTTTATTTATTTATTTTTGGCTGCATTGAGTCTTCGTTGCTGCGCGCAGGCTTTCTCTAGTTGCGGCAAGAGGGGGCTACTCTTCATTGCGGTGCACGGGCTTCTCATCGAGGTGGCTTCTCTTATTGCAGAGCACGGGCTCTGGGCACACAGGCTTCAGTAGTTGTGGCACACGGGCTTAGTTGCGCCGCGGCATGTGGGATCTTGCCGGACCAGGGATCGAACCTGTGTCCCCTGCACTGGCAGGTGGATTCTTAACCATTGTGCCACCAGTGAAGCCCACTTTTAACATTTATTGAACCACCACGTGTAAAGCATCGTGTTGGATGTTTAATTTCTTATATTCCTCAGTTCTATCAAACAAAAGCTAAAGGCACATTCTTTATGATTTCTTAGCCAAAATGTAGATCAATTTCAAACTAGGTATTCAGAGTAATTTTACTCCAATCTATTCCCTTATCTGCATCACTATTCAAGCCCTTGTAATTTCACACTTTAATTATATAAATACAGCCTTTCTCATTTCAAGCCATTCCCATTCTCTACTCTTCTGGACTTGGAGTGATTTCTCCAAGAAACAAATATGATAATTTTACTCATTCTTAGAGTCTTGGGATAAAGCACAAACTGTGGCATGGCATGGTCCCTCATGATCTCACTTCCTATTATCTCTCTAGACTCAGTCCTAGTCACTCTTCTACTTGTCTGCTTATTCTTTACATCCCCTTCCCACCCCCCCACCCCATTCAATGTGGCAACTCCCCCATCCCTAAACCTCCTATCTCCATCCCAGATTCCAGCATCATGTCCCTTCCCTCTTACCTTGTCCCTCTCCACCCAAGTTATGCATATTTCTACAGTGGTGTTTTCACACAATACTGTGCTTATTTGTTTAACTATCAGCTTCTTGAGAGGCTAGAATGCAATAAATCTTAGATGAATAAACGACTCAACTTCTTGGAACAGACTAGTGGTGGTAAGGAATTCTAAGGCAAGTAGCATGCAAGGCTCCTTTTTTAGCTAAGTCTTCAGGCAAACTTAGATTTCTACTGGAGGGAATGTGGACACTTGCTATTCAGATGTTTTACTTGTTTAGCAGGTTTGGAGCCCAGATACCACTTGGTCCTAACCAACCAAGTAAGGTATTTATTTTTACTTTTTGCTACCTTAGAGTAGGGTTAAGAATAACTGCAGACTAGCTATGCTTAAGAAGGGACTAGGAAGAGGAGAGAAATGAAGCTATAAAATTTATTTTGTAAGAAAAGACAAAGAAATACTAAGAAAGGTAAGGACAAATGGAAATATCTTGCACTGTCAAATTATGCGGGAGCAAATTCTCAAATCACCTCTCAAATCAAACAGAAATCTTATTTCTAAATTCTAAAAATGATTTATGTTTATATTCTTCTGCACAGACTACACAGACTATGTTTGGGCATTTGAGTAAACTATCCAACATGTATTGAGATGATTGATTATATTTTAATAAACAAAGATTTGAAAAAGGAACTGTTAGCATTAAGGTCTACTAATGTAACTTTACATAAAAAAAATTCCCAAACAGGATCTCTAAGTTCCAAACTGCATTTAATTGGATCTCAGAACTATACATCACATATGACATTAATATAGCTAGGTTCCCTATATTTGGTAAAATTACACCAAGGCTGTTTTTATAAAGATTATAAAATGCTTATAAACTGAATTAAATATTTTATTCTTTCCAAATATTCCAAAAGCAAAATTTAAGTTCTAAAACTTAAATCCAGCAAGACAAGTAAGTAGGTTTGTTATAAACACATGAATTAACTTAGGATTAGAAATCATTTTGCAAATCTTAGTGCCATTCAAAGTCAGTTTCAGCCAAATAAAATTTTACATTACATCACAGGATGGGCAGTACAGTAGGTGGGAAAAAACACTGTACTAGGTGTCAGAAGTGGATTCTAGTTGTAATTCTGCCACTGCCTAGCTACATGGCCTCAGGGAAATCACTTTTAATGTAGGATTTAAGCCTAATCATTTCTAAAATTCCTTTCAGCTAAATAAGCTTATAAATTAGTATACAGCTATTTTAAAAATTCAGTTTCTCTTAGGTTACTCTTTAGATCCAACCACAATGCAGTGAAATTCTTGAGACCTTTCTATCCTCTCTATACTCCTTCAAAACTGACAATGGCAGCTGCTGTTCATTCTTTTTCTATCTCTGTAACACATTCATTATGTGCTTATATAACACATTTTGTATATAAAGATGACACCAGTGATCCATAATTAGTGGGTGACTACCAACCTATCAACTCTCATTCTGTCCTCCTAAAAAAATGTCTTGTACTTTCCCAGTGACTGGCTGGCCGAAGTACAGTCTGTGGTTATGAAACAGCATTTTTCTCTGTGCAGCCAACCAACCCTGTGAGCTGGGCATAGGATCGATGACCCTACACTTATTGGCAAACAATTTAAATGACTCATTTTCATTAACAGCTAGCAAGATGAGTCTAGAGAAAAACTGTTTTAATTCAGTTAAGCCCTGGGGGACCCCATTTTGCAAGAAGCCTAGAAGGCAAATACCTATAATCCAGTTCATTGAACATATTAGTGTTTAGTCCGTGATCCTGAAATATACTGCGAAAACACTCAGGTTAGGAGAAAAACCGGGACAAAGTGATATGAGTACCTAAGCACTCCCTAAGATAGGACCAAGAAAATCCTAAGTGGCAGTATATCACATTTGAATAAGTTTCAGAGGAAAGAAGGCTGGGCTGAAAACCACAAGTAGCGGCAGGAATCTGAGGAAGAAGTCTGAAGGAAAAGGCAAACGTGTGCCTATATATTTTTACTGAAGAATGGTGTGAAGCAAAACTAAAATCAGAAACGTAAGGGGAAAATGGTCACGCGAATGGGCGAGATTTACGCCAGCATCAATAGTAAGGTTTACAGAATTTGCTCAGATGTCAAAAGTCAGTGAAATAAACTGGATCTGAAATCTTTATGTCAGGAGCTCAGTGAATCATTGAAATACAACCATTCACTGTTCCCATCAACTGTGCACAAATATTAGTGCCTTCAAAAGAAAGTGCTCGGATAACAGCAGGCACAAGAGGACAAAGGGTCAATGTTATACAGTGAGCTGTCCCAAATCTGGGTACCGTCAGAAGCGGGGTGGAGGGGAGAAACTTCTTCCAAGGGTGAGGAATTAGCCAAGGTGAAAAGGTGTGCGTGGAGGTAAAGGTTGGGGCTATATGGCCAGCCCCTCTTCGAAGACCTCAGTAGATGCTACAAAGTGATAGGATGGCTTCAGGCTCCCGACGCCCGAGGTTGGGGGTCGGGGGCGGGGGAAGGGGGAGGCTCAGAACAGGGCACGGAAGAGGGTCGCAGAGACAGAGGGCTCTGGGGGCCTGGTGACGGCTCCTCCCCATCCCCCCGCAGAACACGGGCCCCTTCTCACCTGGGTGCCGCCTCCCGGCAGCTGCGGGTAGCGAGGAGACCCGGGGGACACGTCCAAGTCACTCTCTTCCTCAGCCTCACCTTCTGCCCGAGGGAGGCTCCAAGGTCCTGGCGGCGGCCACGGCTGCTCCATGTCCGGCTCCCCCCGGCCCTACAATCCCCACTGCCAAGTGACTTCGCGTGAGCAAAAGCTACTGCGCGGAGCCAGCCGCCCCAGCCGGCTGGGGCCGTTACCCAGAATCCCTCTGCCGGCCGCGACGCCGACGCACGCCCGGCGCCAGCCTGTGCCGCGCCACCGGCGGACGGCGGAAAAAGACGTACTCCACTTGGTACGTCACTTCCGGATTGGAAGGCGTGGCCGTGGGAGGTGCGTCCCGGGACTTGGGAGGAGGGGGTGGGTCTGGAATGGTTTCTTGTTTAAAACTTCTTTTTCTGAAGCCTTTCAGTGCTGCCACTTTACCCTCAACGGCGCTGAGGGTCATGTAGTATTAAATACTTGTCTGGAGTTTCCTACGCAGTAAACGGTGGGTCCTAGGGGCCGGGAGATGTTCGGACCAAGTGTTGTCTTCCACTTTGTGTATTGTTTAAAAACTGCAACTCATTTCTGTACTCGTTACTGATATGTAAACCAGTTTCTGAAGCGGGGGTGAGGGTGGGGGCAGTTGAAGTGGAGAGAAATTTTAAAAACAGAGCCAACTTTCCTCTCGTTCTGAGTTACAAGCAACGAGGATTCTGCGAAACCTGGCTGGGAAGAAGAGTATGCCAAAGATAAAGTACTGGAAGGAGCAGGACTTTAAAAAATACAGTACCATATATACAATGGAATATTACTCAGCCATAAAAAGGAACGAAATTGGGTCATTTGTTGAGACGTGGATGGATCTAGAGACTGTCATACAGAGTGAAGTAAGTCAGAAAGAGAAAAA
>NC_041222.1:47690716-47694701 GCF_002837175.3 Physeter macrocephalus | reverse complement strand
GTGGTGGTGTGATGAATTGGGCTATTGGGATTGACATGTATACACTGATGTGTATAAAATGGATGACTAATAAGAACCTACTGTGTAAAATAAAGTTCAAAAGTTATTTAAAAATAAATAAAAAATACAGTACCACTAATAGCGGCTATGTAGGAAGGACTTAAGTGTATTTCTACTTATCTCGTTTAATAGTAAAGATTTGTGCTCTCATTATCCCCTTTTTTGAGAAGAAGAAATAGACCCCAGCATGCCTAAGGTTACACATTTTAAGGGAAAGAGGTAGGATCAGCCTACCTCTTTGAAGTCATACGCCTTCAAAACGTGCACGTTTAACAATCAGGCATTGCTGCCCTACTCATAATTAGAGACCCAAATAAAAATAACGAGACGCCATTTTTTCAATCTTTTAAAGTTTGTCAATACGGAGTGTAGGCAAGGTGTGAAGAGATGCTGTTAGAATGTCATTTGTGTAACCTTTCGGGAGGGGTAACCTGACAGTATCAGAGGTTTAATTGCTTTGATTCGGCAATTTAACTACCAGGAAATTATCCAACAGTTATTTTTGCATCAATAACTAGTGATTTATCCACAGAGGTGTTTATTGCAGCTTTTTTCTTTTTTCTTTTTTTTTGTGGCAAGGAACAGAAAGCAGAAAGTATATATAACTGTGCTGATATAGAAATATCTCCAAAGTGTGAGTAAAAAAAGGCAACTTACTTTCTTATATGTATAATTATATAGCTATATGTATCTATCGAGAGACAGTAATCCAATTTGTGTAAAAACAATTCTCTGTGTGTGTGTGTGTACATGTGATAGAAAATTCCTGGAAAGTAAAGAAGAATTATTAATGATTACTCCTGGTGGGTAAGGCTGGGGAGGAAAGTTTCTGAGCATCTTTACTTTCTTTTTTTTTTTTTTTAATTTTTTCGCCGTACCCCACAGCATGTGGGATCTTAGTTCCCAGACCAGGGATTGAACACACGCCCCTTGCATTGGAAGTGGGGGTCATAACCACCAGACTGCCAAGGAAGTCACTGAGCATCTTTACTTTCTACTCTTAGTTTTCCTGTATTATGCTGTTCCAGTATTTTCCAGTGACTATATGTTATACCTTAGTAACTAATTACAAATAAAAGTTGAGGAGCACTGTGCCTGAACCTTTTGAGTTGAAGAGTGAAAGCTATAGGAGAAAACATGACAGCAGCTAAAGCAAGAAGGGAGAGGAGACAAAAACAGCTTTATTCACTTGTGGCTTTTTACTACTTGAAGAACATTTCTCAGAAACTTCCAGTGACTTCCCCTTAAATATTATTGGCCAGAACTGGCTTAAATAAATTGATTCGTTCCCTGGACCTAAATGCATTGCCACCCGCACAAAACCGAGATTCCATTGGTAAGGAAGGAGAGCTTATGGCTCTTAGGGAGGCACTCACATTGTCTTCCATAACTGTTAAAGTTCTTCTATAACTGTGCCATCTAATGCCAGCCTAACCTCTGAGTGTCATTTCTTAACTTCCTCTACCCCCTGCCCAGTTTTCTCTTAGTATGCTCATTGACCTCCTTTCAGTTCCTCAAACATATCAATTTCTTTCCTGACTCATGGCCCTTTACATTTGTTGCTCCTTTTTGCCTGGGTATCTTTTCTCTTTGTTCTTTAAAAGTCTTGTTAGTGGTCATGCTTTTCTTTTTAGATCTTAGATCAACTGTCATACCCTTAAAGAGGCTGACCTGTCCACTGGGTCTAAATTAGGTTCTTCCCTCTAACCTGTAACTTTCTATCTCACCCCTCTGGATATTTCCTCCCTAGCATTTATCATACTGTTATTATCTATGTTCACATATTTATTTTATTTCTTACTCCACTAGAATGTAAGGTCCACAAGGGCATAGATTGTTTCTTGTTCACTCTTGTGCCTCCATGGTCCAGAACGGTACCTAGCACATAGTAGGTACTCAATAATATGTGTTGAATTGATGAATAGGGAACAAATGAATGGAAACAAGGATAAAAGGAAAGGTGTGTAGCATTACACACAGAAGAGGGTAAAACGGGAATGGGAAGAGTTATATTTTGGTAGGAGAAGAAAGGGTGGATATAATGACATCAGAAGTAGCCTCATCTTAGCCATGGCTGACTTTGGGGCCTGAATCCTGTGCCCAAGTACAGTGGACACTTTTTACAAGTCTTGGAACTAAATCATACTCTTTTCTGCTTTCTTATATCGGATAATATAATTCCTTGGAAATTGCTTTGGGTCGTAGTTATCCTACTACTCCCATGGACATAGAACTAGCCAGCTGAAATGCAAAGGAGCAAATTAATTTTTCATGAAGAGAAATTACTTTAAAATGGAAGGATAGGGGCTTCCCTGGTGGCGCAGTGGTTGAGAGTCTGCCTGCCGATGCAGGGGACACGAGTTCGTGCCCCGGTCCGGGAGGATCCCACATGCCGCGGAGCGGCTGGGCCCGTGAGCCATGGCCGCTGAGCCTGCGCGTCCGGAGCCTGTGCTCCACAACAGGAGAGGCCACAACAGTGAGAGGCCCGCGTACCGCAAAAAAAAAAAAAAAAAAAAAAAAAAAAAAAAAGGAAGGATATGCACTATGTACATAGTCCAGAATGCCCAAGGGCAGTCCTTGTGGAAGGTTTTGTGTGGTATCATTAAGAAAGTTTTGAGCCTACAAATGCCAGTCAGTCAAAGCAGAAGCCAAAGAGTAACACGAGTTCGACTAATGAACTCTAATAAAAGTTTGTGAAATAGATTTCATGTGTGGGTCCAGATCCCAAATGACTTCAAGATTGTTAAAAGCTGTTCAACTGCAAGTTAATTCCTTCCCTGGAAGCATTCCTGATACTTGGGGAAAATTCTCAAGAAGTATGTATGCTTAAAGAAATACGCAAATTGCCAGCTCCTGTTTTGGATATTCATACAGAGACCACAGTTCTTATAATACACTGCTGCTTTTTTGAATTACTTGTAAAGTATTACACAGCACAGTAATTTCCTTATGTTATCTGAATTTGAGTTGAATAGATCCACCATATTTTTTCTTTAAATGTACGTAAGACTTTTTTTTTTTTTTTTGGCTGCGTTGGGTCTTTGTTGCTGTGCGCGGGCTTTCTCTAGTTGCAGCGAGCGGGGGGCTACTCTTCGTTGCAGTGCGCGGGCTTCTCATTGCAGTGGCTTCTCTTGTTGTGGAGCACGGCACACTGGCTTGAGTAGTTGTGGCTTGCGGGCTCTAGAGCACAGGCTCAGTAGCTGTGGAGCACGGGCTTAGTTGCCCCGTGGCATGTGGGATCTTCCCGGACTAGGGATCAAACCTATGTCCCCTGCATTGGCAGGTGGATTCTTAACCACTGTGCCACCAGGGAAGTCCCAAATGTATGTAAGACTTCTGTCAAAGGAATTCATAGTGATGCCACCAAGAATCCTCTTGATGGGCTATCTTAAGACAGAATGAGGTTTACATAAGGATATGATTACTTTTCTTATTTAAGTATGTGTTAGAGATTTTAAAATTGTTATTATAAATATTTTTAAATACACAAAAGTATATTATTATAGTAAACTCCATATGTGCATCACCCAGATCAACAATTATCAAGATTTTGCTACATTTCCTTTATCCATTTCTTTTATTAATTTGCTGGAGTATTTGGAAACAAAATCTTAGGCATTAGATCATTTCTGCTACATACTTCAATGTGCATCTCTAAACAATGTTGATATTTGTCTTCCATAAACACAGGGACATTATCATACCTATCAAAATTAATTAATTTTGATTAATTAATTAATTGCTTGGTATTATCTAATACCCAAACCATAATCAAATTTCCCCAAGAGTGTTAAATATTCTGTTTAAGTTGGTTTGTCTGAATCAGGGTTCGAACAAAGTCCACATATTGTATTTGGTTGTCAGGGCTTGTATCTTTTTTTTTTTTTTTTTGTGGTATGCGGGCCTCCCTCTGCTGCGGCCTCTC
>NC_041222.1:47674123-47690639 GCF_002837175.3 Physeter macrocephalus | reverse complement strand
GGCTCACGGGCCCAGCCGCTCCGCGGCACGTGGGATCCTCCCAGACCGGGGCGCGAACCCGGTTCCCCTGCATCGGCAGGCGGACGCGCAACCACTGCGCCACCAGGGAAGCCCAGGGCTTGTTTCTTTTAATCTAGAACATTTCTCCTCCCCCCCTTCCTTTTTTTTTTTTTTTTAATTTGCAGGGTTTGACTTGTTGCAGGCTAACTAGGTTAGTTGTCCTATAGAATGTTTCACATTCTAGATATGTCTCTTTGCTGTCTTGTGGTGTCATTAACATGTTTCTCTATCCTCTATGAAGTGAAGTTAGCTCTAGAACAACACTGTTCAGTAGACGTTTCTGTGATGATGGAAATATTCTACTTGCACTGTCCAGTACAGTAGCCACTAGCCATTGTGGCCATTGAGCACTTTACAGGTGACTAGTGTGAGTGAGGAACTGAATTTTAAATTTATTTAGTTTTAGTTAATTTAAATTTAAATAGCCATATGTTGCTACCTTACTAGATCGTGCAGCTCTAGTGGCTCAGATTCAACCTCAACTTTCTTGGCAAAAGTGCTTCATAGGTGCTTCCTATGAATCACATAGGAAGAAGACATGTGATGTCATCTTTAGTGATGTTAAGATTGCTCAGTGGGTTCATATGCTGACACCCTGCTCCCTCTAATGTGAAGTTCCCCCAAAGGATATGATTTTAACATTAAGATTTTTAAAAAATATAAACTTCATCTTTATGCAGTTTTTGAGAACCAAGGAAAGAGCCCAAAATAGCTCATTGAGGTCTTTTATACATTTATAGTAAAAGAAAGGTAAACTTTTCTCCTCCATATATCAGACTCTAAGGAAACTATACTGTTAAAGAACATTTCAGAGAAAGACTTTGAAGAAGGCCAAACATAAAACACAATTAGTTCCTGGGTCTTGAGGCTGGATCTACACTTTAAAAAAAATCAGTAATCTGCCATTGCTTTAGGGCTGAAATAATCTAGACTGTTTCAGGTACTTGAGGTTCCCCCACCCCCAAGCATTTCTCCCAAATCCTAATGAACAACTCGCTTTGGAAACTCAGTTTGCTGGTGTTATTCACATTTGCTAAAGAATAATTCACTGGCACAAAAGATTGTAGGGCTTAACAAATGAGTCTGAGTCCAGACATAAAATAATGGCCTAGAACAGGACTTTGAAGATCTTTCTCACTTATTGAATCCAGCTGCCGTTGGAGAGACAACTGGCTCTAATAAGTGGGCATGAATGTGATGGAGAGAAGAACCCCTCTTTCCTTATCTGCCTCATTGTCAGATAACGTGGGTGGCCCTTCTTTTTGCTATAGCTGGGAACTGATGGCAGGACAGTGGTTCCAAAACCTGATTTGACTAACTCTACCCCTTCCAGACTCCAATGAAAACTACAGGCTCTCTTCCCAGAAAAATGCACATATGCACATGCATGAAAGGTTTTCTATCATTTCAGGGCCTTTAGGATCCCTGACACATCCAGGGGTCACAGGATAAGACACCCTGCACGGAAGCAAAAGTAGCAGACACACTTGCATGGATATTCTCACAGTATGCAGTATACAGGATGGAGCCCCAATGCTGAAGAAGCCAGTTCTTGGTCCTTCCTATCCTCCCAGATTTATCCTTTCTATTATTTTATATTTTATACTTGTTTTAATTTGTTTTCCTTTTTAGACCAAATATTGCAAATATTTTGCAAAAATATTTTTAAAGTATCTAAGGCTATTCAATGAAAAGTAAGTTTTCTCTCTGTGTCTCTACTCTAGGTCCTTTCCCCAGAGGCATCCACCATTAGCAGTTTCTAGTTTTTTCTTTCAGAAATATTCTAAGCATATATGTCCACATCATATTCTCTGTCTCTTCCAAATGGCAGCACAGTTGACACATTTTTGTTCCATGCTTTTTTTTTCTTAGCTCTATATTTTAGAGAGTTTTTACTGCTGGGACTTAGAGCTCTGCTTTATTCTTTTCCCATGCTGCATACTATTCCATCTTGAGGCTTAACCATAATTGATTTAACCTGACCATACTTAATGAACATTTAGATGGTTTCCTGTATTTTTTTAAACTACAAATATTGCTGCAGCATATGTTTTTGTGTACTTGTGAAAGTATACCCATATATACCTATTCCTAGCAGTAGAATTCCTGAGTCAAATGAAAAATTTTGATAGATATTAATAAATTGCTCTCCAGAGAAGTTATATGTGGTAGACAGAATAATGGCCCCCAAAGATATCCATGCCCTAATACTTGGAACCTGGGAACATGTTACCTTTCATG
The DNA here is from genome assembly GCF_002837175.3 of Physeter macrocephalus. Classification (NCBI taxonomy): domain Eukaryota; kingdom Metazoa; phylum Chordata; class Mammalia; order Artiodactyla; family Physeteridae; genus Physeter; species Physeter macrocephalus. The sequence goes on along the minus strand of NC_041222.1, from coordinate 47,688,338 downwards.
GCAAAGAGAAATTAACTTGAAGATAGAATTAAGGTTTCTAATCAGCTGACCTTAAAATAGGGAAATTATCCTGGATTATCTGGTGGACTCTATATGGTTACAAAAGTCCTTAAAAGAACCAGAGAGATGGTAGCATGAAAAGGAGTTGGTTCAATGTTGCTGGCTTTGAAGATGAAGGAAGGGAGCTATGAGTCAAGGAATGAAGGCAGCCCCCTAGAAGCTGAAAAAACAAGGAAATGGAAAAGACAAGGAATGCAGCCCTCACATTTTGATTTTAAAGATCTCTGTTGGATTTCTGATCCACAAAATCAAAAATTATACATTTGTCTTATTTTAAGCCATTAAGTTTGTGGTAATTTGTTATAGTAGCCATAGAAAATTAATACTTACGTATTTACACTCCTACCAACAATGTATGAATGTATTTTCCCACATCCCTGCCGTTAGTGATTCCTTTTTTTTAATATATTGTCCTCCCCTCATATGAATACTCCTTCCAATGTTATTTGAAAAGAAATCTTTACAATTTAGTGTCCTATATTTTTTTAGATAAAAGGAAAATCTCAGCTATAATTATCTGTAATATTTTGTTCTTTGCTCATTATAATTAACTCTTTGGAAAATCCCCATCTGGGACATGTACCATTTTCTTGGCAGTGGCCAGGATGTAAGCAGGATGCATGACTGATGTGTCATTTCTGCAATGCTGTTGTCACTGCTGATCAGCCTGCACTGCAGAAATACTCTGGGACTAAGAGTTGTTTAATGAGATTTGTTTTCTGCCACCTACACAGGTACCTACACTGGTAATAAAGCCAGTCTCTGTAAGTGGTGACAGTCCAATGGCTTTGCTTGGCCTCCAGTGGAGGTGGCAGCCTCAATCTTTGCAAGATGGGCCAGAGGCACTGTATATGTAGCAACTTCCGCATCTCCCTGGCAGCTGAGTGCCTCAGGTGACTGGGGTGGGGGAAATTAACAGAGTGTAAATATTTCCTTTCAACTCAGTTAATACCCTCATGCCCAACTAGCAGAAGTAGCTCTGCCTGGTCCTTTCTCATTTTGCGTATTTAGTTTGCACTGTAGTGGTGGGACCTCCCCTTACCCATGTACTTACATTAAACCCTATAGCCTGGCTTGACCACCTCTGAAATTAACATCTATTCAAAATAATTATTGAGCATCTATTCTGCTAGGTATTTAGGATACAAACTCTTAGCCATGCAGAGCTTACAGTTTATAGAGACAAATAGTAATCAACAATCACAGGAGCAAATGTAAAACTGCTATTGTCACAGTTGCCAAAAAGAGGAGATGTGTGTGTGTGTGTGTGTGTGTGTGTGTGTGTGTGTGTGTAAATAAATAGTAGTGAGATTCTACCTTGTCTGGGAAAGTATAAGAGAGGCTTGGGTGGGATATGTAAATCTTTATACGTTTGCTAATCCATACCTACATTGGATGAAACCCTAGGTAAAGGATATAGAGGGAGGAAAAGAAAGAACTAGAAACACTGCTTAGCCAGGGAGAGGAGGATGAATAGAGATAGAAGAATGGCCAGAGAGTTGAAGGGAAACCAGAAAAGGGCTGTGCCCTAGGAGCCAAGCAAGGAGATTCCAGTTATATCAAGGAGAGTTCAGTTAAGCAAGGAGAGTCCAGTTAAGGCTAGGAAGAGCATAGAATGGGACACTGTGTCTCGGAATCAATAGGTTGTCTGTGTTGCAATGGCAGAGACATGGTAGGGCACACCTGGATTCAAGTGTGGCTCCTTCCCTTTAGATGTGTGGCATTGGACAAAAGACTGTCTGGCTTCAGATTCTGCACCTGTAAATAAGAATAATAATATCTCCCTGAAAGAGTTACTGTGGGGATGAAGTTAATTAGCATATGTAATATCCCTACCATTTTGTAGGTTCTCAATAAAGATTGATTCCTCCCTTCCATTATGTCTGACCACTTATTTATTTATGTTTTGGTTGTCACTATCCTTGATGTCTTAGCATTGGTGTTGATGACGTACTTGTAAGGGTCAAGGCAGGTCCTGTCCCTGTATATAAATGCATTAGTAAGGGTGCCAGCAAGTTGTGAGCTGACAAATCAGTGCTCTGGATATTGTAGGGAGCCAAGCACCCACTGGTGTGCCTCTTGCTATGCTGACAGACAGATCATTGAGGATTGGACAAGGACATAGTACATCTTCCTTCATCACACTGAGTTTTTCCCTTTCAGAGAAAGGCACTCCAGTTACCAAAATTCATACCTAATTCTGTGTCAGGACATCTTTCTGCACTTACACTTCTGCAACTGCATAAATCTCCAATGCAAAATATTAGTAATAAATGACTAATTCCAATAAAATTTGTTTTGTTTAGAGACAGCATTGGCCCTCCCAGATTTTTCTGATCGGCTAGAAGCAGCCACTCCCTCCTCTGTTCCTTCATTTTTGTCTGTTAAATACAGTGAATGGGAAAAAATGCAATTTCTTCTATTGGTTAAGAACTCTTGCCCTGCCTGCTACCTCTGACGGTTTTTACAGTGTAACCCTGGCTTTGGCAACTATTGTAACTACCCATTGGGAGATAATGTAATTCAATGCTTCCCTTAAGTTAACTAAACCCCAGTAAAGAGACTGAAAAAATATTTCTATTGGGGCTAAAACAGGATACGTTAACTTTCAAACCTCTTTAGGAATTGTCCTTGTATTTTTAATTAGCACACGTTTCATTTCGTATTGACAGTGGGCATGTTTTCTGAACCAAACATGAGGACGTAACATTTCATAAGCATGATTTTTATAAGCATGAGAGTACTTTAGGGACATACTACTATTTTAATTGTAATTGTTACAGAATTTCCAGGGCTTGGGGGTCGTATGGATACTAAAAATGGGCAGGGCTTACATCGTAAGGGAGCTATGATCACATTCAACTTTTTGAATTGACACTGTAAACATTTTAACATAGTGATTGGGGCCCTAAAGAGAGTGGATGGAAAGCGTGGTGGAAAGGAAGCTAGGGCTCTTAGCATCTCGTGATCCGGCCACCAGGGCATAAACACTAGGACATTCTCTCCCGCTAGCGCACAGTCTGGAAGCCAGTGTCGTTCCAAGTGGAGCACAGGAGGCTCACACTCCGGCGGCGCCGGGGGCCTCGCAAGCGTTCCAGGGTGGAAGGTTGCGTGTTTGAGTGTCCATAGCAACGCGACGCTTCAGCTTTCTGGAAACCTTGGCTCCAGCTCGCGCTGTATGAGACCCGTCCCGGTGGGAGGGACCTGGGCTGGTGGGAGAACTGATGGGGGGTGGGGAGCTGGGGAAACTACTGGGAACATTTGCTGCAAGGATTGAGTTAAACTAAGAAAAATCGGCCCAAGGCTCAGCGCAAAAGGATCTTTTCATTCCAGTCCTTTCGCCCACGTAGGGAACTATGCCTTTGGAGGTGGTGGTGGAACTGCAGATCCGGGCGGTAAGAGAGATCGACGAACCTCTCCTCTTTGGCCCAAATCAGACTCTTTCCCCAGGGTTCTTAAATGGTTCTGGGTCGTTTTCACCACCCCCTCGCCCCACCACATATCATTAATCCTACCTCTGTCCCTCAGATTCTCTACATTGGTCTTTTCTTACTTTCTAACCTTTAGTTCAACTCAACCTCTTCCCACCCCTCCCGCCACCACCCCTCCCGTCCTGCCCCCAAGCCTAGCTGTTTCTTGGCTTTATCCGGAATTTTTCTGTTCTTTTAAAATAACCTTGCATTAAGTCCAAGAAGGATTTTCTTTTCTTTTCCAGGATACAGATTTGTGAAGATTAAAAAGCCCCTTCTTTAAATAACCAGGGAAGATTTTAATTTCAAAAAGCCAGATCACTTCCCTGATAATTTGCCACCTCTATAAACCAATCAAGTATTTTCTAAGATACTTCCCCTACAGATGGCTCTGGCTTGCTAATTCCAAAAGGGATCAATCAACAACTGTTTAATAATTATCCACTGAATCCTGCTTAAGTGAGGTGCTGTGGCAGAGTGACTCCATTGTTCCTGTTTGGGGTCGGTCATTCCTTATTTCAGCTTCCATTTTCCAACCCTTCCATGTGTAGTTGGTGACAGACTGTCACGCAGCTTTGCCTGAAAGCTATAAGGAGCTTCTCTACTGGCCAGGATTATAAGCAGAACACCAACAGGTTATGGCCGTGGAAAATCTGGTTAGCCTCCATACAAGTGACAAATGCTGTGATTTCATCCTACATGCAGCTCTGAAACAAAGATGGAAATTTCCTGGATTTGACCGATTTTGCTGACAGCAAATAGGACCAGACTGTATCAATTGTGCTATATCAGCTGTGACCTCTCACAATTGTGCAGTAAGATGAAGGAATTCTTGAGACGTTGAGTGATAAATCTGTCTTACTACTCATTAAGGCAAAAATTAAACAAGTTTTCATCTCACTTCATTCAACATTACTAGTTAATTTTATTTTGATTTTTAAAAGGCATCCTTCAGTGTACAATTAATTAACAGTGGAATCAGTTTTTTTTACTCTACAGTACTTAGGATGCTTCAAAAAAAATCAGGTGAATTGATCTGTGCTTTACAAGCCAGCAAACTCAGGCCCCAGCAACCAAGATAGGGAATTCCAGAAAAATAACCAGAAAGGAGGTGAGCCTAATTTTGATCTCCCAGTATTCAGACTTGTAGATGCTGCAAGAGGAAAAACTGCTTCCAAATATCTGGCCTGAATATTGCTGCAATTAAAATAAAGGATCTCTCTAAGGCTAAACAATAAAGGAAACCACTTAGAGTGTCACAGTTTGGCTGATTCAGGAAGTGAAGATGTAGTCTGTGTTCAGGATGTTGTGGAAATGCAAATCATTTTGAAAAGTAGCTATTCCTTTTTCAGTGTTCCTCTCATGCTCAGTAAGTTCACAGTTCCACCCAATCAGAGCCTACCTGTCACAGCCATTCTCCGGATTCCTATGTACATCTCTATATGACAGATCAAACGCCATAATCCTTTCTATTTATAAATGTCAAAATAATTGGTTGTTAAGATTATCTAAAGACACCAGTTCCATAGGTAATTTAAAGGTTCATATTTTCAGGCAGAGCAGCATTTAAAGCACACACCCTCTTCCATCTTTCCTGGTCAAAGAATAATAAGCAGAGTCCACCCTGCATTTGGAGGCTTTTGGTCTTGTGATTTGGGGAGGCACCATCGATAAACTGCTTTAATTGTGAGGGTCAATATAAGTGGAAATTTAGGAGTTATACTTTGTGCCTGGTATAGCGGTAGGCTCCACTTGATGAATTTCAAGTTAAATACTGTTACCTAAAGTGTGCTGTATACAGGGAAATGGAATTCCATATGAAAAACTATAATATACAGGGTCATCCTTGTGGTATATATTTGAAAGCTTATGCTCTTGCATTGCAAAGAATCAAGTTATTTTTCCATTATATTACCTCATTAAAGAAGCATTATTCTTTATTCAGTAGAGATGGTAGGCAGCAGGGCCCATCTTCTTCCATGTTGGTCCACTGACAAAGTATGTAGTGAGCCTACCCCCAGACTCTCAGTTCCTTTGATCTCCTCAGCAGCTTCGTTTTTCTGTCCTCTGTCATGCCATGCTGTTTGCTGTCAACAGAATTAAGCATGAGGCCATAGTCCCATCTTTCCTTTTCCATGGGCACTGTCGATATGCCCGCCTGTAAGTGTTTCTTCTTCAGTAAAGTTCTTGGCTTGTTCTCTGAATGCAGAAAGACAATATTAGTGGGAAATAAATATCTTTCTAAAGATCTTTTGAGGAGGTAGAGGAAAAGGAGAGAAAGATATGTACTATAATCTCTCTTCTCACTACCTGATCTGCAAAGATGGAAGAGACAAAACTAAAAAAGCATACCAAGAAAATTAGGATTAAGAATAAATCTTCCCAACTGTGGTAACAGATCTTCAGAGGATAAATTAGAAAAACCTATGTCTTAAACTCTTAAAGTACTGTTTAAAATCTATCTCAGGAAAAGAACTAGGATTAGTATGTGGCTCATCTGCCTGTATATTTACAGAATGAAGGTGATTTGTTTTTTCAAAGTTCAGTTTACAAGTGATATGTTGACTTACAGGATTACACAAAACAAAATTTTCTGATGTCAACTTTTAAAAAGCAGCAATATTATAATCACCTCAACTTGGTTTCTTTGCAGTTGTCCTGGAGATATAAAAAGTTGTTGAATAGGTATATAATAGAGGGGGTTTTTTTGCTTTCTGTAATATGGCTGTCATCAGTAATGGTCAGCACTGTGCTCTAACCTAGCAACCCATCAAGATTGTAGGACACCTGAAATCCCAAAAGGAAGCCTGAAATCCTTAGAGGGGCAAGCAGGATGGCTGCTGGTTTATGTCAGCATCATCACGTGTAGAAACTTTCAGATCAGGTGCCATAACGAATGAGATGGTGTCACTGTTGGTTCCACAGTACAAAGAGGACTGGAGCATTGTGCGGTGAAAGCCAGCAATAGTCCACGATGCTGTACTGCATGTAGCCCAGAAAAAAGCCAAAAGCCACGTCGGTGACATTGTGCCGCCCCAGCATGACCCTGGAGAGGCCCAAGATGAAGGCCCACAGTACCACCAGCACCCTCAGTGGAACGGCCAGCACTAGGTGGTTCAGGATGAACCGTGACACCAGGGCGGCCCTGGTGGCATGGCCCGAAGGGAAGGAGTACTTGTCCACCGAAAGGGTGAAAAACATGTCCATCTGGTTGTGGGCCGGGCGGCGCCTGCGGACCAGCCCCTTGATCAGGGCCACCAGCAGCAGGTCCAACAGCAGGGAGAAGAGCAGGTTCATCAGCACCTCTCGCCCGGCCCAGCTGTCGCTCCTGGACAGGCAGTAGAGGGTGCCCAGCAGCCAGAGGATGCCGTGTCCCGAGATCTCCAGCAATTTCATAAGGGGACGCACGCTGCCCCAGGATGAGCTCTCCCCCGCACACACCCCCAGCTTCTTAGACAGCCATAGGTCGATGGCCAGCAGGGAGCGCAGGGCGATGCCCAGGAAGGACGGGTTCAGGTCCATGCGGTCCTCCTCGGGCAGCGGGGAGGGGAGCGCCGGCGAGGAGCCCGCCCCGGTCAGGGGGAACGAGCCGCGGCGGTGCACTGGGCTCTCGGACGCGCGGAGCCGGGCGCAGGTGGGGTCGGCGCCCGGCGCGCGGCTGCAGAGCAGGGACTGGAACTCAAACCTGCCGCCGCCGCCGCCATGGGCCGGGCTGCCGCTGCTGCTCGGGGCGCAGGCGGCCAGAGGGCGGCCCTCGGCGTTCCTCCGGGGGCTCGGCATCGCGGCAGGCGGCCCAGACCGCAGGACCCGGCCGGCCTAAGGAGAAGCTTCCCGGCCCTACAGCCTCTTCCGCTTCCGCACTGCCATCCTGGAGGGGCGGGGAGAGGAGCCAGCGAGAGGATGATTGTGACACCTGGCGGAGACTTGGGAGGAAACTGGAATTTCCAGTTTGAGCAAGGAGGGGAGAGGGGAGGGTAGTGCTATGGGAGAGAGGTGAGGGTTACGGTGGTGGGGGAAATTTGACATTGTTTGTGGGAGGTTAGGGGAAATAGACCCTTTACAAAGCAAAACGCAAACCCTGTTCTCTATTTTTTTCTTTGTTTTTAAGATTTCTTGCCCAGGGGTGTGCCTTCCTGGCAAGCAAGATGTGTTCCTTGGGGTTTACCTCCTGAATCAGTACCTGGAGACACACTGCTTTCCTTCCGTGTTCCCTATTATGATTCAGCGGAGCATGAGGTTTGAAAAGGTGATCTTGACTTTCTCATTGCTGAGAAATTCAAATTCTGTTGTCTGAGGATCATTTAGTGGTTCTTATAAAGAACACAGCTTTTATAAAGTTATTTTGTAAATTTTCTTTTAAAAAAAATTACATGAAGGCACCTCAGCACAGTGCAGAATCATAGTTGGAGGACTTGCTTTTGCATCCCAGATCTGAGCCAAGTTCTGTCAAACTAGTGCTAAGTACCCTGGTAGATGTTTTCTATTTTTGGAACTCCCATGGCATTTTCTAACTGGAACAGAGAGCATTTTCTGAATGTTCTTGGAGGTGTTAGAGGCAGCTGCATTACATTCTGACAGAGATTATCAATAAACTAGCAGACCTTAGAAACAAACTTTTTTAGACTCAGAAAAATACCCCAGACTAACCAAATTAGTTAAATCCTGTATCTGAAATCCTGTAACAAAACAAGAAGGCTTTTTAGATTTACTGAGTTTCCTTAGGTCATATCTGGTTTATTTAGCTGCAGTGATAAAAGCTAGATTCCATTCCAGTGAATGATATCATAATATAAGTAGCCAAAAGTTACCAACCCTCTTCCCACTTTCATATTTAATGGAACATTAATTTCATTACTATTCAATCACTGACAATCTCTTGAAGTTTTTGTTTTGGAATTTAGAGATTGAATCAATTTTAACCTTGAAAAGCCTATGATTTTGTCCCAAAAAATATCACTGAGGTGGTTCTTTTGGGGAGGGGATGAGAATGGGAAGGCTTCACGGTAAGGCCTGTCACTTTCAAAGGTCTGGATGGTGGTGCCCAGAAGATGACCTGTCTATTTCAAACAGAGTAGCAGAGGAGATGAGGATTGATTTTTGAAAGGGCTAGGGCTGTGTGTAATATTTTTATAAATCACAGCCCATTAATTAATTAATTTTTTACATCTTTATTGGAGTATAATTGCTTTACAGTGTTGTGTTAGTTTCTGCTGTATAACAAAGTGAATCAGCTATATGTATACATATATCCCCATATACCCTCCCCCCTGTGTCTCCCTCCCACCGTCCCTATCCTACCCATCTAGGTGGTCACAAAGCACCTGATCTCCCTGTGCTTTGCAGGTGCTTCCCACTAGCTATCTATTTTACATTTGGTAGTGTATATATGTCCATGACACTCTCTCACTTCGTCCCAGCTTCCCCTTCCCCAACCCCCACCGTGTCCTTAAGTTCATTCTCTATGTCTGTGTCTTTATTCCTGTCCTGCCACTAGGTTCATCAGTACCATTTTTTTTTATGTTTCCCTTGTTTTATTTTTACCTCAATTAATGCACTTTATAGATGTGATAAAATATAAGTATTATGTAAGGAGTGGGGAGAGAACAAACTATAGCCACACAATTCTTAAAACATAGAAACACACATACAATAGGGCAACAACACCAAAAAATTCTCATCTGTTAATTCAGTTATAATGTGCCTTATTACTTAATATTGATCATTACTTCCTTTGTGTATCATCAAATACACATTTATGGCATCATTTCCAAAGGCTTTGGTCCCTTTCCAACATACATTTTAATCCATCCTCCATTGCTGCTTTTGGTTTCTTTTCTTTTTTTTTTTTAACATCATCTCCCTCCCACCCTCCCTATCCCACCCCCTAGGTGGTCACAAAGCACCAAGCTGATCTCCCTGTGCTATGCGGCTGCTTCCCACTAGCTATCTATTTTACATTTGGTAGTGTATATATGTCCATGCTACTCTCTCACTTCGTCCCAGCTTACCCTTCCTCCTCCTCGTGTCCTCAAGTCCATTCTCTACATCTGCATCTTTATTCCTGTCCTGCCCCTAGGTTCATCAGAACCATTTTTCTTTTTTTTTAGATTCCATATATATGAGTTAGCATACGGTATTTGTTTTTCTCTTTCTGAGTCAGCCTGTTAATTTAAATAGTCTTCCAAACTGGTTGGATAAGAGAGGAATAAATGGATATTACCTTGAAACATACAGTCCAAATCCAAAGGAGCCTAGTTCTAACCATTTCAATGTTGGTCGTGGTTAAAAAGTGGGTGGTGAAAATCCAGTCTATTTTTTTCCCCCAAGAATTTCCTTATTAGTTTTATCAATTGTAAATTTGCTTCTCTAGAAGACTTTAAAAATCTTTTTATAAGAAGCCTAAGGATGTAAAATTGTAGAAGCTGTAAATCAATCTGTAAATGACCTTGGAGGTCATCTAGTCCAAGCTCCCTGACTTGCAGAAGAGGAGAATGAGTTTCAGAGTCACACTCTAGATGTCACAAAGCTGTGTATTTGAGATTACTAGATATCACAGACCATTTTTCATTTTATAAAGTGCAATTAAATAAATGCTTTATTTTAAATTTTGAAAAATTGCCTTCTTGTGTGAGCTGTTTGAGTTCGTATTCAAGCTTTCTACCAGTTGGCTCTAGCTTTCTTGTATCTGTTCCATTCTCTAGCTGCAAATACTTGCAGGGAGTAGTGAAAACACTTTCTCCTCCTTGGACCTTCTGTATAATTCAGAATTCAATGTTCTAAAGCATTCAGATAAACAAGAAATGACTCATAAAGAATGTATGAGCCATTGTGTTTGAGCAGTTCATGTTGATCATTTATTCCCCATTCATGCTGATCATTTATTCCCCATGATCATCCTTGAGAAAATTCTTAGACATGGATGAAGAGAAGGGATGAACTAATATTACTGAAATAATTTTGGAAAAAAACCCAGCTCACTCACATTTGCTTGTTAAATCCAAGTCAGTAAGACAGAAATGAATTACAGGGGACAGCCTCCACTTTTGTAGTTAAAGCAGACCTGGTTTTGGATCAAGAGCAGATTTTAATCATGTTTAAGGTTAAACACCATTTAAATCAGAAATTTAATTACTGAAATCAAACTCTGCTGAAAACTTACGTTCCTTACAGGGTTCTAGAGTTCAGGGAGAGGGTCATGTTATGCCTTTACTTCAGTCCTCTAGGCCCTTTTATCTCAAGGACAAAATAAACATATTTGGCTGTGGATAGACAGGTATCACAGTGTTTTTCTTGTGCTTCATGATACACCTAAAACTTATGAGGCTCTCTCTCTTGTTATTTTTGGAGTCTGTGAGAGTCTAGCTGAGTACTTAGCTTTTCTTTTCTGTTGCACATAGAATTTTTATTTATGTTCCTTTTTAGCACAACCAATTGCTTGGGAAGAGAAGTCATTTATTCAGTTAACATGTAATGAGTATCTGTTGTATTCAGGATGTTTTTCTAGGTACTCAAACAAGAATCTTTCGGGTAGATGCCAGATGTGCTTTCAACAACAAACTGTGGGTCTAGGTCAAGTAGATGACGTTTTGAACATGTGGTAGATTCAGCTAACTTAAATTTTCCTTGTACTTGGTGTTGTGTTAATTCTCATTCATTTATTCTATAGTCATTTGTTGAGCTTTTAACCACATACCTGTTAAAGGTACTCCTGTTGAATCCTAAAATATTATATGGCTGGATTTGACATGTGTTAATTATTTGGAAGAATATGATCTAGATTTTCTGTAAGTTTATATTAATAAAACTTTGAAGATTTATTTTCCCCATTTTTTTTCCTGCAGGTATTTGAAAATGCAATAGATCCTGGAGTTGTAGCAGACATTTTAGAAAGTAGGTACTCCCCCCTTCACCCCCAACAAAAGAGAGAGAGACTATTGTGTATATGTAATTCACAGATATAAAATTCTATTTTCTAAGTTGTGATACTTCCATATTTACCCCATATTTATGTTCAAGATAGTCTGTGTAAAATTTCAATCATGTCATTGATTCAATTACAAACCCTTTTTTAGATATATATGGCATTTACTGGATAGTATGATTCTGTTTGTTTTATTACAATTAAATGGTTTTTGTATCTTAACAGAGTTGTGTAACCATCACCATAATCAATTTTAGAACATTTTCATCATCACGGAAAGAAACCCTATACCCATTCTTCCTCATCCCTTCCAGCCCTAGGCAACTACTGACTAATCTTTCTGCCTCTATAGATTTGCTTATTCTGGATATTTCATATATGTGGAATTATACAATATGTGGTCATTTGTAACTGGATTCTTTCATTTAGCATAATGTTTTCAAGATTATTCCTTGCTATAGAATGTGTCAAGATTTCACTTCTTTTTATGTCCAAATAATGTCCCATTTTATGGATAAACCACATTTTGTTTATCCATTCATCAGATGATGAACATCTGGATTATTTTTGCTTTGGTGCTATGATGAATGATGCTGCTATAAATATTTGTGTACAAGTTTTTTTGTACACATGTTTTTATTTCTCTTGGGTGTATGCCTAGGAGTAGACTTGCTGGGTCATATGGTAACTCAGTTTAACTTTTTGAGGAATTTCCAGACTATACCAAAAGAGTTGTATCATTTTACATTCCACCAGCAATATATGAGATTTGATTTCTCCACATCCTGGCCAACACTTGTTATTATTTATCCTTTTGATTGGTAGCCATCCTTGTGGATATGAAGTGGTTCCTCGTGGGTTTGATTTGCATTTCCCTGATAGCTAATGATGTTGAGCATTTTTTCATGTGCTTATTGGCCATTTGTATATCTTATTTGGAGAAGTGTCTATTCGGATCCTCTTCCTATATTTTAATTGGGTTATTATTATTGAGTTGTAAGTTCTTTATATATTATAGATATAACTTTCACATCAGATGTATGATTGACAAATACTTTCTCCCATTTTTTGGACTATCTTTTTGCTTTCTTTTTTTTTTTTTTTTTTTTGTGGTACGCGGGCCTCTCACTGTTGTGGACTCTCCCTTTGCGGAGCACAGACTCTGGACGCGCAGGCTCAGTGGCCATGGCTCACGGGCCCAGCCGCTCCGTGGCATGTGGGATCTTCCCGGACCAGGGCACGAACCTGTGTCCCCTGCATCGGCAGGCGGACTCTCAACCACTGCGCCACCAGGGAAGCCCTCTTTTTGCTTTCTTAATGGTGTTCTCTGAAACACAAAAGTTTTTAATTTTGATGAATTATATTATTTTATCTATTTTTCTTTTGTTACTTCTGCCTTTGATGTCATAACTAAGAAAGCATTGTGTAATTCAAGTCAAAGATTTATGTCTATATTTTCTTCTAAGAGTTTTATCATTTTAGCTCTTACATTTAAGTCCACTATGTATATTGAGTTGATTTTTGTAAATGGCATGAGCTAAGGGTCCAACTTCATTCTTTTGCATCTGGATATCCAGTTGTCTCAGCACCATTGTTACTAAGAGTAGTTTTCCCCCACTGAATGGTCATGGCACTCCTGTTGAAAATCAATTGACTGTAAATGTGAGGTGTTTTTTTTTGGGTGGGGGAGGTCTCAATTCTATTCCAGCGATTCATAAATCTATCATTATTCCAGTGCCACACTATTTTGATTATTGTAGCTTTATAGAAAATTTTATCAGGAAGTGTGAGTCCTCCAACTTAGTTCTTCTTTTTCAAGCCTGTTTTTGCTATTTGGGTTCCCTTAGTTTGCCATACGAATTTTAGGATCAGCTTGTCCATTTCTGCAAAGAAGCCAGCTAGGATGTTGATAGGCAATGATAGATTGCATTGAACCTGTAGATCAGTTTGGAGAATATTGCCATCTAAACAATATTAAGTCTTCCAATTCATGACATGACACGTGGTGAGAATTAATTGAGTGTAAGGAATTTAGAGACTGAGATAGATTAAGCCCTTTACATTACCATTGGGGTGATGATTGGAAAGGATATAGTCCTTCTTCCTGTTTGGAAAACCCAAAATTATGGGGTGTCTTGGCTTTTAAGTTTCTTGGCATTTAAAATTCTGTCCTCATGTATTCATGTTTTTCATAAATCTACAAAGGGAGAATTTTACTTTTATTGTATATATTTTTTTCAGCTTTATTTGAGGATATAATTGACATACAACATTGTGTAAGTTTAAGGTAACAACATGTTGATTTGATACTCAGATAGTTCGCAAAATGATTATTACAGTAGTGTTAGCTTACACCTCTAGCACATCACATAATTACCATTTCTTTTCTGTGGTGAGAACATTTAAGATCTACTCTCTTAGTAACTTTCAAGTACAGTATTAACTATAATCACCATTATTGTCTATATTAAAATGTTTTTCCTTCTAATATTTTGTGGGAATTATCTTTACTGATTTTTTATTGTTATACAATTTGTATTTTAAATTACTTTTAATATTTAAATTTTATTCTTGGCCTTATAGACATTGAACATGGGCTCACTATTTTTTTTTAACATCTTTATTGGAGTATAATTTCTTTACAATGGTGTGTTAGTTTCTGCTTTATAACAAAATGAATCAGCTATACCTATACATATATCCCCATATCCCCTCCATCTTGCATCTCCCTCCCACCCTCCCTATCCCACCCCTCTAGGTGGTC